>NC_082344.1:70636862-70946504 GCF_027477595.1 Haemorhous mexicanus | reverse complement strand
CTTAGTCCCACTTTACTTACTTAAAAAAGAGTTCAAACAGGCTTGCACTACCTTAACTAACTCGATTTAAAATCATACTTAAGTAAATGCAAGCTGTTTCCCAGGTATTATATGGCTTATTCACTTCTTTCATTATGCACTCCTGTGATCAAAGACATCTTAGATGTAACAGGTGAGGTTATTTACTATTTATAAAAACAACCACTGTTTAATATTCTTTTCAGAATTAGTCTTCTAAAATGAAAACTAATTTTTATTAATTTTCTTTAAAAAACTGAGAGAGAAGTAGATGATTTTGACATCATTTTTTCCTGCACAAAAAAAGAAAAATCCCCTTCTGCCAATAAATCTTTAGGGCACTTCAAAAGCTGCTGGAATTGTGTAAATACTTCAGAATATTCATCATTTCTACGAAAGAGTATCCCCAGGACAGCAAAAAAACCCAAATTAATTTTCAATTTCTAGGGAGTTTGGTTTTTTTTTTTCCCCCTTGACTGTGGGTCTAAGAAAATAGTTTCTACTTATGTATTTGTTAACAGATTTTTTTAATGCTTTTTTTTTAACAAAGCCACAAAGCTCAGAAAAATCAGTAACAGAATTTAAGAGACTTAAAAAACAGTTCAGATGGAAGATGGTAGCAAAGTTATGAAAATCAATGCAAAACTGCAATATTCACAGTACTTCAAGTTCTCTATTACTGGCTCCATGCAAGACACTCTTTTGTACCTTCTTAATTCAGAGGACTAAGAAAATAAGACTCATGATTTTGGAGAGTTCCCATAATCCTGAGTCTTTCAACTGAGTGGCAGAACTTGTTCCTCAACTCCAAGTAAGGAAACAAACCAATCTTTGAACAACATTTTGGTAGAAGTGTTATCCTGCAATAACTCAGGTTTAGTGTGCAGGATGCAGCCAGAATCCTTTCGATTTGTGAGCCCACTCCAACTCCCATCAATACCAGCCAGAAGCTGAATAATTCAATGTCCTGCAGGATCCAAATCTGTTAAGACAGGAAAAGTTGTGCCTGCAGCTTGCTGTTCTCCTAATTCCTACTAAACACCTTTTCTATTTCTTTCTCTAAGGAGATGGTTCTCACTGCTGAATACATAATGCTGGTTTTAAATTTTAGATGGCTGCATGGTGGTCACGAGAAATGCCAAGAGTATTTGCACACCTCTCTATTTACAGTAAGAAGGAAAATCATCAGGATTCAAGGATTCAAAACACAAGACCTTTTGAACAAAGACAGGGTAAAACAAAGCCTTGAACATAAATCTGCCAAATACAAACAACATACATAGCCAGACCCAAAAGGCAATGTATTGTGAAATCTTTCAAAGCCATACAACACTATAGGGATTAAGTAAACTTCAAACTCCCCTGCAATACTCTCGTCATAGCTAATTTGTGATTTCCTGTACGCTCAGTACTAACAGCACAATGGAGCCTCTATTGTGGGCCTCCTCCCACAAGCTTTTAAAAAATGCAAGACATTCTTTTTATCTAGACTGGCGTGGCTAAAATACATCGAGCTCTACATAGATAAAGGTCACTTTAGACATTGCTTCTGCTCATAAAGCTAAAAAAATAAAAATGTGCTGCCTGGTGGTGCTGAGTTTAAAGTTCACAAAGGAGCAGTGCTGTGGTGGCTAAACTGCTGACCATGGATCTCAGGCAGGGCAGATGCAGGAAGCCACTTTAGTTTTAGGGTAAGAAGAGAAGATTCCACATTGAGAACTCTGCAAATTCAACACAATACAAATCAGCTTTGAGAGTCTCACAGGAGCTGAAAAAAATTAATGAAAATTTGACAGAATTCATGGAATAAACAAACTGCAGTATTCACTGCAAATCTTGATTGAAAGTGAAGGTAGTAAGTCCTTTAGGTGCAAGTAACTAGTTTATGGAGGCACTAAAAATTGATATTGCATACTTTTTATCTTAAAGCATCCTGAAAGCTAACACAAGCCAACCAAAATGAACAAGACTGTCTGCTGGTAACAGAAATGAGAGACAATAATCCTGGCACAGGACAGGCTGGGAAAAAAGCACAACCAGCATAGACAGTATGCAAACAGAGTATGCAGACATAGTATACAGTAGAGAATTTGGTGAGGACGTAAAATAAAACCTAAAATGTTGCAGTGGCTTTGATCAGCACCTTCATGACCTTTCTTAGTCAAAAAATAATGTGTTAAAATGGAATTATCTGCCCAGTTCCAGTCAGCATGGGAACACACACATACAGTACTGAATTACTCAAGATCACTTCTCAGTAACCCTGATTATATGAATGGGAAAATCAACGACATGAGAAAGGCTGTGATACACATTAATGCTGTTCACTGAAGCACCAGACACACATTAAGATGGTTGGTAGACCACAAATGTGAAAATGCTCATTACCCGGTTGAAAATAAACAGTTTAACATATCTGGTACAACACATTAAAGTGAAAAAATATTTAAGTATCAGTTTAAGAGTTTGGAGACTGGCTTGTGGTTATCTCTGCTAAACACTTTTGTCCTGCATGACTCTGCAAAGACTGAAGCTACTCACTCAGCAAGAGACAAACTGGCTGCAATCATCTAATGAAATGGGACTCATCTGGGAATTTTGATGAACTGCTCCACACCACTGTTTCTGCTAAGCCATACATTTTCCTTGCAGGATTGAGAGTGCTGCAAATATGCAAAAAGCAACATCAGTTTTGGACTGTTTGGCTTAAAATAGAAGATTAATTCTGAAAATCCATATTCAGGTAAAAATACCACAGAAGCCGATGGAAACTTTGCAATTATAAATTAAAGGTACTGGGATCTGCATCAATGGCACAGTCATTACCGTCTGTCAGCCCCCAGCAGCACCTCCTGCTGACTCTAAGTCTGACTAAGAGCTGCCTGGGGCAGTTCTCTCTTCCTACAAACCCTCCTGCACATCAGCCCAATCCAACTGGAGAGCACACATCCTGGTACAGCTCCTTTCTGGCTCATTCTCCCAACTTCTGACTCACCCAAGTGCTATGATGACATTTTGCAGAGTGAAAAAAATCTATGTGTAGCAGCAGAGGATGAAAATCCCCTGCAGTGCTGCTTCTCTCCTGGCTCTTTTCTGAGCTCTGCCTGGCCAGTGCAGCATCCAGCACGCTGCAGGACAGCCCACTGGCCATTCCTCTGCCTGGCCAGGCACACGGTGCATGCTCCTGCCAGAGGACAGGAACACAGCTCGATGGGAATGCAGCAGGGACAGCCTTGGAGACTCCCACTTGCCATTCCTGCTGTCATCACATGGCAGCCACGGGCTAATTTTCCTATTGATCATGTTTGGAGGGTGGGAGAGAAGAACAATCTGCCACATGGTAGCAGCAACAGCAGCAAGCCCAGCTTCCAGAGGCTCTACCATGAGCAAAAATGAAAGCAGGACCGCTCTCTTCTGCTGCTCCAAGAGCTCATCTTTCCTAAATCACTATCTGCTGTGGTTAGACCCTGCCCTGACTGCCCAACAACCTGTGGGTGAGGGTCTAGTCCTTTCTGCACAACCCCAGACACATTCAGGTCAATGTGCACAACACTGGGCTGCCCACTGTGGCTTCCCCCACTACAGACACTTCTTGCCTCAGAAGGTCACGCGTGAACCAAGCACAGAAGGTGCCAAAGCAACGCCTGCTCTGAAAGGCAGCAGAAGTTGTGCTCTTGTCATGTTCTCCATGGCAGCGTGAGAATTCACTGCTATTAAAGCTTTCAGCACATCCTGCCAGGACAGAACTCCCACCCTCCTCATCACAGGGTGTGCCTGTGTCCCACAGCAGAAGATGGAATCTATCAAAAAATACTGGTGCTGTTCAGGAAGACCGTTAGGAACATCCAACAATACAGAGTTTGGACTGCACACAGCAATCTGGAACTGTGACTCAAGTCAAGTAAGAAATGTTTCCCTGCTTCCTTCCTTTTTTTTTTTTTTTTTGTGAGTTGGCATCAGAGCTCCCCTAAATAGACCAAAAGGAGAGGAGGGGTAACGTGGTGAGCTCTGGCACACAGGCAGAAAGCGTGAACAACTTTCACTGCAGACTTATGTAACTTTGCTGGTGGTGACACAACTCGCTGAAGGGTGGTTTGGGCATGGATAAGGGACATCCACTGACCTGTAAATAGAACTATTAAAATACGCCTTGAAATACCTCACGTAAAGCAAAATTATATAATCACGTTGCCTCGTGCTTTAATACTGAAACAACAAAGGCTTCATATGCAACAGAAATGAAAGCTTTCTATTAATACCTCAACTTCAGAATTAGCTGAACAATTGTCCCCAGTTCCCAGGGCCAGCTTTCTCTGCTTTCTGCATAGGATCCCTTCTGGCTGACTACTCTGGAAGGTATATTGCAAAGAAGTTCCTTAAAAGCCCCTTGAAAAAGGCAGGTATAAAAAAAAAGATGAAAATGCAAGGATAAGCAATAGTCATCCAAAATAAATACCCACATGAAATATGCTATTGTATTAGCTACACTTAATTAAAAAAAAAAAAAAAACTATGTCAATTTTCAATTATGTTGATTACAAACAAACTGGATAATTAGTAAATAGAATAATAATATAGGAAACATGATATGTTTGAAATGAAGTGACAAAAATATTCCAGAAGAGAGAACAAGCTAATTCATAATCTTCCTCAAAAATTAATTTCTCATTCTGCTATGGCAAACATAAACACTTTGTTTTGCACATCAAAAAACAATTAACCTATTCATCTAAGGCACAGATGTTTTTCAGGGAAGGTTTTTTTGAGCGATTTTTTTTTAATTTGGCATTTAATTTTACCTTGTGATTTTCTTTTAATCATTATTTCATTACTGCTGAACACCCATAGGGGTAAAGACCCGGGTTAAGGTAGGCATTCACCCCTGGGCCATTTTCAGCAGGCAGAGCCTGAGGGTGGGGCTGGGGAATCCAGATCCAGATCCTCCCATCCTGACACACCACAGACTGCAGCTACTGGGTGGCACAAATTAGAGGAGCCCAGAGACTGTGTCCTGTTCCTCGAGGAACCAGAGAGGTCCTGGGTCATGTTCAAAAACAATCTGAAGTTTTTTACCCACTTCAACCACCAAACCAAAGCTGAACACCAAAGGGCCCCAAAGGCACCAAAACCATGTCTAATCTAGGGACTCTCAGCACCTTTTCTGTGTCATGAACAATTTGGGATTCCTAGTCCATTTCCCCTCCCCAGAGAACCACCACACAGGGCCACACACCAGTTTTAGTCAGCCAACACTCAGATGCTGCCAGATTCCCAGAACACTCCTGACCATGTTCATCATTTGGGGAGATGGGCTGAGGATTACTGTGCACTGGAAAAGATCCTGTCCTAATCACAGCTCAGAGATCCTAAACCACAACTGAAGTGCCACTGCACTTCTCCAGCTCTCCCAGAGGAATACTGGTGAGGGAGCAAAGGGTTACACTTCAGCAGGAAATGTTAATTTTAGATTTATCTGCAACGCATGTTTTCCTGATCAATTCATAGACTAAAATGAATCATCATCTTTGCTCTTGAGGCAATAGGGGTGAAAGAGACCCAAAACTACAGCTGGGAATTTGTTTTCCTGAGCTGTAAATCCACTGCTTCTCTGTCTGGGAGTGAGAAAGCACGTGCAGCTGAGGAGCTAAGGCTAAAGGGCTCTGTACTACAACTTTTATCCTCACCTTAAATTTTAGGACATGTATTAAAAGTGTAACTTCATCTCTACTCTCACACTAAATAAATAATTATGGGGGCAGGAGGTGAGGGAGCCTCAGAGGAGGCTGCTACACTGCTGCACTGCCAACTGCTCTGGGATTTGAAAGCTTGACACATGCTGGAGTATCACCTCATCAATGTTCCCAGCTGGCTTGGGAGGCAAAAACCTGACTACTACTCTTAAAGGCAGGTCTCATAAGCAGCCAAGTGCTCCAGATAAGCTTCAAGAAATACAGTTATTACAAATGCATGGTACATAAGTCAAAACAAAATGGCAACAAGAACTTTTAGCCCAAAACATCAGCAGTTTCAAGTTTTAATTCTCTTATGTGAAATACTGCTGTATTTGAGATAAAAAAATTAAAGATCATGTTGCTTCTCAGCATCTTCGCTTAAAAGACATTAAGATCTGTGCCACACTCACTACTGTTCAGACTGCTTTCTAGCAAAACATGCTTTTTTAATTTTTTTTTCATATTTACAGTATCTATGTAAAATACTCTGGGAGAATGTCAGTTTTCTGCCCAAAAGGGATGACCCAGCCTAGTCAGCGATCTGCAGTAGATGTTCTTATTTGATAAGGAGGGGTTGACTTTATGTTTCAAAACGCTGGCAAGTGCACTACTGGATCTGCATGACAGCACTTCACAGTGTGCAGCCCAATCCTAATCTCTTGGATCACGCTTTTGGCCAAGGGCTGCAACCCACTCTGTTTACACTGCAAATAAAACAATAGCTCTCAGAAGCTGAGAGATTAATAAATTGAAGGATCACACATTTCTAACAAAGGGCAGACACTTTTTTATCTTTATGATGCAGAAGGACAAGTCAAGAGGTAACCAAACCGACAAGCATAAGGGCACCTGTAATTTGTTTTATCCTGCTGTCAGAACCCCACAGGATGACAGAGTATCACAGCATATACAATATTTACCATGAGGAGCTTTCTACACATCCTGTACTGTGTGCTCAGAAGGTGCATGCTCCAGCTATTCCTTAACTACATATGACAACACTCAACTGCAAAATTCACAAAGGTGACTGGAGGAGTTTCATTTCAAAATAGCAGTTTCA
Source organism: Haemorhous mexicanus (assembly GCF_027477595.1). NCBI lineage: Eukaryota > Metazoa > Chordata > Aves > Passeriformes > Fringillidae > Haemorhous > Haemorhous mexicanus. Next base: position 70,939,694 of record NC_082344.1, on the reverse strand, counting down.
TTGACTAAACTCTTCTACTGAGCATGACTACAGCATTTCTTGGGATTATTACTGTTTTATTTGCCAGTTCAGTAATGAAATAACACATTCCCTGATAGAGAAACACTGAATCTGTGTTATTTGGGGGGGTAGGGGGGGTGTTTACAGAAAGACAACTCACCATTGACTCTGCATCAATTTACACCCTCAATGCCATCAAACAAACACAGAGAAGCTAAATTCACATCCCAAGTATTATTCTATATTAACAGTGACAAAAATGAGGGAACAATTTAACTCTTCCACTTTCTCTCATCTGTTTATGATTGCAGCCCCCTCATAAACACACATGTCTTGTTCAGGCTGGAAAACAGGCAGGCTGGGGGCAGAGGGTTGTTTGTTTCCTTTTGGTTTGAAATACACCAGTGAATTGTCAATGGGCAAAATATTTTGTCACTACCTCACTCTGGGGATGGCTGACATAATAATAAACTGAAAAGGATGCTATCTGTCAAACATTCAGGAATTCCAATATTGAATTCTTGCTGCCTTTGGGGGTCAATAAAGAGCAACATTACAAAAGACACTAAAGTTAGCAGTTTGGGCTGCTAATTTCACATGCCTGCTTCACCAACGCTCAGCTAAAAATAGATAAAACAGATAAGAGCACAGAACAAAGAGATGCACTGGACAATTATCTTTCTGCTAGCAGTCTAATTTATACTCAGCTTTTTAACCCTTCTTTTTTACAAAAGAAATGTATTTTCAAAGTATTATTTAATGTAATCTCAATATGAAATTATTAAAGAATGTTTTATTTTTCTTAGTATTTTCTTGCTCCTGTCCTAGTGGGACAGAATAATGAGATTTAAAATATTTTAATAAGGGCATCAGGCTACTTGCCAAGGGGCTCGAATACTAAGTAAGAATATTTACATCTTTTAAGACCCTGGAGGAGGAATCGGTGCAATGCTCCTGAAACACGTACACACATCACAAATATGACAGTTAATTTTAATTCACTGGAAAAGAAAGTACACACTCACTTCAGTTGATTAGGCCTCATTATTTTCAGTGAGGCTAAAGGGATGATTAGCTGCTCTAACATGGCCTAAAAGCAAACATTCCTCCTCATAAGGACAACACTTACTAAAATATAAGGCACTGTGAAATTGTACAATTTAAGTTACAACAGGTGAAATTTTAAAAACCAGCACTGTTAACAATATTTTCTACCATTATTCTGTCCAGATCGGTTCTATGACTTAAATCCTGACTTTTGAATTTAATTTTTAAAGGAAAACAAAGCAGCATAGCAGTCTGACTCATACCTACACTGTAAACAGGCTTATTCTATGTTTTGTAGCCTTCTTTCGGTAACATTTGCTTACAAAATGATAATGTTTATAAACAGAATCGGCATTCTGTCTCCTTGTGTCTGGGGGCAGGAAAAAAAAAATCACCCCTTCAGATTAACATGACAATTTGTGCCCGGCAATTCTGGAGGCATCACCCCGCGCATATTATTCATGTTACCTTAAAAACAACACCATAGATGCATGCTTAAAAAAAGAAAAAAAAAGTAAGGGACAGAAAGAAACAGAGAAATTGAGATTTGGGGTGAAGAGCCTTACCTCTGACACACAACCCGTCCGCAGCTCTGCCAAAACCATCCCAGCAGCCAGGCCTTAAGCACTTTTTTACAGCAATAAAACGCCGCTTTTAAACTTCCTGTTTATCCAAACACCGGCCCAGCTTTCCCGCAGCTCGGAGCCGGCACCGCTCACCCCTCGAGCGAGAGGGGGAACCGAACACCCCGAGGCTCCCCGGGGGGACCCAACACCCCAAAGCCCTCCGGGGCGCAGCTCCAGCGCCCTTTGAGTTTGGTACTTCGGGACGTCTCGCACCCCCCGCCCCTCGTTTTTATTTCCCTTTATGTTTTCACCCAACCTCAAAAAAGCAGCCACCGGGCAAAGTTGCGCCGGCGCTGCGGCCGCCAGGGCAGCCCCGCAGCCCGCGGCGGGCCCCGGAGCGGCGGTGACGGGCACACAAAGCGCGGTGGCGGCGGCGGCCGCTCGTGTGTGTCCCCCCCCTCCGCCCCGCTCCCCGCCCGCCCAGCACCGCGGCGAGCAGGCCGGATGGTTACCTAGAGGCAAGCCCTTGTTCAGGAGGTGCGAACTTCCCATGGAGGCGCCGCGCTCCGTCCGCGCCCGCCGCAGGGAGGAGGAGGACGGCGAGGACGAGGAGGATGCCGGGGGGCAGCGCCGCTCGGAGCCGCCGCGGCAGCCGCGGCATATGGCGGCCGCTCCGTGGGCGCCCCCGAACTGAGCGGCGCCTCGGTGCGCGCCCCCGCCGCCGGGCGCGTCCCCGCCGCCGCCGCGCGCACGCGCGCCCGCCCGCCCCCGCGGGAGGGAGGGGCGGGGTGGGGCGGAGGGGGGGCGTGGGGGGGAGCGGCCGCTGCCGCCGCCGCCGCCGCGCCCCCCAGGCTCGATCTCCTGGTTCTAGGCGGGCGCCGAGACGAACGAGACAGCGGGGCGGGCGAGACGGGCTCGGCCGCGCGCAGCGAAAGCGGGACCTGCCCTGGGACGCGATGTCGCCACTGCTTTGTTTTGTTTTGTTCTGTTTTGTTCAGACTTCGGCAAAGTTAACGTGGGCTGCGTTCACAAACTCACGGAATGGGTCATTTTGTAAGGGACCACAGCGGGTCATCGAGTCCAACCTCCCTGCTCAAACAAGGTTTTCCCGGAGAGCACGGCTCAGGATTGCGTCCAGACGGGTCTGGAAGAACTCCAGGGAGGGAGACTCCACACCCTCTCAGGACAATGTATTCTGTGTGCAGTCACTGCACAGGAAAGAAGTTCCTCCGCATGTTCAGGTGGAACTTCTGCCCATCACTTTCTGCCCGTTCCTGCCATCCCAAAACATCAGCACTTCGGATGTTTTGCGGTCTTTGTGATACGGCTAAGGCTTTTCCCTCGCGAACTAACAGGAATTAAACCAAAGCCATAACTCTCAAATTTTGCCTCCGGTCAGTGCCTCCTGCAACTCCCCTGATCCGCCCTGAACAGCTCCAGAACTAACCCCGCGGTCTCCGCAGGGTCGGCACCGCCGCGAGCGGGGGCAGCTCATAAAAAAAGAGCAGCGAATTGCCCGAAGCCAATGAATCCAAGGCCGATTTCTTCCTCACGGGAATGCTCCCATCGCACCCACGTGGCCCCGGTCCCTCGGGGTCACCCCGCGCCCGCCATGCCCTCCCCGCCCGAACAGCGGCGAAGGCGGCCGACGCGAACCAAAGTGGTGGCGGCGCCCCCGCGGCCGCTGGGTCGGCTGACGGCGGCCCCGCCCGGGCGCGGTGAGGGAGCGGCGGCCGCCATGGCCCCGCCGCCGCCTGCCCCGCGGCTTTTCTCTCCAGAGCGCCCGGAGCTCCGCTCCAGCCCTCCCAGAAACTTTCGCTCTACTGGCACAGCTGCCCCTTCCTCGTTCCCCGCCGCGGGCGGGAAGCGGAGCCGCGGCCGTTCGCTCGTCCGTTCCCACCCAGAGCCCAGCCCGGCAGCGAACATCCCTTCTCCGGGTTTTTCCAGAAATAAAACGATCGTTTCCTGTCAGCAAACGGCCTCGGCATCCCTCAGGCACCCGGACCCTCTCGGATAAAGACAGACACTTCCTGGGTAGCAAACAAGAGCAATTCACTGGGAGAACGGACAGGGCTGTTGATTTTTCCCCGGGGTTTTTTGGGAGTTGGTTTGCCTATGAGGGAAATATTTGAAGCCAGAGGTTATGAAGAGTGGTTTCAGTCTCCGAGTTGTGTGGATTTTAGGAATCCGCTCACGGCACAACTCAAAGATTTTAGGATACAGGCAGCTTTCAGCAGCTTGGCTCCAGCTCCCTAAAAACTTGTTTTCCCCCATCATTTCCCAGGTAGTGTGTCCCTTTCATGGGATTATCCACCGGGATTGGGAGGTAACTCCCAGGACCAAATTTATGCAGCCTCTGATTTATTTTCATTTTCCTCCTGTATTCCTGGGAAAGCCTTTTGTGGCTCAGCACAGACGTCTCAGACATCCCTCAAAGAACAGCTTCCCTAAATTCTCACTGTGCATCACTAGGGCAGCATCTAGCCAAGCGCCTCATGTGGGGTTTGTATAAATAAATTTGGCTTTAATCACTTTAAAGTGGCTAACCACTTTATTGCCATTTATAGATGTTAGCAAAATATAAAAACACATACATATCAAAGCTCTAAGGAGAAAATAATTATTTTTTTTCTCCCTCACTGCTTCAGTTGCCATGTGGCAAAGTATCGGGAATGAGCATTAGGGGGTCAAACACGCTTAAACCACAAGAGAAATATCTGTGAATACCAATATGGATATGAAAATCTCCAGAAAAAAACAAATTACTAGAGGAAAAGGAAAAAATCAAAAATGAAAATAAGAATTCAGTTGCATTTTTTAATAGAGAGACATAAACAGATCCAGGCACTGAGACCATGTCCTCGGTGGGGTTACATGACTGGGCAAATGTTTAGATCTGAACTGGAACTGCTGCTTTGGGGAGGGAGGGGAGTGTGGCGCAAAATATTATGACAAGGGGAGTGCTCTAAGTGAGGATAAGTTGGCATGATGAACAGATGGAGGATTCAATAACAGGAGGTTATTAATACTGCAGTTTGGTATTCTCTACGCTACTTCGTGAAGGGATTCATATGCTTGCTCTTTTTCCTTTTCTGATTGTACACAGACCTAACAAATACACACACTGTAGGTAACAGGGGACTCAGTTCCCTCCTGGCACACCCATCACAAGTTCATGCTTCCTGGGAAAACATCCTGGGCTGGATCCTCAGCTGATGCTGACTGGACCAACAGCGTTCCCACCAGCAGCAGCAAGCCCAGTTGCACCTGCTGAAGGAAAGAGGTTATCTGACCCCATCTCCCCAGCCAAAATGTCTCTGCACCCTTCTCAACAGCTGCCACAAGGCACCTGCTCTACAGAATAAACTATGCAGACTCTCAGGTTGGAAAAGAACATGAAATAACTCAAGCAAAATTGAAGATTCCCTTCAGACCACAATGCAGTGCTCTTTCTGCTTCAGAAAATGCAGCTCCTTTTTCCCCAACTTCATCCCCACTCCCTTGCATGGCTGTCAGTGGCGTAGTTTTGGACTGGACATGAGAAAATCCAGGAGCAGAAGAGCTGACTCCAGCCAAGCCCCTGGTTGCCCCCAGCCGTTTTGCTTCCTGCTTTCTCCAGCAGCTTGCCTCTGGATCACCTCACATTCAGTCACCTTCACAACTTTTACACCATGGCTCAAAGAGCTACAAGACATCTTTCACAGAGCCTAACAATCCCTATTCTCTTATTGCATTTGGGCACTGCTGTTACTGCAGTCTCTTCTTTCAACAGCAGTGTAACACAGCTGAATGTGTTCTGTGCCCTGCACTAAGAATTATGGCATTTTTCAAAGCCCCCAAACTGTTTCTTGGCTTCTTATGAGTCAGCTGGAGGAGCACATGTGCTGCAGAGCAAATACATTGGTTTAAGTGTATCTGTTAGCAGCCACATGTATAATTTAAGTACAAGTTTTATTCCCCTCAGAATGGGCAATCATAAGGGCATGACCTTGGGCTTTCACAAATTCAGTGTATTAGGGCTCACTGTCTTTAGCAGATGTGATTTTGAAGATACTGAAAGAGGAAGTTTTGCTGTTTTGCCCCCTAAGCAATGAGCCAAGATACATGTTGAATGTTTTCTGAGGTGTATAGCAAGGTTTGACAATTTTCTTACACAAAGATACTGCTATTTTGTGCTTACAGATTTTTCTTTGGTTTGTCACAGCCATGCGTGCTGGTTCTTTCATGCATGATTTTGCTTTGTTACCAAACAGACGTCATTCATTGTAACAGTTTTTAAAGCCATAAATTTAAAACCTTTATGCATTTGTAATCAAAATGCAAGCTTATGTTTCAATGGAATATCTTAACTTTTGTCAACAGTAAATCTTGCAGATGCTATTATGAGATCCTAGGAGAGATTTATGTCAGAAGAAAAGAATGGTTGGATAAAGCAGGCCCAACACTCAACCTTTATCCGAAAACAGATTGTTTAAATGTATAATCAAACTAAGTCAATTCAGTTTATTTAAAACCTGGAACGAAAACTTTGTTTGGATTTAAATATTTTCTTAATTCTTTCACTTAGATCCTGAGAAGCATTTGTTTATATAACACACACAGAGATCAGCCTACTTTGATTTTGCAATTGCGTTTTTCAATTACAGCTTCTTTTTTTTTTTTTATAACTTCCCCTGTGTGCAGCTTCCCACTGCAAGAAGTTAATGCTTTCTGGTTCATGTGAAAGCCATTTTGGAGAAAAATCTTCAAGTTTTGAGGGGAAAATGGGAAAAAAAAGAATAATTGACTATAGAGAACCGCCTCATCTTCAAGAAATTGCAGTCACTGCAAGCATGAAATAAAACAGAGGACCTTCATCTACTGTTACCAAGAAGGTGAAGGATGAAAGTAGTAGATTAAAGTTCCACTTAATGAACAAGAAGTTCAGCTGTGTCAAACATTCAAAGTCATTTTTGAAATGCCAAATGTGCATTGCTCCATTCTTAAGTTGGAACAGCTCCACTAGGTCTAGAAATACAAAGTGAAAAAGCTTGTAGTGAGCTGAATGAATGGAAGAATAAATTCCCTTCAAGCCACTGAACACAAAAAAACCTCTCTCTTCTGATGTTATCTGTATTAAGTGACTAAGGGATTTTCTTCTTGTTCTCACCCTCTTCATACAAGTGCTAAAAACATAAGAACCAGAGTGGAATTAAATCCTCTGCATTTTCTGGTTGTCGTGAAACGAGACATATTCTTTTCCATCTAGTCAGGAGGAGTCACCAGACCATCTCCAGGATGGTTTGTGTTCTGGCTGAAGAGAAAAAGAAGACTGAGATGAACAGCAGAAGAAACCTATCAAGAACCATTAGTGGATGTCAGCCATTGTCCATCTGTTCACAGTGGAATAAATCCAGACCTGAAGGAACAATTGCAACCTGCCCCATATGGCTCGCTCCCTTCTGCGCTGGCAGGGCTTCTTTGGGGATTTGACATTGGATGAGGTAAAGGAGAAGCAGCACAATCTGTGTTCCCAGGAATGAACAGCCAATTAACATGAAAGGACAAAAAATGGGTTAGTGACCCGGGGAAGGTTTTCTCCTCCTCACCTGTCTGAAATCTTGGAGATCATTCAAACTGTGTAGCTGGCATAGCTGAGGGTCCTGCTATTAATGAAATCTTAAAAATTTACATTTAGCTACTAACAAAATTCTGTGGACAGTGGGAATCCCTCAGTTGGTGAGACCACAGATCTAGTTGTCTCCCAAAGTGTTAAAGAAGGCATTTAGAATATATTACACTCACATTCCATTAAAAATTATAATGCACTATGCTTTCAACATAATGAACCAGTGTAACAACATTCTGCATTTACTTTTATAGAACTGGATTATTGAGTAGTAATTTACTTCTCAAATTTTAAATCAGTCTGGGCCTGGTCATGAAGCAGGGTGCTATTTTTTAGATGATTAAGGGAAGTAGGCTCTGGCCTATGCAGAATAGTTATGAAATCTGACTGTCTCTTTAGAATTATAATGAGAACCAGATACTCTTTATGATGCTGCATTCTGCATGCAAAAAAATGAGATCTACATATTAAGGGCAACTGAAGGGATCAAACCCCACAAGTCTGTAGCAGATTCAATAACCTGTTTGGTGGTGGCAATTTCACAGGTAATATGGAGAGTAATGAACCATCCAATGGCCTAAGCAGACCCAGTGGATGTCCTGAGTGAATCTGCTACTAGGGGTGTCTTACTGGGCTGCAGTGTCATTTGCACTCTACTATCCTCCGCCTCCTCTTGAGTTCTAACACACTTGGCATCTTATTTTTATCAAAGTTGCACAACAAGTAGCCAGGAAAAAAACCAAAAGTTGTATCAGAGATAGTTTTCAAGTTCCCAAACAATTATATTTGCATTTGTGACTGTCATTCATTCACTAGGTGGCATAGAAAGCATCATACTTCCTTGTTTCAAACACACACCACAAGACTGAGGATGCCCTCAAGAAAAACTAAACACATATGAAATCAAAGCCACGTCTCACTAAGAATTTAGCTGGAGACTTTGCTCTGAAACTTAGCACAAGTCTTATCCATCTGAAAAACCAGCAAGGATACAAAAGGATGAAGAAAGCAGAACAGTGCTACATGAAACTGTCCATTTGCTGCAAAGGGCCTTAAGCACAACCACACTCTGGGATTATGTACATTTATGATATTGAAATGAACTCTCCTGATTTGTCAAATTTTCTCAGGATAATGACAAGTTACCAATTTCATCCTCTGCCAAACTGAGCACTGCTTTGTACCACCATGAAATACTGCACTACCAGCATTCCACTATCACCTACTGCTAAGACAAGAGAGTGGTTCACTAGTGAGCAAAAAGTGACCTCTAGTGAATCCCCACACCAGCTCCTGAGACACACAGCACCTCCCTGGCTATCCCTGACTGATCACATCCCCTTGCAATTAAAATCTGATCGTGCTGCACCCCAACACCAGTCAGCAGCTGCACCCCATCAGTCAAGCACTTCAGGTACCTGCAGTAACCCACACTGTGCACAGCAGCTGTAACAAGCAACAGAAGACATTGGCACATTGAAAAAACCTGAACACATTTGCCTCAACACAGTAAAACCTGCCCACTGATAACTGCTAGATAATTTAACAGACAACAATAAAACATGCAAGCTCTGCCTGGAGTGTAGTTAAAATTATTTAATTTAATTAAAAAGTAGTATACCCAGAAATTTGTAAACAAAATGATGAAAAAACATCCTTTTAAATATGTAAAAATAATACCAATGTCAGTGATCTTTGCACTCTAAGAAAACAGGAAAACTAGAGTAGAGAATAACAGTAAGCAAAGAGATGGGCGGTGAAAATCAATTTCATATTTACAACATACGGAACAATATACAGGCTAGGCAATCCATTACAGAGAATGGTCGATGGTTTTAGACCAGTAAAAAGGAACTAGCAAGGTTTCATGTGTAAAACACATACCCCATCAGCCAAAGAAACATATTCCATGTTCTCTGCCTCCATATACCTGGCAACACACTAATATTTTTCACCTTCTCCTAATACATTTATCTTTTCCTAACAAACATCTATAGGAGATTATTGAGAAGCCCACCTTTTTGCTTTTATTAAACCAAAATACTCTTGTGCAGCTCTTTTACTTCCTATTCTCAAGACTTAAAACTGAATATCTGAAAAGTAAACTGCAACTTATCCCTCTGCAAGACTACCCAAGATATAATTCAGATCCGTAAGGGACATCAATTTATGTGATTTACTGAGAGATGTGGAAAAAAAAATTAAATATATTGAAAACACTCCCTTTGTATAGCTGAATAATGAGAGAGCAGCATGTTCTCCTAGCAGAAAGATCACCCTACTTATATTCATGTAACACAGAATTTCACTACAGAAGCAAAGGCGATTCAAAGAGGTGATAATCAGTATCAACAGATTTACTGCTGTTTGAGCTGATCTGTACTGCCAATACCCTGACTTACAGACTAAGGCAGCACTGAGCTTTATGATAGGATGGTATTATTTAAAGATTAATGGATAAACTTTCCAAAGGCCTTATCATATTACATGAAGAAGATACTGCAGAGAGAACACATCTCATGGAAATGTTTGCTAAATCATTGTCTTTTTAACAGTTCAATTCCTCTACACAGGAAAACACCATCTGACAGGGATGTTTTGTTGCATTTGTATCACAGCACAGCACAACTCTGGTCCTACACGTGTCTTCTGGGAACCCCATCATCTCACAACAACCATTACTCTCAACACAGCAGGATCACCGGTGCAATTTTAAACACAGCTCTTCTTGTGCCAGGCAAGCATTGGCAAGGTGGCTGGGCTCACACATCTGCAGCATTTGTGATTCACAGTGGCACTGTGGAAAGCCCACAAAGATTTCACCCTGAGCTATAAACAGAATTGTTTGAGATCACTGACTGTAACCATTAACCCAGCACTGCCAAGGCCACCATTACACCGTGTCCCCAGGAGCCACATCTACGTGTCTTTTAAATACCTCCAAGGGCAGTGACTCAACCACTGCCCTGGGCAGGCTCTTCCAATGCTTCAATTCCATTGAAGAAATTTTTCCAAATATCCAATCTAAACCTCCCTGGCATAACCAGAGGCCACTTCCTCTTGTCATGTCACTTGTCCAGGTCCTTCCCCTGAGTGAGTCACCCTTCATAGAAGGAGATCGGGTTGGTCCAGCAGGACCTGCCTTTCATAAAGCCCAGACTGACAGGCCTGTAGCTCCCAGATCCTCCTTCAGGCCCTTCTGGTGGATGGGTGTTGTATTTGCAAACCTGCAGTCCCCAGGGACCTCCTCAGTGAGCCAGGACTGCTGGGAAATGATTGAAAGTGGCTTGCAGAGCAAAACAAACTGCATTAAAATAAATTCTGTGACAGTTTTGAAAGGTAAATTTCCTGGAATAGACTATTGAGTAGAAGAGGACTTGGAACATTATGTACCTTTTGAAAGCAGTTTCAATTAATGCAGACCATGTTGCATATCTTGCTGCTTTTTTTTTTCCCCTCTCATTTATTTCATCAAGACAATTACTTGGTTTCCTAACATATGCTGTCTTTTTCATGAAGCAGGGTATCTTATACTGCTTTTATGTAATGAACTATTATTTTTCACTACACTGATGCGCCATCTGAATTACAAGATGACAAGTAACACAATAAACATTAAAAATCTGCAATCCACAATTTTTAAGTTTTCATTTTTATCACATAATTCCAAGGAAGATCTTAAGGTATATAAAGCCTATTTTCTTCCTTCAAATCCTTATGCTTTCTTTGGTCCTGAATAATTCTATGAACAGCTGAAGAGTCACTGATATCAGAATGCTCTCTTATTAATTTGTGTTATTTTATGTATCTGGAAGAATGATCACAGTACAGGCTTGTACATCAGCACAGGAAGAAGAAAGTTCAGCAGACATAGACAAAAAGGGAAATGCTTCTATGCAAACAGATTGGGTTCTTAATTAAAATGATTTGATACGCCTTATGAACAGTGCAAGTTATATCACAGATGATGAAGTTACCTTAGGAAAAATGTACTTTAAATTAACTACTGGAAGCTAAAGACAACTGAGCTGTAATAATAAGTGAATGTATATAGATAAGGTATAAATAATTAATTCTCTTTTCCTGAAAGACCTGGAAACAAATGGGAACACGCTGTGTATCACTGTACTGTGCTGATCTCTAACTGAAGTGGCTTGTGAGACCCGTGACCCAGAAAGGTTAAAGTTTGTGTCTTTCCCAGAGGCTGCACCTCTGTGATTAACATTACAGAGAAGCCCACATCAGAAAGAACTATCACAAGAGAGGAATGAACAATAATTCATGGAGATAATAAATAGTCTAAGGAGAAAAAGAAAAAAACCGTCCTTTGGTTCAGTGAGTATTTTGAAAGTTTTTCCTTTTATGCATCATAACTGTAACTTTTACTAAACACCAAGTACTGAAGGAGATTATTTGTTTGTTTTTTGAGGTTTTACAATCACAAGCAGAATTAAGTAATTAAGTGTTCCCACTCTATTCCTGAATCTTTCCTGACAAGAGATTTTCAACTCTAGTAAAATCTATGGGCGTTTTCAGATGTAGACAGATGTCTGAGAGGCCACGGGCTGAGGTCATCAAACTCATCTCATTTGTGACCTAAGCTTAGTCTCTTGGCTCTCTTAAAAAAAAAAAAAAGGGGGGGGGGTAGGGGGAAGGAAAATGATGGAAGGGAAAGGACACCAAAGAAATTGTTTGCCAATTTATCTAGAAATTTTTTCTACTTAACTTTTAATCTAATAGCACACGCACAGTTCGGTAACATAAAGCCAAGATGATGCACATTGAGAAGATATATAATATAGACTTGGTCATCTATCATAGACTGCTCCTCACAGCCTAATTATTGTTTATGGCATTATTAGCAGTCAACTGTCTGTTATTTTCTGCACATCTAACCAACCAGATTTTCAAGAAGTCACATTTAAATCTCATTTCAAAGGCCATTTTACTGCACTGAGTTAAATTGCTTAAATTTATATGTATTTTACATAAACCTTCATTTATCAACAAACAGCTCAATTTCTTGGTTCTTGAAACACTCAAAGAAAAAAAAGTACCACGCTGATGCTGACATCATTTTGGCTGCTTAAGGGAAGATAAAATTGGGTCTCTCAAAGCTGCAGGCAAAATACTACAATGGATAACAAATATTCCTTGTGTATACATGATTGGAACGGCTGTCTCCATTGGGCACTGACTGTACATTGTGGAGCACAGAATGGATTCAGAGAATATTTTATTGTTAGAGTCAGTTCATGCGGACATGCAGCATTCAAACAGTTTATTTTACAATTGCTGCTACCTGCTCCCTGACCCCAGAGATGCCTTCTTGCTTGAAACAACCATCAAACCTCCAAAACGCTACAGAAATCCACCATGTAAATAAATAAATACATATACTCGTGGAACAGGGGTCTGTTTAGAAAAAAAGCAAAGATTCAGTGATGGCAAATTTTCTGAGTCTTTTTCTCTCTGATGGCTGCAGGGTAGTCTAAATTTTTACATATAATCCACTGTTAGGATCAACACTGTTTCTGTTCTGCTCTTAAAAAAAAGAAAAAAAAGAGGAAAGGAGAAAAGAGGTTTTGCACAGGAGCATTAATAGTTCCACTTGCCCTGTGGCAAATGGGGGAAATATGTCAATGTGAATTACTGTACTGTCTCCATGGATCAAGATTTCTCTTAGTGCTTTCAAAATTCCACTAACAGAAACAATTGCTAAGAGCATTTGCTACTTAGCCTGCTATGCTGGAATCAAATAAGACCCTAGGATCAACTAATGCTAAAATATTATCTTCTATATTGATTTTCTCTCCCTACATTAACTGAGGAAAGAAACAGCTAAATAATTTCAGCTGGAAAGAACAGTCTATTGCTCTCACAAGGACATCCAAAGAACTTAAATAATCAAGATAATTGCAAAACAGATTTTTGAGCAGCTTACACTACCAGAAATGTAAGAATATCACAGTATGCTACCTCTTTCTGACCCAAACAAGTTGTGCTCTATATATATATGACTCACTACATGGTTAAATGCAACATCTCTCTCTCCAGAAATCAAGCTCACCCACATAGATGCATTAGAAATAATAATTCTAATTGTAAGCAGTTGTGCATGCACATTCAGATTCGAAGGAGTAAGCCAAATACTAATAAATACATTCCAAGTCCATTTTCTCTACTGAAAGGCTACTTTATAGGGGTTTTATTAAATTTTTTTTTAATATCTTTTTCCTAATACTAGGTTATGGTCTCAATTAATTAATAAAGTACAATTGTTGAAATTCTTGGGCCATTGGGCACATCTGGTATGAAAATTTATTTCTAAACACGATCTGGCCAACAAGAATGAACAACTAATGAAATCTAGACACTGTGTACTTACACACTGCTGATTATTTCTACTAAATAGCAAATTATTTTCATTAAAAATTAATAATCTGAATTCTTATACTATATTCATCACCAGGATTTATAAATATCTAACAAATTCATTTAAGGCAACCATGAAGATGCAACAAATTAGAGCCTTGCAGGGTATCCAAGTTAGCACTACTGACATTCTGGTTTAAGAAGTTAGTGCTCTACAAGGCTGATAAAAACAAACACATATTTAAAGGATTATGATCAATTATCTTAGGACACATTTGTCAACGAAAAACTCTCTCAGTAGAAATATTTCCAATGGGTATTTGTCATCATCTTCACCAACAATGTGGACATAAATAAAAAATCTTTGCAAAAATTACTAGGAACATCATAAAAACAATAATAACTGACTAAAAAATAATAGCAAAAGTGCAATCATGGAGTCATTTTGGATCACAGATAAATAAAGAAACAAAACATGCTTTAATAAATCCAAGATGGAAAGCTTTGCCATTAGAAAAGACTACTGTCATGCTGAAAGGGTAGGGAATTAAGAGCCTTAAAAGGGATGTGCAACTCTGTGAGCTCCAAGAACCACACCTCAACATGAGGAAGTCATGTTTCCTTGAAAAAATCCTTAAATTCAAGTATGGAGGAAATTTTTGCCATTGTGGACAGGATTACCAACATTATAAAAAGTGAACTGTTGCTGTCAGCTCTGGCATCCATATTCTGTAAGGGCAAAAGGCTGCAAAAAGAAAAACTCAGTGCTGAAGAAAAAAATGCCTTGAAGAACACAATGTACTCAGATTGCCAAAATTCCCTGAGAGATAACATGATTACACTTTGCAGGGGGAAATACCAGACACTAAAAGCCTGCCTAATCTTAAAGGAAGACATCATAACACTGAGCAGCTTAGAAGCTCATTCAAAGGTCTGTATTTTCTAGCTTATTTTGTTGTTGTTGTTGTTGTTCAAGTGGATGTTATTGACTATACTACAAAGGTTATGGCCATGTCTTTATCTTCTGAATACCTCAAATGCCATTCTGAAAGATCAGTCTAATAAAACATCTGGGGCTGAACTCTATCAGATATGTACATGATACAAAGAGAGTTTGAGGTAACCTGGTAATTCCTTCTGGATCCTGCACTTTGGGGAGTTACAGCTCCAAAAACTTGAAGGTGACTAATGGTCACTGCCTCACTTCCTTCAGGAATGAACAGAACAGATGAGCTGTCTCTCACAGGGCATCATCTCCTGATATCAGTCTCCCCCTGCTCCTGACATCCATTAACAAAAAGCAATTACTACTGAGAAGTTCAGATGAAGAGAGATGTCTTACCATAAACCAGCTGATTTCCAGGAGAGAGCTCGTGGTGATCCCACTGAGAGCACCACAGACAAGAGGAGAGACATTTCTACAGGGCTTCAGTGGGGAGCCCCACACAGCATGGGAAACACTGACCTCAGGAACTTTCAGTTCTAAATTCATACCAAGTTCTTTTTACTCCCATTCAATAACTGAAACACTTTGGGGCTCATGCACTTGTGTATCCAAGTGCACCAAAATGGGATGTCTGGAGACCAGGGATGAATGAACAGGTCACAGGGCTGGGTGCTCCAAGAGCAGACTGGAATGAGAGGGAGTTTGTGGCACCTTCATCACCTCACACAGGGAATGCTGCTGGCAGAAATGTCCTCCATCAGATAATGGCAATGAGTCCTGAGGGACCAACACTGCTGTCTTGCTCAGGTTTAGCTCAGTCAGTGCTTTTCTGAACACGTTGTCTCTTAGCACTGCAAGACTATTCTTGTATTCTGTCAAGCAGAACTGTTTGCTGCCCATCAATTTTTGGTATTTAACTTGCTGACATTCTAACTGATGACACAGCTCAGACTTTTCCACTCAAGTCTGCAAAAAGTTGCACAAGACATAGCCTAGAGAAATTCTGCTGGCAGTTGCTTTTGTAAGGGAACAAGGGCACCTCAAAACTGGGAGAAATTAGAAGGATTAATGTAGCAACCAAGATCTGGGAAACATACAATCAGTTCCTGATTCTGTCACAATCTCTTACCAACCTTGTGATGCTAAACCACTTCCCTTCTATGTATCCAGGTTCCTCATCTTTAAAGTATGTAAAATATTTGCCTGTTAAACACTCATGCTTGCTGTCAGAGCAAATCCATAAAATACTTAGATATCCCACTACAACTGAGAAGTCATTCTCCATATGACTAAGGAGACCAAGGCAGACACACATTCATCCATGGTGTTGATCTCAGCTGTGTCAGTAGTGTGGCATCATTCTGGTTTCACAGTGGATATGGTAAAGATTAGACAGTGCTTCCCTGTAAGGAAATATCCTATAGCAATCTGCAGGAGGCTGATTATCTAACCTGCAGTTTGCACTCCCCCTGATATGTCTTATGTCCATGGACACAGGTCACCTTATTGCCAAGAAGTTCCTACTGCTAAAAAAAAAAATACAATATAAACTTCAAGGTCTGTAAAACTACATTTGTTTTAATAGAGCTACTGTGTTTTAAAAGTATCACATCAGCCTCCCACTGAATCATATTTTTTGTTGACTTCTGCTAGAGCTGAATGTTTTACTATTACACGAAGAACAGAGTTGATGAGAGAGGAGTGGTCCTTTCAAGGGTAGATAAACCTGGCAGGTCAAGATTAAGGAAAAAAACTTACTTTCATTTTAAAACAAGAATCCAATTAGGAAGCTAAACTGTATAAAATTGCTGTAAGAATTCTATTGGGCAAAACCTGAAAAGATCACCAAAACACTAATAAATTAATCATGGCATATGTAAAGGAGAAATTACAATCAATAAAAATTGTCTTCATGTGTTGCTAAAGCATTTACACCACCAAAAAACCTACTGTTGTTAGAATCAAGAAAAGACTGTCAACCCCAGTGTGGTTTCTACATTTATTTTTTAATGCCAGATATACCTCTGTTGTACAGAGAACTAAACACAGCGGGTGTAAGACAATCCTGCTCCCTATGAGATGGCTATCTCAGCTCTGAGCTTTTAGCAATCTGTGTAACTGTACTCCAATCACAACCATAGCCATCAATAATAGATGTCAGTGCCTCCATCTGCCTGTGCTCTTCTCTCATCCTTAATTTTTACCCAGCAAAGACCAGCACGTGTTTAACTCACCATGCCTGTGCCGTGGACATCCCACCCCTCAGGTCTAGACAAAAAGATCCTCTGAATCCAAAATTAAACCAAAATCTGCCCACAAAGCTGATTCCTCATCCTCCCCCACAGGGCTATTATTAATTGCACAAAACACTTATTGGATTGAAAAATAATCAAATATTTTCCTGGGACCTGAGAAGCAGAACACACACATCACTTCTGCAATAATTATGGTCCATGAACTAAGTGTGAACTGTGTATATATAGGTCTGCAGTTTCCATTATCAATTTTTCTGTTTTCCAATCCACTGGGGAAATTGAGAAGTCTCTTTTTCCTTTATGGACCAAGCTTTGATGTTCCTGAACTCAATGAAGATTTGCCATCCAAGTATGCAAGACCTGCATATGCTAAGACTGAATTTTCCAATTAAATCTTTAACTATTTACTACATAGAATGACACTAACACAATCTAATTTTTGTTTTTCATAGCTCTCAAAATAGTTATGAACATGAAACAACAATATCACTGTTATTCAGATGATAGTTTTCAGGATGTTAAACTGAAAGACCAGAGGGATTCAATTAAACATTTAATGTAGATGACAGGACAGTTAAGTGTGCCAAAATAAACCTCAGCTCACAGCTGTACTAAAACTTTGAAAGATTTTCAGTAAAATAAATCCATATTTTATTAAAATGCTTCCTACAACTATTGGAATAACATATGCCATCATAAAATAAATGTTTAAATCAGTACTGTACCCTGCCCTGGATATTACCTGCCTTAAAATCATCTTTCTTGGTAACTCATTTTTAGCAAAATACAGATATAAGAACAATACAAAATACAAAATAAGAACAAACTTTTTACCACACATTCTCTTGGCTAAATTCTCTCTCCTATTACAAATTAGCTATAGGCAAGATGATAGGGGAAAAAAGGTGAACAATAAACAGGTATTTAAAGGATGAAAAACTGGCCTCTGCTGACATCAGTCTCAGAAAGCAGAAGGGGATGATTTCTGCCATGGAATAATCTTTTCCAGGAAAATCCTTCCAAACTCCAGAGCTTGCTGCTCCTGCAGCCACCCTCCCACCAGGATTTACCCATTTGCCCACGGTCAGGTGAGGGCAGCACAGTCGTGTGGACTTGTCCCATCTTTCCACAAGGGCTTAGCAGAACCTGACCCCTTGCTTGTATTTCAGACCTTAACTAAGGATTGATTAATATAAGCTCTCTGTTTCCCTGCATGTTGACAGAGCTTTCAAGACAAGGGTGTTAATAAGTTTAATGAGGAGAATAAAATCTCCACTGACTTTGTCCTACATTTCTGACTCTCCTTCAGCAGGCTCAATGCAAACCTGTCCTCAGTGAAGGCCTCTAACCATGAATGCTGTGGAGAATGGGCTGAGAGCAGCCCCAGGAGAAGGACTTTGGGGTGCTGGTGGGTGAGAAGCTCCACATGGCCTGGCCATGTCCACTCAGCCCAGAAACCACCTGTGTCCTGTACTGCATCCAAAGCAGGGTGGGCAGATCAAGGGAGGGGACTTTGCCCTCTGCTCTGCTCTGGTGAGACCCCACCAGAAGAGCTGCCTGCAGCTCTGGGTCCCCAACATGAGTACAACATTGATCTGCTGGAGCAAGGCCAGAGGAGCCACAAAAGTGATCAGAGGAGCCCCTCTGCTGTGGGGACAGGATGAGAGAGCTGGGGGTGTTCAGCCTGGAGAAGAGAAGGCTCCAGGGAGACCTTGAAGCATCTTCCAGTGATTTAAGGGGCTTAAAAAAATCTGGAGAGGGACTTTTGACTAGGACATGGAGTGACAGGACAAGGGAGAATGGCTTCAAACTGACAGGGAGTAGGTTTAGACTAGATTTAAGGAAGAAATTCTTTACTGTGAGGGTGATGAGACACTGGAACAAGTTGCTCTGAGTTGTGGCTGCCCCATTCCTGGAAGTGCTCAAGGCCTGGCTGGAGGGATCTTTGAGCAGCCTGGCCTGGTGGAAGGTGTCCCTGCCCATGGCAAGGGCATTGGAACAAGAAGATCTTTACAGGCTTTTCAACCCCAACCATTCTGTGACTCTATAAACTAAACAAGTGAAAAACACATACAAGTTTTGAAATCTGGAGATACTGGTTGTAGTCAAAAGCTGCAGTTCTACTCTGGTATCACTGCCTGCCTTCATCTGCTACTGTTAAACAAGCAAGGCCTTCTAACAGAACACATCCTCCTCCACTCGCTGTTGTTTCCAGAAAATAAAGAGTAGATGGCACTAAACACAACCTCTGAGCCCCATCATCCAACCCCTCTGCTTGCCCACCTTACACAACCATCCCACCACACACCCCCAGCTTGGATAACACTGTGACAAAAAGCCTTGTTCCAGCTGAGGATACCAATATTCACCACAGTCCCCTGATCTTCAAAGTGAATGTGCCTACACAGCAGGGCCTATCTGGGATAAATTCATGCTGACTGTTCCCAGTAACCCTCTTCTGCATCATGTCCCTAGAAACACATCCCAATCCTCATCCTACCCCTGTAGTTGTAGAAGCTTTTCCTTGCCCTTGACATTCAAGTCTCAACCTGAGCTTTGACTTTCCTAACACTGTCCCTGCATGCCAGAGCAGTATTTCTAAATTCCTCCTTTGCAGCCTCTCCCCTCTTCCACCCATACCATTCCCTTAGATTCCAAGTTTACTGGAGGCTGTGGAACGACTCTGCAGATCCAATTTACACATATCATTTCCTGAGCAATTTAATCTAATGATTTGCTTGCACGTTTCATTCAAAAAGAAGGGTTGTTTTTTTCTTTTTAAACAAAGCCAAACTTAAGGAGCACTGACATCTATAATGGGACTTAGAAGGCAGCATGTGAGTAGCATTTAAAAGCCTACTGGGAGCAAAATTACAGCTCTTAAGAAGAGTGTGGCTTCTAAAATTTAATTTAACTGTTGCCTAGGCCTCTTCCTAAATTCTTATCTGGACTAATCACTGCAAACAATGAGGTGACTATTCAGAAAAATACCCATTTTTAGTATTTTAGGTGCAGTTTGGGCAATTATAAAACACAACAACCCAGATTAAGCAGTATTTCCTAGAGTCTTCTCTTCCAGCATCCAGAGAAATACCATCCTGTGGTACATTTTTGTAAATGTGATTATACAGTCATTTTTATATATGACATTTTAGCAGTAATTGTATGAGCACAGCTAAGTAATTGTACTTGAAAATTCGATGATGGAAACAAGTTTTCCTGCATTCATCACTACTGAAATGAGAATGCAGTGGGTCTTTTAATAAATAATAACCTAATTTCTGGATGTTCCAAGTACAAACCTTGTGATTTAAATATAGCTCAGTCTGCTAAATGTTCCTATGAAAAAAAGACAATTTAGACCTCCATCAATTATAACAGATGGCAAACTGATTTCTGTTTTAGTAAAAAGTTTGCTTGGGTTAAATAAAGTTCTAATTTATTTTTTCTACATTTTGTTTTATTTAATTAAACTGCCCTAGAGATGAAAAATGTGGTCAAGTTATCAAATATTTGTTCATAAATAATGCATAAAAATATGGCCATTTCATTCCTAATCATTTATTTTGGATAATTTTTTAAAGTGCATTTAATGTTAGTGATTTTGATGTTCATATCTCAAACCACATGGACCAAATCACAGGAGTGCAGCCTGAAAGAGGAAAGGTTTCAGATTTAAATCCTTGAATTGAGAAGGGGAATGTAGTAGGGCACTGTGCCAAGGTGGGATTTGTACCTGAAACCACTACATTTAAAACTTTAATTTACTGAGATTACTGTTCAGAGGAAAACATTTAAAGGAGGACTTTCCCCCCCTTCCAGCCAGGGCCAGGCAAGGTATTGGGGCTGCTTTGAAAAAGAAGTCAGTGAGCTTGGCCATCCTGCCCTGAGTGACCTCAGCTGGTCTCTCCTGACTCTCAAACTCCCTCCTGCTGTTTCCCACATTGAAATTCTAATGGTTTGCTCCTCTTAACTTCCATGGTTAAAATGACCTAATTTTGCAAATGTTGACATCTCCATGAGATGCAAGAGGGAAAAAACAAATCATCCTGTGGAAAGTAACATTTCTGAGTCCTGCTTCTGATGCAAAAGAACTGCTAAGGCCTGATGTTACTGAGTTGGCTTCATTTGTACTGATCTGCAGCATCAGACTGAAAATTCCCATGACATTTCTCACAACTCCATACACAGATTTATGCTTCCTACATACTTTGTGATTTTTAAAAAAAACCAAAACCAAAACCAACAAACTATGTGGAATTTTATAACAAATTCATGAGTTGGAATCATAGACATCACAGTTACTTTGGAAAATCCACACAGATTTCCCTCAACATAATAAGAAGATGCCACAGTCATCTGACAAAAACGCCCTTCAAGTTATGAAGCATATCTTAAGAATAAAAATATCTGGACTTTGATCAGAAAAGGAGCAAGTTCCAGGGTTCAGGATCTCCTGCTGGCTCTTCTCTCCTCCATCCTTTGGTGACTGCTGGTATCAGTGGGAATTGCTCACACCAATCTGTTACAAACCACTGCTTCTACATTTCAAACTTGAACCTCCTCCAGGGAACCCAGCTTCAGACTTTTCTGTCCCTCTTTCCCATGCTGTTTAAATGGAGCTTTAACTTTGTAACATACTCAAGAAAACTGGAGCAGAAAAGTCTTTAAGCATAGCAAAACCTTCCTAGATCCTGCAGAAAGAACTGCACAGCTAACAGCATTTATAACCCCCTTACTGGTGCACCTCATCCCAACATTTAGATCCAGTCATGCAGGGCACCACTGGAGATCAGCAGAACATCTCCATTGTCCAGCTGAGAATAAAACCAATTTACAGAAGGAGATTTGTCTGCTTCCTACAGAAAGCACACAGTCAGACAAGCACACATCCACTGCTCCCCCTGTGGCACCATCACATCCCAGACAAGGAAAAGCTGAAGATCCTGGAGACCTGCTGCATTTTGGGTCTGCACCATCATGTTTAAGCCCATGTAACTGAGGTTACTGATCTCCTGGAAAAGAGTAATGTCCACTTCCACTCTTGCTTTTACTATATGTACTTGTCAACAGGATTTTGTCATTTCTGCCTTCAGTTTAACAGCACAAATATTTTGATACCAAAGATTGCAAAGAAGATGGAGAGATTTCATGTCAACGTGGACCAGTATGAAAACAATAGAACCATAGGTCATCAGATTTACTTGAGTTTTCTGTTGAGTGTTGAACAAGGAGATTTCTTCCTGGGAATGGCCATTTCATGTTCAAACTAAAGGGAAGGCCAATATAGCTGTGTCATTAAAGAAAGAAAAAAAAAAAAAAAACACCTCCAGGAAGTAAATATTTACTCTCTGCTGAATAACTGGCATGTTTGGAGCTCAAAATGATTTTAAAAGGGAGTGATCTGCTTAGAAGGTATAACCAGGCACCTAACAATAATTTATATAGTGGCATTCTACAGGCACAGGACAATAGCACTCCCCAAAACAAGAACATAAAACATTGTGTTAAATGTTGGGGAAAGCAAGGAGGAAAGGAGAGTGATCTTGGAAGTATTCAAGGCCAGGTTGGATTCATCTTGTTCTTCCAGCTGGTCCAGTGGATGGTGGGAAGGTATCCCTGCCCATGGCAGGGGATTGGAATGAGATCTATAATGACCCTTCCAACCTAAACCATTTTATGGTTCATTCTATGATTCCTAAATGAATTTTATATTTCAGGTAAAGCTTTGTAACTGAAATATAAAGCAGAATTAGAAGTGTTCCTCTTGCTTCAGACATTAAAGTGGACCAATAATGGCCAAATGTTACCTCTCAAATCCATGGGGATTTGAGCAGCTTTTCTTTCTGAAGCTGAAATATTGGACTAGATGAGACACTGCAGGTCACATCCACTAACTCCACAGAGCAGATGAAGTGGAACACACTACAAGCAATGCATATGCATACATTTGAGTCTGTGACATGTCAAAAAAACCCCTCCATGTCTGGGTACCAAAACACAGATTCAATGGACGCAGCCAGGCCATCTCCAGGATGTTAAAGAGGTGTTTGTGAGTCTTGTGTGAGGCAGAAGCATTATGTTTTAATTGCCAGCCTTTATAACCATAACAAAATACTTCTAGCAACTGAAGGCACAAATGTGATGATTAAAATGTAGTCAATCTGGCTAAATTTTCCTCCAGCTGAATGCAGGGAAGTAATTCTTTTCCTGAATTATTTACAAAAGATACTTGTGAGAGGCAATGTGCCCGTGTTATTGCTGCTGCAATCTTTGTTTCCTTAACTTAACCAAGGGAAAATCAAGAAGCTAAACTGACAACGTACAGAAAAGGAAGAAAATAGTGTTTGCAAAACAAGCATCACACTTGTCCCTTCTGGAATCTTATGGGGTGTCAGCACTGTGTTATTTGGAAAAATGCAATTCATCAGACCTTTCAACAGGTGTCTTTTGGAGATACACGGCCTGATGCAACACAAAGTGCAGGTGGCAAACAAAAATGCAATTAATCTGTCCAACAGCACAATGAAATGTTGAAATACATATCTGAAACATTCAAACCCTGAATCTCTTCTGACCAGGATGTCAGTTTTTTCCTGATTGGGCAACATGAGGAGCACAGAAGGTTCTAGAATATTGTTTTTATCTGCAACATCCAAATGTGGCATCAGGCTGAGTAATTCTGAGCAATATTCAAATGGTAGAGCCGGTGAGGGGTTAAGTATTGACCTGCACACCTAAAACCAAGCAGTTTTTCTTTGAAGGAAATGGGAATTATAGAGAATTCCTCATTACAGGTCATACCCAAAGCTACAAATGCTTCACCTAATTATGCCTTCAGTGCTACTCCTGCTATTTGAGTTTTCAGTTTTTCTAATGGCCTACATGGTCCATCAGTCCACCAGTACAAAAATTCAAGAGCTTATAATAAGTATTTCAAGAAAAGTAGCACCGAGAGCACCAGAGAAGGAAATTTAGTCCATTAAATAAAAATAAGAATGGATGAAAGGCAAAACTGTTTTTAAAAACTAGAAACAGATGGGGTAAATAGCATCAACACAATGTAACTTCTGTATTTTAAAAGAGTAATGAGAAATTAAAAATTAAATACTGAATGTGCATTTTATTAAATTACTTTAAAATTCGATTTTGCATGTTATATAGAAAATAAAAGTCAGTCACTGGATTTTGTACATATTCCAAGCTTTTGACTACTTTGACATAAAGTATCTATGTGAAAAGAAACCAATTCAATCACAAAAAGATAATCAATAGTTTCCTTGCCAGAGGCAAAAGTTCCAGAAGTGCGAAGTGGTTTGTTATTAATTTTCTTTTCCTGAATCTGCTGACTGTTACAGTGCAGTGCAAGATCCATTAAACTCTTCCATCCAGATTTTGGTAGGCATGAAGCAAAGAATGCTGCCAACCCAACACACCATTAGCAATAAAGCAAAAATCACAAACCCCAGAAATATTCATCTGAAAGTGCTGAGGGAGGAAGGAGGAAGGGAAGAGAAGGGAAGCAGTGGGAATGCTGTCATGAAGATTTAGGGGGAAAGGATCAGTGACAAATGCATCTATTTAGTTAGCACTGAAGGAGTGCTCAAGGCCAGGCTGGGTGGGGCTTTGAGCAGCCTGCTCTGGTGGAAGGTGGCCCTGGACCTGACCATCTCTGAAGGTTCCTTCCAACCCAAACCACTCTGTGATTGTAAGAACAGACACAAAAATGGCTTTTGAGCCACTGTCAATTGAAGATGACTCTGCCCAGGCTGAGACACCCTACTGAAGAAATAAAATAATAATAAAATAAAATAAACCAGCCAATAATAATAAACCAGGACCATCACCTTTACAGACCCACTCTGGTGGCTCCCTCAAACAGCTCAGTGTGTCCCCAGCACTGCTGGAAACACCAACCTCCCTCCAAAAGCCCCTTAACCTGCCCTCAGTGCTTGATTTCCACACTGCCAATAGCCAGCATGACTCTGGAAAACCTTTAAATCTTTAAAATAAAAACAAAAACTTGGGAAGAGAACAGTGTCTTTAACTGGTCATGTCTATGAAAGTGTATTCTTTCAGGTGTTTCATCAGCCCTTTGATGCAAAAAGGGTTGTTATAATTTTGCACGGTAACACAAGCAAGAGAGGAGTGGGAGGTGCTTCTGTACACACTTTTTAAAATTTTTTGGTTTTTAATAATGAAAGAGCAGCTGAAATTCTGCTTCTTCTCTTTGGAAAAGAAAAAAAAATGTAAAGAAAGAAAAAACCCTGAAAGAAAACACTGAAAATTGGCATTATGCATCTAATGCAAATTAAGTGGAATAAACAAAATCCATTTTATTTTTTTTAATGGAGTCAGCAATTGCAAGAAGCCAGATGACCTCTGGAAGAAACTCCAATATGTACTTGCAAATAACAAGTTTACATGTGATTTTGTTTTACTTATTTAGTTCCTACTCTCTTCACCATCTGTCTGTTCCAAGAAGGTTTTCTTCTGGCCAACTGAGTAGTGAACATAATGCAGTGGACAGGCTGACTTATTTGAGGTGGGTGATGAGGAACAACTTGGACATCCTGACAAATGAGATAAATGTCCTGGCAGTTGGAGCTTATTTCATTATAGGGAAAGTTACAGTAAGAAGTAAAATATTGCTGCTATTGCACATTTCACCTCTTTTTATTTTGTTTTCTTTTCTGGTAACAACAACTTCTCTTAAAAGCAGATGCTATACTCTTTTATTTAATCTGAAAAATGAAAAATGAAAAATGTGTACGTTGAAACTGCTACAGGTATGCAAAATACATCAAACACATTTAATTATTAACATTATTTTCAAACACATTGAATTGTTAACATTATGTGTGAGTCCTGGTGTTGGTCCATTATGTTTAGAGTGATGGAATAGTTGCAGATGATTAATCCCAAACTAGTTTTATATCAGTCATACATGTTTTTATACTAGTTTTACCTCACTTTTACATGTTC
Source organism: Haemorhous mexicanus (assembly GCF_027477595.1). Taxonomy (NCBI): domain Eukaryota; kingdom Metazoa; phylum Chordata; class Aves; order Passeriformes; family Fringillidae; genus Haemorhous; species Haemorhous mexicanus. Next base: position 70,913,912 of record NC_082344.1, on the reverse strand, counting down.
TTATAGCAAAAGTTTCAAGTACAACTGTAAATCAAGTTTTACTCTCTGTAAATACTTTTGTCTTTACAAGAAATATGAGAAATTTTGTATATATAATAATGAAATCTATTTTACAAATCAAATTACAGACTTTACTTTCAAACCATTATTAAGGTATAACTAAGGCTTTTGCTTATCTTGAGACTGTAAAATGCCAAACACCACTAAAACAAACTTTCCTTTTGTTGAATATTTTGAAATGCTAGAGTGAGTGCTATATTTAGTAATGAGGAAACTCAACAGCTTGTAGAATTTCTTGCAGTGAATGCACGCAAGACTCAACCACTGCTAACTGTACACTACACTTTGTAGTTGAAGAGACAGCAAATCATCTCCAAATGAGATTGGGGGGGGTGTTCCCATTTATTAAATATATCTCACATGCACACAATGGTTCCATTTCTGAGCCAGAGCTCATCCAATAAAAATGTGCACACGGAGGTTTTTGGGGGGTGTATCTATGTATGAACTCTGTGTCTGAGAGAACTGAAGCTTCTGCATGCAGCAGGAGGCACTCACACTGCAATGGAACCAAAATGAACTTGGAAACCTGCGTTTATTGCTGAAAAATCAACCCACTGAGAGATAGGGTATCTTTAAAATTTCCCAAACAACATATTATTATCCCTATTCTGGTAACATCTAAATGTGCCAGATGAAATCACAGCCCCATGGCCTGAACTCAGAATGAGCAAATGTCTCCCATTAGAGATGAAGGAGATAAGGCAAAGGGAAGAAAAGGCACAGACAGCTGAAGTCACTTGGCTGATGAAAACAAATCCATCACTGGCCAAGCCAGTAATGTGAAGCCAGTCAGCTTTCCACACCAGAACAGTTTGGAATTTGACCCTTCAAATTGGTATTTACAATAATTCACATCTAGGCATCACACTTATTTGTCCACGGCATTCCCCCTCCTTCCTCACCCCAGACCCTGAGGACACTTGTGCAAAAACCAAGGAGACAAATACTTGATTTGTGTTTTGGGAAACCAACGATAAGACTATTTTCTTTAATGTTTTTCTTCATTCCTTTCCCCACTCAACTGAAAAAAAAAGCATTTTCTTAAAAACATGGAGCAATAACATTTCCTGTGCTTTTCTTAACCCTTTAATCATCATGGCACTCCTCACACAACAGTGTGGGTCTGTACTGGGCAGCTCTCTTAGCAAACACTGCAATCCCTCTGAGCCCAGTCACATGCAGAGCCCAGAGCCCCAAAGATGCTGGGACCCAAGGGGGCACACTTGGACCTCTGCATTTTGCTGGAAATGGTTCCAGAAAGAAAACAGCCCTGGTCATGGCATTGCTGGTCCTAATACCAGCTCAGGGAGGGGAGGACTGGAGGAGCAGTGGCACAAGAAGCCAGCTGAGTTGGCTTCCAGGTGATCTTGGTACAAGTGTGAATCAGGAACACAACTGCAGAGCTGAAAACCGTGTCAAAAATGCAGCCACCTCCTTCCAACTTGGTAAAACAAAAGCCCTGCAACATTATGGATCTCTCTCAGTTAGTATTATGGACCTAGGCACATTTGGAGAGGGAAAAAGTCCAAAATTAAGTTGCTAAAATATAATTTACATCAATGAGAGAAAGAAATAAGAGGGAAAAAAACAGTCTCTTTTTTATTAAGTACAAATTTATCTGTGGCCTGACCAGTGCAAATAAAAAATGATGACAGCACACAGAGATGCACATTAAAGATTTAGAAAGTGTCTTTAATGCACAAACTCCATGAAAATCAGAGTGGAAGCATGTCAGGGCTGCTGCCTACTTAGAAGTGGAACAAGGCAGAGAAGTGGAGCTGGGTGTCAGAAGCCCAAACCTTCCATTTTGCTTCCCATAATTGATGAAAGCCCATTCCAGCTGATGGGAAATGATAATGGCTCTGAAAAGCACCATCAGGAAGGCCTGAGTAAATCAGTCTTTCCTACAACTGATGAGAAAACCAGAATATGTTACACTTCGAGCTCCAAATGAAGAAAATCTACTGACTTTGAGTGTGATAAAAATATTACCATGTACTGTCACTTTTTTCACTGCCTTCAATTAATTTTTATCTCTGTCACATCCAGATAAATGCTGGCAATCTTTACTCCTCAAGACTATAAGCTGTTTTTCATTTTTGATATTACAAAGTCTATATAATATGTGTGTGAGAAAGACCATGATTTAATAGTAGTGTAATACTTTAAAAATGCATTAATGTATAATAACATCTTCTATTTAATCCAATAAATTTTTTAAATTAAAAACACATCAAATAAAAATCCGTGGAACTCTTGTCCAAAATTACTCAAAGCACACAATAAATCCATCACAAAACTATCTTTGTGTGGTGAAATAATGAAATGACTTTGTCAAGTGCACATATAATTGTGAATTTCAACCTTTTGAGAAATAGTAAAATTGTTTAAAATGAACTTAATACATAATTTTGAGAAACTGTGGCTCTATAAATCTAAACATTAAATGCAGGAAAATACTTGTAATTAAATATATGAAAATTAACCATCAAGCCATGAAGTAGAGAAATTAAAGTGAAGTTATGAAAGCATCTAAGGGGAAGATAAATTATTTGTTAAAAAAACCCAACAGCATAAAGGTATACTTCAAAATATTTCCCAGTTGTGCTTCTTGACCTGAATCTGAACTCTTTGTTGCTTGTCTTCCTCCATTCCTGGGAATCCTCCTATCTTAGAGCTGGGATCTGCTCTGATTAAACTGGACAAAGTCTTGTCCTGGGCCAGAGCAAGGACTCAGAGCATGTTGCCCATGGCCAAAGGTGAATTCCTCACAGCAGCACGAAGATCAAAATATCCACACCATAATATTTTTCCAAAAGTGGAATAACTTTGTGCTCAGGCACCTCCAAATCAAGAACTGATGGCTGGGGGATTAATAATACCCAACATATTTCACTTCTACTTGCCCCAGTTGTGCCAGATTAGTCTGGAGCTCCCTATCACCACCAAGGTGCACCTTCCTCCACCCTCAAGCCCCACCAAAGATCCTCAGTCACAATTTACACTTTATTCTTGGAGGTGAAAGAAGGGGCAGAAAGCTGAGCATTCCTGGTACCCCAGTGATACATCAAAAAGCACAAGGAAAAAACACAGCACCAATTACCTTAATTTAAAACCTAAAAGTGACCCAGATTCTTCAAGCAGAGCAAGTCTGATATTTAATAATAATATTTAATATTTAAGAAAGATAAATTGCCTTGGCTAGTAAGAAGTGATTAGTTCTGGAAATATGTACAGTTAGGCCAGAAATAAGGAGTTTAAATATTATCTGGTGATCAGCAGGACAGACTGGGAGGTGCTTTAATTGCACAGATGAGGCACAGCCAAGGCCAAGAAATCAAGTTATAACAGATTTTTTAAAACTGAATTATTCACCTCTTACAAGTCTCTCACTAGAGTCTGTTTTGTTTTCTTTCTTTTCATTATCACACATTTAAACAAGAGGTTAAATAATAGTGAAATTAAATGAGCTTAAAACAATTTTTGGAGCAGGACTCTACACAGATAAAAATCACATAGCCTGAAAGGCCAACTTTAATAATTTTCTACTCTGGTGCTTAAAGGAACCGCAGCACAAGACAACAATCTCTTCACCTGGCAGTAATACACACATAAAAAAAAAAAAGAATAAGGCAATTCTCTTCCAAAATTTTCTGGCTAGACCACAGTAAATATCCAAAGAGAAAGAAGGTCTGGCTAGAGAGTTCTGTATAGATTGCGTGGTTGCTTATTTGATTTACAAAGCATTGAAAGAGATTTAACACTTTGCAAGGCAGACATAAGTATGGTTGAAAAGTGCTTTTTTCAAACCTGACAGAGGTTTTTACTCATTTTTAGCCCCAGATCTGAGCCTGTTTTTCATGTAGGGCTTTGCCTACTCACCCTGCACTCACAGAACCAAAGGGAAGGTTGTCCACCTCCCAGAAGGATGAATGAATTCAAAAGCCTAAAATCCCAGAGTTAATGTCACAGGTGTTCTCAGAGCAAGCTATTAATGTCAAAGATATTTAAAAGAAAATGGTTTAGAGATTGAAATATTGAGATGTTTGATTAAGGTTAAGTGGGAAACTCCAGGGCTGGCACCTCAGGTTTTGCACTTCCTGCAGATTTGAAAGGTCACATCAGTGGTGTTGGATGTTTTAAAACTCACAAATACACAACACTGAAACAACATTTAGTTTGTTAATGTACAGAAGGACTGGGCTACCAAGGCAGCTGGAAATTCAGTGTTCAAAACACAGCTTGCAGCAGTCCTCTGGATGTTCCACCATCCACAGCTGCTGAGTTGGGGGCTGCTGGAGGATATGTCCCCACTTACTGCTGTTGGTGCCCACGGATCAGATATCCAAGAGCTTGTTCTGCCCATTTTTCAGTCTGTAGAGCAGATATAATCTAACTCCACAATTTCCCAAGGCACCAAGGTCTACATGTTCACCACTTGCTGCATAACTCATTAGCTCATTATTTCATCATCAGGGTTTACATGGTCTCCCACTGGATTCATTAAATTGCTCCCCTGCTTCAGTATGGAAGGATTTGATGGAACAGCAACTCAGGTCTGACGTGTATTTACTGAGAATTGTAAAGTGTCTCCACAAAAATTGCAGATAATGAGTCAAAGTTCATATTGTAGAAATGAATGCTTTTAAGAGGAGCTGTTGCACACATGGGACTCCCAGAGCCATACACCCCAAAATCACTGCAGCTTGCTTCCTTCAAGCAAAAATATCCATCTCTGGAGAATGGCACACTGTTCTGTCCAAGTAAAACTGAATATTTCCAGGTACACTGGGATTCGATGACAATTCAAAGAATAACACATTTTTTCCAGCCAATTGTGGGAAGGGGGTGTGTGCCTATTGCTTTTCCCCCACGTATTTTCTGCCACACTATTACTTGAAATGCTCTTTTGTAAGGAACACAGCTTAGATATTTTCATACCTGTTAGTGAGGGCTGTGGAAAGGCACGTAAATTTAACAAGAGTACAACACAGTTTGCTATTTTTAAACCTGGAATATTTTATACTGGGGTCTTTTACCACACTAAAACACAATGAAAGCTAGGCAGCTAATTATCTAAGAGGTAACAAAACTTTAAACTACACACAGATGTTGAGCTGCACTAAAAGGACAATTATTTGCCAAAATCACTGCCAAATTAAAGTTCCTATTTGGAAACTTTCACACATTTGTGTTCGGTGCAGCTGCAGCTGTTTAACTGCACATAAATTTTGTTTTCCCCTTTCCGATTGTTATTCAAACGACATTAAAGAGCAATTACAGCAGAATGACAATAACTAGTCCGTTAAAAGTTCAAATTGTAGGAGATCTGTTTTAATTTAAAGTCAATAAAGTATTAGAATAGCAAAATAAATGGATCTCTCTGTGTGCACATGAATGTTCCTTTTCTTTCTACGCACATAATCAGTATCTGCAGAGGCACCAGGTGTAGCTCTGGCTGCTGTAAATGTGAGCCCTGGGCTGGTGCTCCCTGTAGATGGACTCTGACTCCCTCAAAGCAGGAAGGCCCTGCAGGGAGACATCAGCAAATGTGAGGGCTGGGCAATCACCAACCATGTGAGGTTCAACAGGGAAAGTGCTGGATTCTGCACCTGGGATGGAGCAACCTGGGTGTACGGACAGCCTGGGGAGTGAGGGGCTGGAGAGCAGTGCCAGGGAAAGGGACCTGGGGCTCCTGGGCAGGGAAAGCTGAACGTGAGGCAGCAGTGCCCTGGCAGCCAGGAGGGACATCCCTGTCCTGGGGACATCAGGCCCAGCATGGCCAGCCGGGCAAGGGAGGGATTGTCCCGCTCTGCTCGGGGCTGGGGCGGCCTCACCTCGAGTGCTGGGGGCAGCTTTGGGTGCACAAGGTAACAAAAACATTAAACTATCAGAGAGTGGCCAAAGGAGGGCACGAGGATGGTGAAGGGCCTGGAGGGGAAGCCGTGTGAGGAGAGGCTGAGGGCGCTGGGTCTGTTCAGCCTGGAGGGGACAGAGGGGAGACCTCAGTGCAGTTACAAATTCCTCCTGAGGGGAACAGGAGGGACAGACACTGATCTCTGCTCTGTGGTGACAGTGACAGCACCGAGGGAATGGCCTGAAGCTGTGTCAGGGGAGGTTTGTGTTGGGTATCAGGAGAAGGTTCTTCCCCCAGAGGGTGGCTGGGCACTGACCAGGCTCCCCAGGGCAGCGGTCACAGCACCAGCCTGGCAGAGCTCAGGGGTGTTTGGACAATGCTCTGGGGCACAGGGGGTGACTCTGGGGGATGGTGCTGTGCAGGGCCAGGGGCTGGGCTGGATGATCCTTGGGGGTGCCTTCTAACTCAGCTTGTTCTGTGATTCTGTTTTGTGTATATATATATATGTATGTATGTATGTATAAGTATGTATAAAATCTATGTGTAAAAGTTGCAGACACCTGTGAGTGACCAGGTAACTCCCCTGCAGTCCTGGCCCCTGGTTTTGCCCAGGTTGGAGCTGAGTGGGCACAGACTCAGCCTCACACAGCTCATTTCACTACCAGGGTTTTCATTCAGCTGACTACACAAATCTCCAGACCACAAAACTCCACAGACTTCATCATTTCCATATTTATACTGCACCTAAATACTCCCAATGGGCTGGATTACCTCTTTTGCAAAAACCCCTCATAAAAATTTGGCCTTGGAAAAAGATCTAGAGGATATAAATAAGCACAACCGAACCACAAGAATGGACACCACCAAAATACATCTGATACAGCCCCTAAAGGTTCTCTTTATCAAACTGGGCAGACAAACAGCTCTGTCATAAACTGAATGGATTTATGAGATTTCAGCTGTACAACTACATCAAAGTCTACCTTAAGGGGGCTGATAAAAAGGAGGGGCAGATAGTGACAGGACAAGGGGCAATGGTTCCAAACTGAAAGAGGGCAGGTTTAGATTAGCTTTCAGGAAGAAATTCTTTACTCAAAAGGCAGTGAAGCACTCAAAGATCCTGCCTAGAGAAGTTGTGGATGCCCCATCTCTGGAAGTGCCCTGGCTGCTTTATTGGCAAATTAGCTATTTTTATAACATAGCCTGGAAATAAATATTTTGCCTTAGCAATACCAACTCATTCCCAAGTCACCTGTAATCTCCCACCAAGAGATTGATGCATCCTCAGACTCCTAGATACTTAGAAAATGCATCATTTAAACAACTGGATTACATCCTTATGGGTGAAAACTATTCATTAAGTATAGCAAACCAAATTCCCCACTCTCCAATTTTCTAAATTCTTATCTCCATTACTGATGTCAAACCCTTAAGGAAAGATTTCCCATTTCTTCTCTGCTGAAGAGGATTGAACCCCCAGCAGCACAGCTAGGAGCTCTCATCTGCAGTGTGCTATGGGCTACTCTCCCAGCTCATACTCAGATGAATTATGGGGTTTTAAATTGAAATGCTTTAAGAATCATTTTTTCAGACTCGGCATAAGTTCGGCAGTGTTCCAGTCCCTGAGAAAGACTCTGAAGTCTGCAGATAGCAAATCATTAACATTTTGAAGACTCAGTAAAAATGGAATCGGAAGATTTATCTGCTGAAAATTGGTCAATCTAGTCCACATCCTGACTCTGGAAGTTGTCCAAGCCCCTGATGTTTGAAGAGCAAATTTTCTGCAAGTAAGGAAAAAATATATTTACTTTTGACTTGCATTGTCAGTCCTCTTCATGCCATCAAACTGGAGGCTTTTATCACTCCTAAAATTTTCATTTTTATTTGCATACTCTGTTTAATTATTCAGTTTTAAATTCTAACCTGTTCTATTCTAAATGGGCACTCATGAAGCAGCTACATTTTGAGCCCAGTCCTTTTCAAGACTTGGCATCAATGCTTTTAGTGATGCTATTAACTAACCAGCTCCAAACCTTCCATCCCTTAGTAAACCTGCACTTACACCAATCAAATTTAGATGCTTCTTTCCCAATCACTGCAAAAACTCCCTGCCAACAAATTTTGTATTGTGTTGTTGACATAAAAAAATCAGACACCTGTACTTAGAGAAATTGTCCTTCAGGTGCTATAAACTGTTCCTTACAAGCAGAGCAGGTACCTTTATGGAAGCAGGTATTCAGAAAATCAGTAATTTCTCCCAGTCCTGAGCTTCATTAAAAAAGCTGTCTTATGTCTTATAATGTCTGATCTTGAGTTTATTTTGAAAAAAATTGGTACATAATTTTCCATGGGAAGACAATAAAGCATCTAACATCCTTTGAAAGCATTTCTTGTCCATTTCTGAAGCTAAAAATTCATTTAGCTTCTTCTTGTGAGAGGACACTGAGAGGAGATACAGAAATGCAGAATGAAATGAAATTGAGGAAAAAGGAAAGATCTCATTTCTTTTAACTCCAGGAATCCTGTATGTGGCCTTGAGGTAACGTCAGAGAAGAGTCAAAGCAAGGAAAAGGTTCTCCTGCACAAACCTGCCTTTCTGGGTATTCTCTGAGTAAAGAACCAAGCCAAGATGAATATCTAAATTGCTTTTCTCTTTTGAGATTTCAGAGATGTGATATACCAATAAACTTTTTAAGGTGCCAGCCCAAAAGCAGTCACATCTTTCATGATAAGCACATCCCTCAAAGAACAAAGCAAGCATCAGCTCTTTTCTATGTATTATGAAATATTATAACCTAGAAGATCCTTTTGTCAGTACCAGTGTAAACAAATACCTTCCTTTGCTGTTTGCTCTGTTTCAGAGCTTGAAGAGATACACAAATCACTTCCTTTCCTTCATAAATCAGAGGTGCCAAATCTTGTGTTTATACAACAAATTGTTTATACAACAAATTCATCTAGACATTTAGCAGCACTGTTCCAGGAAAAAAATAATCTGATTTTACTAATGAAGTCATTAACAACTGTACTTTGTGTGCAGGCTTCAAAACCTCTCTCTGAAGATCCAAGTAGAGAAAAGACTGAGCAACACATTAAAGAACAGTGAACCTTGATTTGGCCACCAAGAGGTCCAGCAGCCCTCAAAAGAGCAGTGGTCACCAGGTGTTAAAAGAGGAGCACAGCAGGCCAGGGGCAGAAAGGGGAACTGTGCTCAGTATCCATCTCAGTGCCACCAGCTAAAAAACTAAACCAAACCAAAAAAAAACCAAACAAACCAAACAAACAACAAAAAACCCCAAAGCAAACCAAAACCAAAACAAAATCAACCAAAAGAAACCCAAAAATCCTCAGAAAAACCCAAAAACAAACAAACCCCCACCCCCAAAAAAGTTTTGAAGCATAATCCCTCAAAAAAAAAAAAAAAAGGTGGAAGAAATTACTTTACTTGGAAGGAGGAAGAAATGCTGAGAAAACAGTTCTATAACCTTTAGTGAATCAGAAAAAGAGCACAGCTTGCTTTTGACCAAAACTACTTTTCTGCTCACTTCCCTCATTTCTGCAGGGTTATCACAGAGGTGACTTCTAAACAGCAATTTTTCTTACATAATGACTTACTAAGAATCTATCCATTGCCAAGGAAGTTATCATCTAAGGCAGAGTTATAATCTAATCTAATAAACAGGAAAACATCACAGAGAAAGTGAGGCAAATCACATGAAACCTGAAATTATGAAAGAATATGCTTTGATGATCAACTAACCAGCTTTCTGAAGTTACAATATTTACATATGAAAAGAGGATTGCACAAAGTTCCAGAAGTTCATATTTTATAAGCTCTGATGTTCTATCCACCTCCCATTAGAACTAATTGAAGGATGGGTGTTTTTGCCCTGAGGCATTGGATGGGAGATAAAAGGAAAGGTGAAGTACAGATGAGGCTTCCAGGGTTATGGCTAGTGAAAATAATGCCAACATCCAGCAGACAGGGACAGCCAGTGTGAGCACTCAATTACAGAGAGCAGCTCTCAGTGCCAAGGCACATCACCACCCTGCCCTGGGACAAGGGATTTGTTTCTATAGAGAATCAAAAATTTCAATTTAAAAAAATAAATAGATTGGGGGAAATGTTGAAGGCAATCAGAATGCCCATTGAGAAACTTTGCAATCAATGATCCATTCTTCAGACCTCAGTTGCTTCAAGCTGACACATTTTTATGAAGTAAAAGCCAGACTAACTGAGACAGGTTTGGAGGACTGAAGGTTCAGACCTCCAGGATTTCTTCAGGAAATCTCACACTACCACCAAAAACCCACAACCGATTCTTTGTGTGCCTCCTGACATAAAAACCCACATTTTCTGCTAAAAGGGCTCAGCTAACTCTAGCTTTTTTTCCTACCCATTTTATCCTGCTCTCTGCCACACTGCTTGGAAGAGAAGGATATGGAACATTTTTCACAAACTGTCATACACTTGCAGATCAGTGGGTTAATATATCAGCCTTTCACCTTTGGAAACCACAGTTCAACAGTCTGAATTACTATGGTAATAAACGTGGTATTGTTTTGGTTCAATACAGACTTGTGTTTGAAGAACTGCAACAAAATATTTTTATAACCTTGTGGAAAAGATAAGAAGTTGGCAATTCTCTTTTATGCCATAGATTTTGTCTGTAATCTCAAGCAAGCTAATTAAACCCAGTCTTTGAAAATAATTACCTGTCTGATTTTACTAAGTCTGGTTTAAATAAAACTACTTTCTTTGATAAACTAAGCTATGATATAAGTATAAATTATTTCCTTAAACAGGTTCACAGCAGGTAATATAGGTTACAGGCCAATGAAAAAATGTACATCCAGCTCAGGTAAGAGTTAAAAAAATGTGATTCTTTCAGAAATAGGGAGGAAAAAAACATTGTTATAAGTCAGATGTTCAGTTTAAACCAGTTTTCACATCTCAATAAAAAAGCTGTGAAAAATAAAGCTTGCTAAAATACAACCAAGCCCACACTGGGACACCTTACAAGTGGTGAAGACTTACTCAGCAGCCTTGTGACAGCTCTATCCAGCAGGATATGTATCTCCATGGATTTTAACTACAGATTACTTGTGACTATAGACACAGTAGTGCACTGTGGTCAAAATGATCTGTATAACCAGTGCTTTTAAGGGACTAACAAAATCATATCATCTATCCTTCCCAAAAAGTGGATGGATCTTTAAATTATTGTTTTTAAGAACTCAGAGCCCTAGGCAGGATATATTGTTCCTTAAAAGAAAGGCAAAGCCTCCTAAACCCAAACTCACCACAGCCAAGCACAGAGCCAGATAATTTCCTGCTTTGCACAACTAACGGGCATGTTAATTCTTTTACTGTAGCAGGGATTAGAAAAAAGCCCTATTCTATTGATTTTAATGGTGCTGTCACTGTAGCAGAATAATGCTTTTCCAGTATCACTTTGCATTACTGCTTCAACCTCTGATGACAGATGAAAAGTACTGAATCTTCGCCAAAAGCTGAATACGCCATTATCTCTTTTTGCACAGCTGCGCAGACATACCCTAACACAGGCTGGGCCTTGCTACCATTTTGTTTAGGGCCTAAAAGTAAAATGAAAAAAAAAATAAAAAAGGATCTCATATCCTGAAGGCAAAGAAAACCTGAAACTTTGCTCAAAGAAGCATGAAAGCACAATTCCTTTGCCAAATGCACCTCAGAATGTCACATTACCATACGTGGAGTTAGTAATGGGCAGCTGAACTCGGAAACGCTGCTTGGGTTTTATTTTCTCTTTGTCCCTGTCAGTTCAGCAGATTCCAGAAATGGGATAAATAAATGCATAAAGGTTTATATTAACTCAGTCTAAGTTATAATGTAATCCAGATACTACTGGGACTAGAGGCACCTAAGCCTGAACAGGCCCTTTTGAATCACTGACTTCAGTTTTCAAGTACCATTCATGATTAGTTTTTAGAAAATAAATCACATTAAAGCCAGCTTGGTGTCCAGACCCACTGCATCTGTCAGAGCAATCACTCATGGTCAGAAGCCTCCCAGCCTCAAGCCTGAAAGCAGTAATTGTCAGTTTACATCAATTATTTCTTATGCTAATGCTGGCATTCAGCTGAAGGAACTCCTCTCATTCCCTCCTTCTTTAATTCTCCGATATCCTTGCAGACAGCAAACATACACATGCTCTCAGCCCCCATTTTGCCTGCTGCCAGCCATTCAATCCAACCATCCCAGGACACACATTCTCTTCCATCACCTTAGCAGATCTTCCCTGCCCTGTCCTGCTATGAATTCTTCATTTGTGAATGTGATGACAAGAGTAACACACTTTGGGTCTGAAACGGCACAAAAGCCTTATCCAGTGGCATTATGATTTTCCTCTCTTCAGTGGAAGTTTCTTGCACAGAGCATTGCTCTTGGCCTCTCTCATGGCTACATTTCATTAGTGGCTACCAGGTAACCTGCACCACCTACCACAACCAGTATCTTCTCTTCCTGTGTCATTTCCAACAGGGGAATAATGTGAGCTGAGAAGCTTATGGCTAAAAAACCCCAAACAGCAGTATTTCAGCACATATCTTTGCAGTTCATGGTATGAAATTGAAAACTATTTGCATTTTACCTATCCCCATTACCTTCCTCACAGATATTCTGATCCTTTACTACACATTGGCAATTCTGTCCTACTCCACAGTCTCAGTATATTGCATTCAACCACTCTTCCTGCAAGATCCCTACTGAAAATACTAAATAAAACACACAGCAGGACCAACTCACACATCATTAAAACTCCTCTTTCTGCTTTAGTTCTTTACATCAAGTCCTCTATCACACTCACCATCCTTTAAATAATTTTAATCGTCTCCAGTTTCACTAACAATTTCCTGAAGTGATGCTTAACAAGCACTTCACTGAAGCCCAGACTGAGCAGAAGTATCAGTTACCTATTTTAGTAAACTCAGACCAGACTTTATGACATTTCTATCTACTAGATCAGAATCTATTTATTTCCTCTAACCCCTTCCAAAGGATGTGAGTGAGGTGTGACTAACAGGTCAGCAGCCCTTTTAATAGGCTTTGCTTCTCCTGTTAAAATTGTGGTTGTTATTTTGCAATTAGAAACTGCTGTTCCTCTGTCCTCAATGTCATTAGCCATCTTCTCCAAAAGCAGCCTGTTAGGAAAGGTAAAATGCATCCTGGGCATAAGCAGCTACATTTAATCTCAATTTCATCCAGGATTAAGGCAGTCCCACTTTTAGATTAAGGCAGTTCTAGATTTTCTTCTATTATCATCTAGTTGTCATTTAAATTTACTTTTGCAATATTAAGTCAGCATAACTTTTTGCTTGCTCTCTCTTAATCACTTCACCTCTAACATGCCACTCTTTCCTCATCTGCCCTTGATTTCCCTGCTTAGCCAATTTATACATTCCATGGGGACTGCTCATTCCCAGTCCCCTTCTACAAGCTCCTTTTCAACACTGCCTGCCCAATTCCACTTTGGTTGAGAACACAAGATACAAGTAGCATTTATAACCCTGACCTCCAGATTCAAGTCCTCAAGCACCTGGGCCCAGATGACATGACCAAGTTACTCTTTTATCCGAGTTTAAGACCTCACACTACTAAATTCAACACAAATATTCTCTAGTGCAGTCAAAAAGGCCAGAAGAAATTAAAGGATTGTGAAAGACCCTCAAGTCAAGGGTAACATGACTGCTATTATAAATTACAAGGGAGCAGCAATCTTATCTCACTAACAAGGATAAAGCAAGAGTATTAACTCCAGGGTGGAATGTGGCTACTTACACAGCAGGATCCTGCACTGCTGCAGCACAGCTGCTTCTGTAGGGGATTCCCACAGCACTCTGCCAACACAGCAAAAACTATTTTCCACAAATCTCAAGTGTAACCTGGAGAACTGTTTTCTCTCTTCAGGTAGGGAGGGATGGAGACTGCTGCCTGGGTGTCAAATGGCACAGAACAAGGGGGAGTGTTTTGTGTAAAAAAGGAGAAAAAATGCAAAGATAGATGCAGTGAAGAGAGTCTGATAAGCAAGGCTTTGACAAGTTGCTCTGTCTTCAGAGTGTCTTTACTAAACCCTAACTCAGCCTGCTGGAATTTGCTGTGGTACTATAAAGTACCAGCTGCAACATGAGACCTAGGACAAGGGAGAATGGCTTTAAACTGGAAGAGAGTAAGCTTAAATTAGACAGTAGGAAGAAGTTCTTTAGTGTGAGGGTGGTGAGGCACTAGGACAGGTTTGCCCAATGAAATTGGGGATGCCCCATCCCTGAAAGTGTTCAAGGCAAGGCTGGATGGGACTTCAAGCAACCAGGTCTAGTGGAAGGTGTCCCTGTCCATGGCAGGGGGTGGGACTAGATGAGCTTGACGGTCACTTCCAACCCAAACTACTCTGTGATTCTGTGATTCAAGCTGGGGTTGAGCAAGAGGTCTCAGATGAGCTCACCAAGACTGTGAAACTTGTAGTAAGGTTATATATACATCTGTAAGTGATACATGTCACAAAACAAATGTTAATTCTGTGACTAAAAGACAGTACTGTCACCTCAAGAGCTGCTTCAGTAATTTCTTAGTTGGGTAGCAAGAGAATAAAACCTGAATTCACAGACAGGGAGGAAAGTGCAGTGTTTGTCATGGTTTATGCATGGAAAGTCCTCTGCATATCTGTGTTCAGCCACCTGCCTTCAGCAATTATAGTACAACATACGTGTACCCATACAGAACTAACTGCTCCCAGGTTAGCAGCAATAAAATATCACCCAGTGACATCTCTGTCTAAGCACACAGGGCATTAAAATAAATCCCAACAATAGGCTCGAATTGCATTAAAAAATCTCAACAAGCCTCCTGTTCTCCATTTTATGTACATGGCAGACAGCTTCCATTCCCTTTATGGATATACATAATCTTATTCTGAGCAAACCTTTTCATTCCACTGAAAATGGTGTTAATGTTTCGGTTAATATTTCTACTAGCATTTCTTTACACAATGGGTGCCCATAGGGCTCAAAAGCTGTCAGAAAAACCCTGAACACTTAGCACTGACCTAGCAGAACAGATTTACAATTAAACCTTCTCCTTAGAGCAAAGTGCATTTTTCCTCCTAAAAATAGTTTTAAGTTTGTTGTTAATCACATAAAAAAATAAGACACCATACTGATTTAATCAGCTGAGACATTGACAGGACAATATTTATACTTCAAATTTTCTGAAAGCCAAACTCTTCTGGAAGAGAAAACTGAATCAATCCCTTACCATGGGCATTGTCATACAGAAGTAGACCAGCAAAATGTTTACACAAAAAAAGTGAAGTCAACCTGAGTCTTTTTGGGGTGAAATGGTCATTATGTGAAAAGTTAGAGCAAGTGATGCAGATGGCTATAGGCAGAATGGGAGCAAGATTAGACAGATGGGAAACCATGGCACTGGACAAATACTGAGCATAAAAAGGGTTGAAGCCACTTCCCCTCCCCCAGCTGAGAATGAGTGCATTCAGGATATTTTTATCCAACTATTTATTGTGCTCTTTTGCTCCATCTGCCGGCTCTGCAGCAGCAGGCAATGCATTCCACACCTATTATAATAACAATACCGAATACAAAAGGAGTGAAAAAATATTTACCAGGGTCAATCTCACAAACTTTTATCCACATATTGTCCTTTTCATTTATAGACAGATATCTAGTTGTCTTGTCTTTTACTTAAACTAGTTAATCCAGCTTTGTGGGGCATTTTCCCTGCTATATGCTATAAGCCTAAGACATATTTTGTCATTTACACTGTTAAGCAACAGAAAATGTTACTCTGACCATGAAGAGTTTTCAGAGCTCAAATTAATTTATTTCTCCATGGTATAATGAAAAACAAGAAGTGGAAGTATCTTCTTACACTTAAAATCATAGTAAATCTGTGCACAAATAGATTATCCATTTACAGATTTACATGGACACAGGTGCTTATTTAATAAATCAAATTCTATTAAGGAAAAGGGTCTTCCCAGGGTATTGTTATTACACCCCTAGAGGGAATCATATTTCACCATAGAATCAAAAACTGGGACTGAGTGGGAAGTAAAGGGATCCTCAGTGCATTTCCCACCTAGAGTAACACCCAAGTCACCCCCCCTGAAAAGCCAGTGGAGCTCCTAAAGCAACTTATTCCAGGTAATTGACCTCCAGGCATTGAAACAAACTTGCTGAAGAGAGCAATAATGTGAAAGCTACAGCTGGAGAGCGTTCCACACCCAGAGGTGGACACCACATAAACACATGGAGTGTTTTTAGGTAGCTGAGAGCACAGAACTCTTGGGCTTGCAGCAAACCAGAAGTATCCCATTAGCACATTAATGGACCAGCCTGCAGCCCTGGTGAGCAGAGGTCACCTCTGTCCTCCCCTCCTGCCACCTGAAGCTTATGGCCCAGGTGTCAGCAGGTGAAGGGGCACAGTGGAAATGGGCACATCCCTTAAATGCCATTCACTGTGGCAGAAAGGAAGACATAAATTAATTGCCACATTGATAATTTTTTGGCTGCTCAAAGTTAAGCACATGCATTGCTATAGTAAGTAGGGGACTGCTACTTTTTATTTAAGTCTGGCAATTTGATTTTTCACTTGTCAAAAGCACATTTAAATGTGACTAGATAAAAGCGTGGTAGGGGTTGGAAATTCTGGTATTCTTGTGAATGAGAGACAGAAGGAAAATATTCCAGTAAGGCTGAAATTTTCTTCCTTTTATATTATGGATTAAAAAAAAAAAAGGAGATGGAATAGAGCCAGAATATAAAATCCATTTTGCAATAGGACCTTAACTGAGATAGTAGTAATTTTTATGATATCAAGCTCAGTATTATTCCAAAGTTAGTTCTCCTTACAATCCAGAGCTTGTGGAATAAATGCTTGCTCTGCTTAGAAATTCTCCCCTTACTACCTGATCCCTCTCAGAGGCAAGGAGCCCAACTAGTCAGTACTTTGGTTTGACATGGTGCTGCCATTCATAACATTTTAACATTCAAATACAGCTAAAAGTTTAAGCTTCTGCTTTTTTATTCTGATCATATTAGTCAAAGCTTTTCTCAGTGGTTGTGGGAATGTCTCTCAGATCCTGTGAGAGAGCACTTTAAGATGCAGAAGCTGCCAAACAACATATAAAGAACAGTAATGACGTTTTTTGGAAAGTGAAAACAAGCATTCAGTATTTCAAATTACACTATTAGATGACTGCAGAACTCAAACCTCAGAGCACATGCAGGCTGTATAAGGTATCACATGCCTATCTCTATGGCAGCCAAGTAATAGCAGGGAACGTAAATCTAAAGAAACCAGAATTGTGTATCTGTTATCAGTTTAGTGTGATTTCTAAAGAGACAAAAGTCTCTTGAATTTAATTTTTTAAAGCTATTACTGAGGAGAATACTATCCAACCCCAACAATTTTTTTTTTCCACTGATGTTTTTATAATGTGCCTAATTTTACACTGTGACAGCTCCCACATTATTCATCTAAGGTCACACAAGAACACTGCAAACAGAACAATGTTCCAGAGGAACACTGAATAACTGTATTGAATAACAATCCAAATGGAGTTGTTTAGCAAGATATCAGAGTGTGGATGTGGCAGCACAACAGCAGAATTTGCCTCTTCCTGGTACCTCTTGTGTGAGAACAAAATGGGCTCCATCCAGAGGAGCATTCTCACAGCACCACCTCATGCAGGTGTTCCCAAATCCAAGTGTAAATTAAATTATGAGTGGTGGGGAAGGGGTGGGCAGTGTGGGTTTGCTTTGATCTGTCCTTTACAGTCAGGGCAGCAGAGGGTCTGTGCTACCCACCAGAGCCAGCAATCCTGCCCAGGGAGAGGGCAGGGTGTGAGCAAACTTTAATGAGACGACTGACTGACTGAGGCAAACTTTAAAAAATATAGAGAATCACAGAAAAGCTTGGAAAAGGCCTCCAAAATCATCAATTCTACCTGTTAGTACTACCAAGGCCACCACTAAGCCATGTCCCCAAGTGCCACATCTACATGTCTTTTGAATACCTCCAGGGACGTGACTCTACCACTGCCCTGGGCAGCCTGTTCCAATGCCTGCCAACCCTTTCTGTGTAGAAATTTTCCTTAATATCCAATCTAAACCTCCCCTGGCACAACTTGAGGCCATTTCCTCTTGTCACCTGGGAGAAGAGCCTGACCTGGCTGCACCCTCCTGTCAGGGAGTTGTAGAGAGCAGTAAGGTCCCACCTGAGCCTTCTTTTCTCAGGCTGAGCCCCCTCAGCTACCTCAGCTGCTCCTCATCAGACTCATGGTCCAGACTCTTCCCCAGCTGTTCTCTGGACCTGCTGCAGCACCTCAATGTCTTTCTTTTCATGCAGGGACCAAAACTGAACACAGAGACATAAAAGTTAAATTCCAGTCTTCATTAAGATCTTTCATGTCTGTCCTCTGTTCCTCAGTTTCTCATGTGGCAAAAAAAAAGCTCACAGAAGTTTTCATAAAATACTACATACACACTGCTTACTAATTATTCAATACTTTTATTTATGCACATCCCCAAAATCCTTCTCTGAAATTTCAGATGATGGTATTATAGATGTCTGGCTTTGAGAAGTCAGTAAGACAGCAATTAGCTACAGGCTTAAATGAAGAGCAACACGTATAGATTCTATATTAATTAGAGACAACTCATTCTACAAGTAAAGATTTTTTTCATCTTCCCTGCAAATATTTACGCACTCATTTAAAACCTGAGTGCAACTGTGTAATACAGCCAGCTTAAACAGTACAGCTGAATGCATGGTTAGAATGCAAAACAATGTGAAATTAATGTCTGCAGTACTGAAATCTAACACACATTTCAGGGGAAGTGCAGTAATGCCACGAAGCACAACTCCTTCTCCTGGGCCTCAGTGCTAATTGCTTGTGGACTTTGCAAGATGTTAGAAACAGCAGAAAACCACAAAGTCTTTTCTCAGTGGAAATCATGAGAAAAATATCATTTCTTCTGACCACAACAATAAATGCTTTTAAACATGCAAAGTCGTCAAAAGACTTTCTAAGCAATTCAGAAGAAATCACTTCAGACAGGATTACTACTTTGTATGTATATCCAGAGCCCTGCAGGCATACTAGAGTCAGATTTGTTAATTCTGCACTAGTCTGCTTTGACTTTACCACGGGGCTTTTGAAATGTTAAAAAAGAGGAAGAGATTGAAAACGTGAAGCTTAAAGAAAACTCATATTGCTTTATACTGTAAATATCCCCTGTCAGGAACTGGAGAAGCTTGATGTCCTTTCCATTTTGTTTGACAATGATCAATCTGAACAATTTTTCTCCTTTTTCTTTAATCCACTTCCTTTTGCAGAAGAGCTCAGTGGAGAAGACTCCCCAAACAATGGAAAATCACTGTAGACAGCCTGGGACCCAGCACATTACTGCACATGAGCCCAAAGCTGTTCTTAGGAAGAGCATCAAATACAGATGTGTTGCCTTTAGAAAATCCAACCCTTTACTTATTGATGGAAAATTAGCAGTGCCAGTGCTCCCAGTGAAACCTTGCATTTTCCACTGCAAAAGCCCAGCCCTTTTTCTGTGTCTCTCATGTCTGGACTCTGGGAGGAAAGTCATCAGCTGCAGAGCCAAGGTAATGCATGAGTCAAGGTTGGATGCATCATTTATGTTGGAATTTTCCCCTCCCTGCTTTGGCTCTTGACCTTTCCCATCTCCAGGCATGGCTGCAGCAGCATGGATGTGAGTTTTTAGTGTAAACATGGTCTAAAACTCTTTTGTCCCAGATGCAACACAACTAGTCCTTATCTAGGAGTGGGTCTAACACACACAAAATACTTATCTTTTCAAATGTTCACAGTACAGGACTAACTGTACTGTGAACAGCCTTGAAGAAGTCATCACCTACTGCTCTCAGCTTAGGACAGCCCTTCCTGGCCTGACCAAACTCACCTCACTCCTGAGAGCAGGCTCCTGCTTTTCAAGGTTTAGATAATTCCTAGAAAATACCACTGACACACACAAGGTGCACGAGGTGTTATGTTCTTCCTCCTCCAGTTTGAATATGAATGAGAAATTTTAGATTTTTGCAATGATCTCAGTGAGGCAATGAACAAGAAATAAAATTAGGGATTATCATGATGATTTAAATCAGTCAGTACTGGTTTTATCAATCCTTTTCCATCGAGGATTATCTGTTTATTTAAAAATGGTCATCTCTGTGTCTTTGAAGGAAACAGACCTCACATCCTGGCACTAAAAGTTCTCAGATGCATCCATCCATAAACACAGTTCAGCTTTATCCATATATCCAGCATATTTTTCCATGTGCAAAGGATATGACCAAAGAGCATTACTACTCACACACATAACTAACATATGAAGTAAGTCAAGGAAAATAAACTTCTGGAAGGTTCTTATCAGTAAATTACTTTGATAGCTTTTATAGAAGAGAGGAAACAATCCTGGGAAGGTACCAAGGGAAGTTTTCTCAAGTCTAGCTGCAAAGCTGGAGGCTGTGAATCTCATCTTGCAAAATTGGCAAAAACCTCTCCTCCAGTGCTGGGCCATTTGGTGCAGGAATTCCATCACTTTTAAGAAAGTGTCTCAGTATCCTTAGAAACAAAGTCTGTATTTCTCAAAAGTGACTACTACTTGGGCCTGGAAGTGATGATAATCCATCCTCTGAAAAATCAGATACTTTCATGTTCTTACACAAACATAAAAGGTACTGAAATTTTCCAGTCAATTTTGAAAGTGTTGGCCCAGAGGTACACTTTGGAGCTCTGAATACACCATTCTCTTCCCAGCTTAAAACACTGTTTAACTGAGTTAATAAGTAGCCTATTCTCAAATTGCTGTAAAGCAAAATGTATTTTTCTGTACTTTTCAGGATTTTCAGGTTTCCTAATGAACAGCATTTTACCAAAGTACTTTCACACCCTAATGCTTTCTCCCTTGATTTCACTACACACCAGACATCCCACTGTTCCAGTCCACCCAACAATACACCTGTTGTTCCCAGCACAACCGTTGGCGTGACTAACAAAGCCCTGCTGTTCACATTTCAGTTTAAAATGCCACATTCTGTATATCCTGAAATAGTTTGTTCTGATTTCAGAAGAAAAATACGTTATTTAGGACATATGCAATAAGGAATCATCACAGCATTGCTCTCAAAAAAACAATGTTCCTATTCTCACTATGTACAGAGATATGCACTTATAAAAAACCTGCAATCTAGGAAGTCCACAAGAAAACGAACTTCAAAATCTTAACTTTAGTAGAACCCATTTTGTTTTCCTACAATAATCCATATCCAACAAAATACACTCATACACCATCTATGCAAATGAGAGCCTTGCCTGGGCAATGAAGCTTAAACTACACCTAAACACACAACCATGAGGCAGGCAGTGATTTAAACATCATCAGCAGTGCAAGGAGGGAGATAAATTAATGGCCCCCCCTTTGAAAATTGAACTCATTATGAAACCTCAGTTAGAGAACAACTTGACTGCAGCCAACCTGACCATATCTCAAACCTCCTGTGCAAGCGTAAGTGGGAAAGATAAATCCTGGTACATGGAGAATAATACCCTGATTATTTATTAAAATGTGCTTTTTCCCTATACAAATGTGTTAGATCCATATTAGGTTCTTTCCTATTAGGTAAAACTAATTTATTTGGTATAAGGCAAATGGAGAAAAAACGAGACCATTTTAAAATCGCCTAAGGTCACTTCATGGGCAAAACAATGTATTTAAACTGCAGAGATGACAACATGCTTAATATGACTACACAGAAATTGCTTCCTTGATGACAATACATTAAAATCCTCATTGAATATTCATAGAATTCTTGACAAGATTGAGTGACACGTAATCCCAGCCCCAGCAAGCACCAAGTTGATAGTCTCCCTGTGCAAGGATGGATGCCACACCAGCCAGGTCATCTTTGTTCCTCCCAGGGCCAGGAATGGCTGCACAAAACATCCCTGCTCCAGTTTTTAATATCTCATCAGGCTGACACAAATGGAAGAAAAGGAAATCAAATGTACAAAGCTCCTCTGTGTATCGGATGCCAGAGTGAGGAAGAGCCTTTATCACAACGGTACAATAAGTGAGTGGAAGAGCTGCAATTTCCTTATAGTGACAGAAAATTAGAGAAATAGCAAAGAAAAATCCTCTGAGTGACTTTCACTTACTAAGTTACGACCTCTGCATGATAAATAGGTAAGCAGAGTTTAAATGATGTGAAATATGTCAATTCAGAATGCATTAGGATGCCATTAACAGACAGTAGCTTAGACATCAGGAAAATATTAAGATGGATAGATCACTTAGCAACAATAGGACAAAGGGGGTTTTAATAAAGGCAGTGCAAGACAATGCCAGACTAATGCCACCAATGATCCAGAGCACCTTTTTTTTGTCAGATGTGCACCAATGTGATAAAAACCAATTGTCATCGAGACAAACAAAGGTAGACTGTTGAAAAACAGTCAAGCCAAAGCCCTCTCTATTAATCAAGTAAAAAACTTGACTGATAAGTTCTGTACCAGTAATGCAAAGTGATTAATACCATATTTCAACGCCACAATAGAACTGTTCCATAATTTCCTAAGTGCATAAGTGATCCACAATGCATTGCTCATGCCATCACTCCCATGTCAGGCAGCAGCATCCATGACAACTTCACCTGATACAGCTTTGGGATGTCTCCAGGCCATAGTGAGGAGCATTTATTTGGGAAACTGTATTGCTCCTTTTAGGGGCACTGGACCTGACAGAAGTTTGCAAAAGAAAATAAATTGCATGCAACTATCTCACAGGGAAAAATCATATACTTCTAACTGGTTTTTAAGCCTGGAAAACAAACGAAATTCTAAAATACTTGCAGGAATGCCAGCCTGGCATGGGGGACAGTAAGGAAGACATACACGTATAACAATGCACGGCAACAAAAATGAAAAACAAAATTCAGAGAATTAATTCTCTTGTTTACTTGTAAGCCCCAGGCTGACATCTTTGCAACAGCTCCAGGCACATAGTTGCACCTGGTACACAGAAAACTCTCATTTTTTTGTCATTCCAGACCATTTACCTTTGATTTTTACACTGCTGGCTACATGAGCTGCTCATGAAAGCATCTTATCTCCATCCAAAAAGGAGTTTGTTTATACAAATCCAGAGATACAGGGGTGCCCAGCAATGCCCCTTAAAGCCATCACTTCCACCAAGTGCAGGAACATGACCTGCAAGGTTCAGAGACTGCTCTTGGTTCTGCCATCAGTCTGCCAGCCCCTTCAGCTGTCAGCCAGCCTGATGATGTATGTCAGTGATGTTTGAGGATATTACAATTCCTCCAGAGTGAACACTTAAAAAAACCCCAACAAACACCAATCAAAACAAAAAAGAACAATTCTTTCTGCTTGGGAAATTTTAACGTTCACTGGAAATAAAAAATCAGTTGTGACACAGGAGGTGGTGTGAGGCCAAAGCTCTGCCATGTTTGAACAGGCAACATCAGCAAAAGTAATGGGGAAAAACATTTTTGGACATGGAGCCTCACAGCAGAGCTGTCTGTACCTGCAGCACCAAATCCTGCCACTTACCCCCTTTGGAGCAGGGCAGGATGGAGAAAGGATGGAGTCTCAGGAGCCACAACCCCTCTGACACATCTACTCCTTGTTTACAATGATACTGTTTTAAGTAAGTTGAAAACTCTTTTTAAGTGAAGAAAAAAAATCATTTGCCAAACCCTCAGCTACAAGTGACAGGCAGAGCCCAAGTACTGCAGCTTCTCCTTTTTTTTTACCTCACTTACATGACAGCTGTAAGTGCAGACACCTGATAGCACAGATAGTGACAGCAACACGCTGCTCCAAGCCATGTACCTTTCACAGACAAGCTGCTGCTTTCATTTGCTACAATCCTGCTCAATGCCTCACACAGCTGCAAACAAACAATAACACCTCTTAGGGAAATAGCTCCACCATAAAGGTAAGGAAGGGACTTCTGTGCTTCTGCAGACTGCAGAGCTGCTGCCTCTGTTGTGATTTTCCTGTGGTAATTCTCCTCTCACAGCCCAGTCCCACTGCACCCCAACTGCACTGCTGGGGGTCACAGTGGGTGACAACAGAGTTTTGCCATCAGCCTCTTCTGCTCCTCACATACCTGAAAGCAGAAACAGGTTCATTGGCTTAGGCCAACACCAGATTTTATCATAAATCACAGAATGGTTTGAGTTGGGAGATGCCTGATCTCATTCCAACCCCCTGCCATGGACAGGGACATTCTCCACTACCCCAGGTTGCTCAAAGCCCCATCCAGCCTGGCCTTGGACACTTCCAGGGATCCAGGGGCAGCCACAGCTTCTCTGGGCACCCTGTGCCAGAGCATCACCACCCTCACAGGGAAGGGTTCCTTCCTAATATCCCATCTAAACCTACCCTCTGTAGGTAGACTGTATTCTGTGTTTTTGCAGAAGCTGGCATTAAACAGGCTGCAACTTTGCAACTGCTTTGATAAAAACAATTTTTTTTCCCCAGTATTTCAAACTTGGCCTTTTAGAATCAACTGTGGTACCTAATATTGCTTTGGTTTCAGTGCCCTTCATCCTGCTGGGAGCAGAAGAAGAGGATGTTCTTAATACACTGCCCTGTGCTCCTACTCCAGAGGATGCTCCCATGACTGTGGTTTCACCATCATCAATCCAACCCCTTCTGGCATCAGGCAGAGATGAGCTGTGCATGATGCTTCACCTGAAGCAAACACTCTGGAAATTTTGAGTAAAATCAGTCCAACCACTTTTAAAAGTAATTTTCACTCACCCCAGATAAAATCAGAGAAAGGTGTAACAGAGATGAAAATGCAGTGTTGCAACTGGAAGTGCTTGCAGAACTAGAGAGTGACTCAACTTCACAAAAAAAAAAAAAAACAAAAAAAAAAAAACAAACAAACAAAAAAAACCAAACAAAAAAAACCCCACCAAAACCAAACCACCAACAATGCACTTTTTTCTCAGAACCTGCTAAAAAAGGATGATTGCTGAGAATTTCAGACAATTGGCCAGATCACACCTAAAAGTTCAAAATAGCTTTTGCCTGATATTTCACAGTGCTTTGAACAAAAGCCCCCTGCAGCACAGGGGAGCCTCTAACCCGTCCTTCCCTGGTTAAATTACACTAAGGTTTATTTCAGACTTCATACAAACTTTTTTTTCCCCTCTAACTTTCATTTCCCCTTCTTTTAATGTAGACAATGCTGAAGATTAAAGTGTATTCAGGAAAGAGGTGTAGAAAGTTGGAAATAAACACAGGGAAACTTTGAAACAGCAGAGGAAATGAAAAATTTCTAGTCACAAGTACCTCGGTGCAGCCTACTGCAGCATGGGCTGATGGCTTTGTGGCAGTATTGTAACAATTACTCATTTTCTTCTAATTACATCCAATGTGCATTTGTACACTCTGAATCACTTTTATAGAAGAAACAGGATAAATGGGGGGAAAAAATTATAAGTTTATAATTAGCATGCTTCCAAAAAACAATACATGAAATGGAACCCCCACCTGGCAGTGGACTTTTACACCAAGATTGACTCCATCTCATTTAATATAGGCTGTATTTTCAGCAGTGCTTTTTGCATTCACTGTTTTAACCCTCTGTGTTAAATCCATCTTGTTTCATACATGCTGTATTTTTTAGCAATATTTTTTTCATTCACTAAAATTTAACCCACTATATCTACTTGTATATAAACACTAACTAATCATGTAATGCAGCATTAGATGTCACAAGTGTTTACCTGTTTCACTTCTCAACCTTAACTGAGCAGCCACATTCATTTTCTGCATTTAATAAACACACTGGTTTACTTTACTGCCCAG
The DNA here is from genome assembly GCF_027477595.1 of Haemorhous mexicanus. Taxonomy (NCBI): domain Eukaryota; kingdom Metazoa; phylum Chordata; class Aves; order Passeriformes; family Fringillidae; genus Haemorhous; species Haemorhous mexicanus. Next base: position 70,888,064 of record NC_082344.1, on the reverse strand, counting down.
GTTTGTTCTTTCCACAAGGTGAAAGCATTTCCCCTGGAATCCTCTGAAATCAGTGTTTAAATCTGGGAAAAACTTGACTCTCCTTTAGAAAGTTATTTGGAAATTTTTCTGAGAAAATGTTCCTTTCCCCACTTCTGAGTACCTCACTGATTCCTTCCATTCTCCAGTCATCTTATCCAGTACCAGGAATGTCTGGAAAGTTCTCAAGGTGCTCATGATGCCTGCAAGCCTGAGGATCTGCCCTGGAAGAGCACATTTGGAAGAACAGCCTTGCAAGGGGAAATCCAAACTATATTTTAGAGACTTCAACCAAGAATAGGAACAAGAATCTCAATTTGTACAACCAGGGACACAGCACAGCCCAGAGGGCTCCAAAATCTCCCCTTCCCCAGAGAAGCTGATCTCTGCCTCACAAGCTGCTGGCACAGCATCTTGTCAAAAAGGCTTTTCTATCAAAAACTTTCAGGAATAACATCACAGAAAAACAAAACCCTCTTCCAAACCTCGCTCCAAAAGCACATAAATCCCTATTTAGTACCACTCACTTGCAGGCACTGATGCTGAACTACACAGTCTCCAGGTATATTTTAAAAAGCCCAAATTAACTTGATTCAGTAGCTGCAGGAGCTTTGCACTATTTATCCAGCTGCAAGGGCACGTGGATGATTTGTTTTCCTAAATATGTGAATACTTTGTACCACTATTTGTTAACTGTTTGATAAAATAACATAATGCAGGAGGTGATGAACTCTTGGCACATCTCTGAATCTGCCACCCCATCTTTTATCCAAAGTTTTCTCTTTGATTCTAGACATCAAATATAAAATAAGCAGCAGATCTCAACAGATAACTCACTCAGCAGTTACCTGTAGCACATAAGCTGCCCAGTTCCAGCAAGGCAGAAAGGCTGATGTGAGCTTTCACAGTCCAGCAGCTGCATTATTACCAACACATTATTAAACAGCAATTATTGATTTGCCTGTTCCATTTTTGGAGCCTAAAGAAGCTAACAGAGCACAGCTGATGGGAAGGGGCTGGGCTCTGCTTTGTGTTTTGCTTGGTTTAAAAAAAAAAAATTCTTAACTATCTGCTTAACTCAGGATTCAAAGCTTCAAACCTTTAAACTTTCATGATATAAACCAGTGAATTTTATGAGACTGAAAATAAAAACAAAGACGGATTTAAAAATTAAAACTCTAGAAGAAAGACGAGCATAAAACCATTAAAGTATGACTTCCAAGTATTGCAAAGTGTGAGTTAAAAGTGCTCAGTCAGTTTCCCCTGTCTGTGAAAACTCACAGCTCCACCTCAAGTCAGTAGAAAGCAACCAATGAAAGAAAAAAAACCAACATTTCCCACAGAAGACAGTACTGGCATGCATTCACTTTCTTTCCAGGATCTCCAGTCAGGACCATGACAAGAGCAGCTCTCCAAACACCCCAGAACATCCTCACTGCAGCACCTGATGTCTGGCTGACACACTGTTTTAAAGCTTCACTTTCAGAAAGTTTCCCTTATTTTGGAAGACCACACAACTTGCATGGATCCCTAAAGAGCAGTCAGGGATCACCTCCCAACACATACACAGGGTGCCCAAAACACCCAACTCATCTCTCAGATTTATGTGTGGAGTCTTTTGCTTCTGGAGCTTCCCTTCAACTGTCCATGCAGTAAAGAAAATTTCTGCAGATATGAAATTTTTCTGCCTGTAAGATTCACCCCCAGGCTCTTCTGACACAGCTGGAATTTGCAGATCTATACCTAAGTTCCTTGAATGGTACATAGATATATTATGGCTATCACCTACAAAATCCCATATCACTTGATAGCATTCACACATTCATTAGAGAAAATCAACAACTTAGCACAGACAATTAACAAAAACATTTAAGAAGCAAAAAAGAGAAATTAGTAGGTTTGGTCTAAGTTTTCTTGAGCAGCAGTAAGAAGCAATACAACTCCAAAAGAAAAAAAAATTAGATATCTTGGCTCCCACAGATATTAAGCACAAGCAGGTAGGAATAATTATAATCTGCTGATCTGTGTGTGTGAAACACTGAGATGTAAAAACAACCCAATCATGGCTTTGTAAGTCACAGATAGAGAAAGTGTAAGTACTTCCACCCATTCAACAGGATTACATCAAATTTTTCAATCATCAGTTAAATGCATCATTCAACATCCCTATTTGAGTGTTTTCAGAGACATTGTGATCTCTGCAAGTATCTGCATCTTTCACTTAAAATTACTTTCCAAGCAGCAGAAGAAATTGAAGTAAACTGAATGAATTTAAATTCATTACCAATTAAGTGTAATTTAATTCACGATTCTTTCAACTTTCTTGTGAGAATTGGGAGCTGCAGGAGGGATGCATACCTGACTGATGGGGCTTGATTTACTGCTGCTGCCCCCCCAGGAAATCACACACAGCTATATATAGCCATCAGAAACCTCTTGGCCCAGAAGAAGAGATGTTTACAGAAACAGATTTTAAGAACAACATCTGCGTAAGAACTGAGCATGTGTTTCTAAAAAGGTAACAACTTGCTGGCTTTTAGGAAGATAATTAAACCCCCAAAATTAGCATCCAGGATGGTTAATCAGAGAGGCTCCAGCTCACATGACAGAGCTGGAAACCTAAATAAAAGGCAAGAAGCAGCTAATAAACCAGATGAGATCCTGATTAGCCAGATTTCAGAGGTTATAGGTGTCAAAAATGTTAATGATAGGTTTTTAAAATGCTTGTACCTGATTTCCACCTCTGTGGGCATGCCAGTGAGCCAGTCAAGGTCCTGGTTTCACCAGGGAACAAGGCAAGGAGGTGTGTCTGAGCTACCATCCTGAATGAGGACAGTCCCCTGAGCAGAGAGAAATCCACAGCATCAGCCAGCCCAGCACAGAGCATCCCACTGGCTCCTGCATTTTCCTGCCTTCCCACAGCCCTGCACAGGTTGTTCCTCCCTGCTTCTGCTGGGGAATGTGTAACAGCCTTTACCAGCATCACCCTCTGCCCTGCCTCCACATAGGCACCATCCAGGTGCTAAGAAATGTGTCATCACCCTGAGCTCCACTTTAAGTTTGCATTTGGAAATACCAATTTTATAATTTTTTTTTTTTACAAAAATTAATTTTAAAAATTTGTTCCCAGCCAGCAAAGAAAAACTGTACTTGCGTTGACCCAAATTCCTGAGGAGTTACCTATAATAATATATAATATAGGATAATGCCTAAATTAGCTACAACACACAGAACTGGCAAGCACTTGTGGGAGAACAGGAATGCCCAACTATTTGCCAGACAACCAGTGGAAAAGGTGCCAGCACTCCACAAGAGGGGAAAATCCCAGCAGAAAAAGCTTTGCCCAGCCTGACTCAGCTGTGGAGCCTCCGAGGAGCACAGGGGTCTCATGGCAGTGAGAGGTGCAAGGACAGCTGTGGAAAATCTGCTGTTCTTCATTCTTCCTGCATCCTTCTGAGTCAGCAGCTTAATTCTACTTGCAAGAGCTGTGATGAGTGAAGAGGATGGTGTACATAAAACAGATTACTGGCCAGGGATTTAGAAAGAAAGCAGTAGGCATGGGTGTGAGCAATCTGGTCAGGAATTAAATCTAACACAGAGCAATATCAGATATAACAAGATAACATCTGTGAAATTCATATTTGAAGATTATGAAGATTCAAAAAGGTCTTAAACATGAGACTTCTCCTCCTTTTACTAACATTTTTAAATTGCTTTTTTTGAGCAAAGGAACCCTTCCCCTAGCCCGCCTCTACTCAAGGTGCAGAAGCAGAGATTCCACATGAGCATGTGTTAGTTATAAAACAAGTTTTCCTAAAATTCACAAAAGAAAAATGGGACTGCAACTGGGCTTTTATAAAATACAAGAAAATATAAAAATTTTTTCAGCATCTGGAACTGCTCTACTCAGCCCCTTGGGGCTGCTCAGATATTCTGCTGCTATTGACTCCCCACTCAGGTCTAATATTTCAGCAGAAAAAACAATGAAGTTGGGAAAACTTGCCAATATTAACTATAAACTCTACAAAATGAAAAGCAGGTTTTTCTTATTATCTGAGCTGTTACTCTTTTCAATTAGATGACTAATTGCATGACTATTCCTCTAAATTAGGTGACTTGGAAAAAGAGCACTTTTAACCATAATTTTTTTAAAAATCTCTTGATAGAGAGGTAACTGCAGTTCCCACCTCTAAAATCTGGTTTGACACCCCTTCATCATACTCTACAGGTGACTAAATAAAAACATTGATTAACCAAAGTTTATCTTCCACATCAAGCTACAATCAGAGCAGCAATTCAGCTGCAGAGGACTTGGAACAGGCCATGCTCTGGGGCACAATAATTTGTTTCCTATACTGAACTGGCTGTATTTATATATATATATGTATTAAATGGCCATATATATATAATAAATATTTATTTTTATATGTGTGTCTGCACTTATGTGCATATATAAAATATATATGTATATAAAAGCTCAGCACCTTTTCCTTTTGCCTGTGGTGCTCATTTCACAGCACCAGCTGCCCTGCTGATGTTAACAGGATTCCAGCCTCATAAATCAAGAAAGAATCCATCCTCCCCTCGGTCTGTGGGCCACACCTGGGAGGTGGAAGAGCAGTGCCAGGGCAGCAGGAGCCACCCAAGAAGCTGAGTTACTGCAGCCACAGCTCCTCCAGACTCAGCTCAGCACTGCCCCTGCAAGGGCCAGGCATTTGAGCTGTTCATTTAAAACCAGCGGGGTGTGTTTGTGGGAGCTGTGAAATACCCAATAAAAACACCACGTGGGGATGCCCAGGAACTCTCCTCACTGCTGCCAGCACCAGTTACCTGGCAAGGTGTTTTCTTGTGCTCTGGAGATCTCCTGCTAGATAAGTAAAACTCCGGTCTGCATTCAGATTTTCTGCAAACTTCAGCTGCATCTGGGCTTGCTTTGCCACAAAAGGTGGGGTCCCCAACAGCCAGAAAAATTTATTACCCTGGAACTCACAGTTCAGGTTTTCAGCTGAAATGGCTGGCAGAACAATTTAGGTGAAATCACAAGTAAAAACTTCTGATTTTCTAACTGGAGAGAAGTATATACAAAATCCAGAGCCTTGTTAAAACAAATTTTACAGAAGTTCTATGAAATCTAGCATTCATAAACATACCCTTGCCATTTGTAAAATTCTATGGTAACTACCTGTAAAAAAAATCCATCTGTAATATGGAAAGGAGCATGGTTGACAAAGGACTTGCAATGTCTTGGACTTACTTAAGAGTCTCCTTGCTTTACAAAGGCTATTTTTAATTAAAAGTGTGTAGAACAAGAAGGCATTTGGAAGTCTCAGTTAGAATTCAATGGCAGGAATTGGTGTTATAGAAATACATTCCTATTATCAGACATTTAATTTGAAATCCTTGCATTCATGAAGTATTTACTGCCACAGCACACAAGACCATAAGTGCACTTTTCCAAATATAATCCCCCATCTGATCTGTAATTCATTTTTTATAAACTCTGTAAGTGCTGTAGTAATGCCATTCAACCACCTGATTTTCAAATTGAATCAAACTCTGTACCACCATCCAGAAATAGTTTTGTGATCTCCACTGTCCAGCTGTCAACAGATCCCTGAGTTCATCTGAGCTGAAACAGGATGTCACAAACTTAGCTGAAAAATATCTTTCCCCATACAGAACCCAAGCTGGATGATTTGTCTTTGTGTAAACAGGTATATAGAAAACATACAAGATTCTCTGGACAGAATTCAGGTTTATGAAAAGTCTTGTTCCTTTCCCTATTCCCATCCTCTGGATGAGACTATTAAAAATGTCTCTACCACTATCCTGTGACAAAGCTAAAAACCTCCAGTTTCTCTTGCTGAGCCTCTTTCCTGAAAGTGCTAATGGGTAACATAGCAGAGAGTAATTGAAATTGATTTTTGCTGAAGCAATTTTTACATCTATGACTTTTTCTAGGAAGAAAACAAAGAAGTCATTGGCAAACAGTGCCTGAGCAGCAGTCAGGGATGGTTGGGAATCCACAGACATAAGAAGGAAAAAACAGGTTTATGTTTTGAACAAATTATCATTTCCTAAAGAGAAACAAGCTGGAAATCAATAGTATTAAATCAAACAGTGGCAACCAGTCCAAAATATTTGCCAAGCTAAGGTGGTCTAAATGCTGTGGGACCCTTTCAAGTAAGGTAATTTTTCCTAATGTCCAACCAACCTCCAACATCCAGTCAGCTTCCCCTGGCACAACTTGAGGCTATTTCCTCTTGAACCATCACTTGTTACTTGGGAAAAGTACACCCACCTTAGAGCAACACACAAAATTAGAAATGGGGTTTAAGTAAGTTTCAATAACAAATTATTATCTGCTCACCCATTAAATAATGGTATCAAATAGTATTTGTTAGCACTCTAGGGAATGACAAAGTCCCAACAGGTGTTGCTTCCACTCTTGATGTGGCAGCAATGCCTGGAAGCAACACCTGGAATGGGTAATATCAGCACACCAGCTACAAGGGGTGATGGAAAATTCACACAAAAGGATGCCCAAACAGCTCATTCCTGCAGTTCATCCTTACTCAGCAATCTAAGTCCACATTTAATCCCACTGAACCACCTGTCTTAAAGAACACACTATTTCCCTGTGTGGCTGCTGTGCTTTTCATCAGCACAACTGAAGTCTCTTGTGGGAGGGGTCCAGTTCAGAGCAGCACTGCGTGCTGGACAGGCTGAAGCTTTGTAGTGCAATTCCACAGCTGGCTCCCTCCTGAAAATGCCCCCACTCCCTGCACTGCCTCATTTTCCTTGCAACTACAAGGAAATAATGGCATTTAAAGAAAGAGAGAGAAAATCAAGTGCCTGAGTGCCTGCAGGAGTATTTTTGGTTGGCATTTAGCTGCTGCTGGTTCCCGATGCCCACAGAGTGACAAGTGTAACTTTAAAACCGTAAGAGAACAAACAGAAAATCTTTTCCTGGCAAGCTGTCAAAAAAACCAAACACTACTGTACTGCACAGTAGAGTTTTATTCTGGGTGGGCCCTGGATACAAGCACAGAAAAACTGAACAGTATCAATTTCTGAAAAATCTAAGGGAATCAGAATTTCATTTAATAGAACTGTGAGAAGAAAAAGAAAAATGTTTAGAATTTCTTTCTAATAACTGGGAATTTTTACTGCAACACAATTAAAAACCAATAATAACCCCCATATAACCAGGTTTGATAGTGCTACAGAAAAAGATCATATCTTTTGAATATTTAGTTTACTAGTATGGATTCAACTACTGAATGGATTTTAGGTCTGAGACCAACAGACATCACTGGAAGTCAGCAGCATCCACCCAGAGCTGGGGGAATTTCTAGAAAGTCTTCTCTTCAATGACCAAATGGTCAATTACTGTCTCAGAAACTGTAATATTAAACCCATTTCAATAGGGAGATTCTACATCATTAACAAAAAATGACAGTCCTGCCACAATACGGCTCAGAGTGAGCACTGCAGTGAACACAAACCAAGTTTCATTTCTATCTTAACATAAGGGGATGCATTTTTCCACTCAGGTGTGTTTTTAAAATATAAAAGACACAAAATATGAAAGACAGTTAATGCTAAGTCATTACATAACCAGTTTGTTAGAAGAATTTATACAACTCAGATTTGTGCAGGCAATGTATTTTTTCAACAACAAGAAAGTTCTAAATATTAAATTAGAAGATGAATCAGCTTCAAACTTCTGTTGCCAAGTCTTGCTTCACCTGGGATAAAACCATGGAGGCACTAACAAAAAGTACTACAATTCCAACTGAGAAACCAGGGGTTTTATTGGCTTCCAAATGAATTAACAAAAGAGAGCATAAAATGGCTTAGTGTATTTTTCCTTTGTAGGGAAGTTAAGGTTTTGGTAACTTAGGCCAAATACACCTTTAAAATATCTCCAAAGGAACAAAATCATATTGTGCCTCCATGACCCCCCATCCTGTGAGGATGTAAAGCTCAGACAGGTTAAACCAAAGCCATGAGCACACCTGCCCTGTGCTAAAACCCTCATCTAATGATGGAGCTGAAACAGCTGCACACAGCTGGACACAGGGCAGGACAGTGAGCAGGGTCTGGCACCTCTGGGCAGCTCCACGTGGACACCAGTGGAGCACTGGGAAACAGCAGACACAACTGGTTATGGATCCACAGCTGATGGCATCCCACCCTCACTCATTAATTACAGCTACACAGCCTGGATTTAATTACCTTTTACGAGCAGGAGGCTCAATTAGATGAGTAAGGATGTTGTACAATAACGCTCCCTTTATGCAGATTCTGTTATTATAAATCAGAACATTAAAAACTGAGATAGTGCTTATGGTTCCTGATTAAGGCTTTGTAAAAAATCACAGCGTTCCTGTTCAGTCTCATCCCCACACAGATCATGACCAGAACTGTCCTGTCAGCCCCCAGCCCTGTGTGGGTCACTGCTATTCCAGGAGAACACCAGTGGCCACCCCACTGACCCCATAGGGATCTGCACCCAGATGGAAGAGCAAGTTCTGTGACATGTGAACCTACAGATCACATTGACAGGATGTTATTTTTGTTATTATTGTTATTCCAAAAAATAATACACACTGACAGGAGCAACCAGTTCATCCCCTGCTGGGAAGGTGCCACTGTGGTCCAAACCCAAGCCTACAGAAGACAGGGCTTGCTTGCTCTCCTCAGTGCTGCAATCCAGGAAACTCAGGTTCAATCTCCTCTTCAGCCATAAAACAAAGAGGCAAGAGACTGAAAAATGGAGAAATGTCAGGGAAACCTTGGTTTCTTCCTTCACCTGCATCAAGCTGAATGGTTTTTAAAAATATACATACTCTTCTGTATTTTACATGTAATGTTTTTAAGGTCTGCCTGAATTCAGATTTTCTTTGATCCAAACTTTGCCAGTTGTTTGGAGGATATCTGCCATGGCGCCACTACTAAGCAGACTCTTACTAATCTAAGTTTAAGAAAATAAAGCACTTTTTTTTTTTCTGAAGCAGAAAAACAAAGAAACTTAATATTTACCATATGATGGTATCAAATGCAGAGAGGGGGAAAAAAAACCCACTATGCATTGATTCCCTTTCTGGGAAATTAGGCAAGGAGCACGGGACATTCTAGCAGAGAGGAAAACAAGGCTTTCCCCAAAAGGCAATAACTGGGATGTACTCGGGGTCAGGGTTACACAACCCCGGCAAGCCCTGATTGATTTTCCCTCCAGCCAGGGAGGGCTGAGCGTCCCGAATGCCTCCATCCCCTTCTCCAGCTCACCTTCCCCAGCTAAAGCCTCAGGGAACAGCAGGAACCATGAATGGTGCTACTGTTGGGATTTTAATTGGTGGGAAAAACCTTATTCTTTTTTTTTTTTTTTTTTTTGGTTTTCAGTTACAAGCACCACCAGCAAGTTAAAAAAAAAATCAAAACCAAGAAAAAAACCCCCAACCTCATGACTTGACATTCTTTAAAACAACGTTAGTTAAAAGTAAGGCAGTGAAACCAGTGCTGTGATACAGAACATATTTGTTCATTCAAGCCCTGGGCTCAAATGGGCATTCTGCAGTTCTGAACTGGACCTGCAGATTAGTCCTGAAAAAATATTCAATCAGAAAAGCTTTTGTTAATTTGATTTTGAATTTTAAAATAAGCCTGTTTTCCTCCCCGTTTACAAAGAGAGCATCCACATCTGAACAAGTTATTTTCCACCCACGTAGGGATTCCACCCATAATAAAAGGTCACTTATTAGCCCACTTTGTGAATACAAAAGAAACCTCCAGCTGAATGGGGTCTCCACCGAGGGGAACAGATGGGCCAAGCGTGTAGCACAGCGCTGCTGTATTGACTGGTGATGGAACCGAAATCGCATCGCCATGGCAACCCCTGCGCTGCCTCCTCCCTCAAGACAACAAGAAATAGCTCACCAGAGGTATTTTAGGAAACCCATAAAAAGAGAAAAACTGTGTTTCTTGCTTTCCAGTTATTTAAAATGTACCTACAAAAGGTGCTTTCAGGAAATGGATGGATGGTGTTTGCTTCCACAAAGTGAAAAATCAGTTTTGCCTGTGCTGTAGAGACTTGCAGTGAATGCTGGGTCCTGATCAGCCTTCTAAAATGTTAACTCCAAACTTTATACCCTTCCACTGAAAATCTTTATGCTGATTTTCTGGTGTATCTACTTTGGGGTTTTATTTCCTAATTAGATAGAGAGCTGTCTGAAGCAGGGTCTAATGAAATCCAGCCTGTTTCTTCTCTGCAGAAGACCAGAGGTGACACCTACCTGCCATGCTCACATCATTTTTGGTATCACTACTCATTTAATAAACACAAATGCTGAGGACCACTTCTGCTTTGCAAAAATCCCTTTATAAGACTGCATTAAAAAAAAAATACCAAACTCCCCAGTGTGAGGGAGGGAATGGAAAGTGGGTGGGTGCCAGTGAACTCCTGACTTCTTTCAAGGAGGATATCCCCAAGCTTTCAAACAATAATAAACACTTCATTCTCCAAATACAGTTCTCTGAAGTACTTGTTTCCTTCCAATTGAAATTAATTGGGGTTTAATTTTCAGGAGAAGATTCCATCTCTAATTTCAGACTTGGTTACAGTGATAGACATCAGAGAAATTAAAACTGTGAGATATCATTTACAAAAGGACAGATTTCCAAATGTAAACTGCTTATTAAGAGGGCCAAGTGAAACTCTTGCACAAAGCTTATGAAACTAATAAACATATTTGATTTTCATAGCATTACCTCAAAACACCAAGAACATAACCCAAAGCAGTTCCAGCTGCTTCATGTATACTTGAATAATTTTGGAAACTTTCATTTCTGACGCACCCCTGAAGGGCTCCACTTGGATTATAAATGTTTTTGTTTTGGTTGGCAGAAGCCCCTGTACAATCTTTGATTTAATATCAGCTTTAAAGCAATAATAAAAATAATAATCTCACTCACATGCCAAACCACCCATGCTGCTGTGGACCCTGGGGAGGGACCAGCTGTGGGAATCCTGCTCATCTGTTCCCATTGTGTTTTCTTAACTCTGCACATTAGAAGATGCTCTAATGAAGATTTCCTTACCCCAGTGTCTGGGCAGATGAATTCAGTAGCTTTCCACAATTAAATACTCCCAGCACTGGCACAGTAGGTTGTGTGCAGCTGCTGCAATTCAGTGTAAAAGACCAGCCAAACTACATGGGACTTCTGAATAGTAAAGATTTTGGGGGAACAATCATGAAGCTTCCCAAAGTTAGGTACAGCAAGCAACAGAAACAAGATAAATGCCTTGGCTGCTCACTTTTGTAAATTGTTACATTCTGAAACTCAGTAGGGGTCTATCCTCACATCTAGCAATGGGCAGTATTTAAAATGCATGTGATTTTTGTAGGCTTCTGCTTGCTTCTTCTTTCTTAAGGCACTAAGGTTGTCCTTCAGAAAAAGTCTGAAAATGACAGAAAATCTCCCTGCAGCCCTTTTCTCCTGCTTGCCACTGCACAGCTCACTCACTCTTTTTCATCCTTCTTGTTTCTTATTTACAACATGCACTTCAGCTCAAAGCATTTTCACTCCTTCCCACACAAAACCCACTGGATGATGCTCTTCCACTGAGAGCTCCTGTGCAGGGAGCTGCAGGTGACAGGACCTTTACTTTCTACTGCTAAAAATCATATGGTTCCATGCCCAAACTCCTGCACATTCATCCCATTTTCTCCAGGCTGTGTTAGTCATCCTCTCCACACCCCTCAGCACTGATAAACTCAGGGATTACTCTTGGGGATAAACAGTCTCACCTCACATCTAGCTTAAATTAGTCTAAATTACCATATCTTGGACAATTTTTTGTTTTCATCTTGGATTAAACAAGTTTCTCTCTTCTGTCTCAAATGACATGGCCTTAGAACCATCCTTGTGAATCTTTTCCAAAACTTTCCCCACCTGGTGGAGGGACCCAGCTCTCAGTTGCCCTGGAGCAGCAATTCCCTGTGCCTGAAATGGGAGTGATCCCTCACTTTGGCCATGGCTCTGCAACAGCAGCTCTGCAAGTCCATGTTCATCTGGAGTTGACTCACCACTGCAAGTATGACAAGCAGCTTTTGCTTTTGTGCATCTGACTTCATCCTCCAATTTATTAAATCATATATTAAAATAAGCCCATAAAACCAGGTGATCCAGAGCTACCTGTGCCTGTGACTTCCTGTCTTCACTAATCTCCATCTTTGACTCCACAACAAACATCAAGGATGTCTTTACAGGTTTTTTCCACATCATGGATAAAAATGTCAGCAAGGATTAAGACAAAAAGTTCCCTACAAACTGGTACAAACTGCCCATTTTTAATCCACTTCATCTTTAGTGTTCATTTTGCATCATTCTGGTTTTCCACTTAATATGTTGTATGATATCAAGTCAAATATTATAGAGAAACCTAGATTGTTAAATCAACACTATTACCCTCATTAAAAATAATCCCATAAAAAGATCCTGCAGTTTGACAATTTATATACTATAAATCTGGGCAGACAACTTAATTTTCTACAATTTCAACCCATACTGTTGTTTTTTTTAAAACATGGCAAACTATTAGTAGAAGCAAAAAAAAGTTATAATCAGCAGAAAGTAATTTACAGCACACAAAAAAAATTACTCACAACCTTTTAAAGCTAAACTTGAGAGAGTTAAACTGGGCACCACTGAAACCAGGTGTCTTGAGTTGCAGTAATAACATCATTTTAAGAACATCCACCTCAGTCAGCAAATCCCCTGATGCACCATTCACATTCCTGTCACTGCAAACAGGAGCAAGATTCCTCATCTTCAAAAAATTATATTTTCAAAAAAGATATTTTCACATCTTTATTCTTCAGATTCCACTGTACTAATGAAAATTTCTTAAAATGGGTTTGACTCCATGGAGGTAGAGAAAGAAACAATAATATTCCCAGAGCTGTGGTGACAGAAAGATATTGGTACAATAGGAAACTCATTTTGTCACTATATTGCAAAGTGTAAATAGATAGCATAATTAATAAGGACAGGCATGTTAATTTTGGTTCCCTTCAAAACCTGCAGGCCAGGGGAGGAAGAGGGGGAATGACAATATTTGGCAATAGCAAGAAAAACAGTTGCAAATGAGATGTTTTTCAGCTCTCTTAACCAGCTTTAGTAACAAGTCAGAATAAAAATAAACTTATAAACACTTTCATACCCTTTAGAGTGCTCCATTTAAATAGCATATTTAATCTAAGTCATATGTACATTACAACAATGCTCTTTTTGCCCTCAATATGAATTAAGACTATTAAATATGTATGTGAAATAGTAGCCCATGCTGGAATATCTCCAGAATTAAAATCTCAATAGGAAGGTTTTTTTCCTTTTTTCACTTTTGGGGAGTTTTTGGGTTTGTTTTTCTGGGGGGGTTTCTTGTTTGTTTTTGTTTTGGGGTTTGTTGTTGTTTGGTTTTGTTATTTCATTTTTTGGTTTTTTTGTTTTTTCCTGGTTTGGTTTTTTTCCTTATTTGAAGCCACAATGATATTCAAAACTAGGTCAAGCTTACAACACCCAACAAAAGTAAAAAGATCTGCAATTTCTTGAATTATATTTTTAAAGTATCTTCCTTTAAAATTTACCATTGAAAGATTTTCCATTTCCTTTGTGAAAAAGACAAATACAGATTTCTCTATCTCCCTGAAAACAAGTGTTCACAGAAATGAGGTAAGTACTAAACCACAGCTTTATTCCTGTCCTTGGGAGGCATTACTGCTCTGACATCACATTTACTATCAAGTAAAGCCCCTCAAACTGTATGTAATGGAAAGAGTAACTCACTGAGCAAAACAGAGAATTTCTAAGAAAGTAAGAGCAATTTATCCAATTTTTAGGAATAAATGTGAATAAAATACACAAGATTCTTGGTTTGCTATACATATTACTAAAATGGACATAGACAACAACCTGACATTGTCAGCAGCTGTCTCTTCATTTGCATTTATTACTTTCTAAATTCTAACAGATGCCAAAGTCAACTTATAATATTTTTTAAGAATGAAACAGATTTAGAAACTTAAGGGAAGGAGGCACTACCTTTCCCTCAGCAGTCTGTTAAGCCCCTGATGTGCTTTACCCTACTCATTTCCCCACCTGGGAGGCAAATCCTCTGCCCCCAGACTCCTGCACAATGATGGGACAGCATCTTCTGCCAGCAAAACTGAGGAACCAGCCAGCTCAGTTCTTAACAAACCCCCAGCAGCCACTCCTCCCTCCATCCCCATTCTAACACTGGGTAGACAACACAGTAGTGCTTTCAATCACTCCAGGACCTCCACCCCTATTAAAAGTCACATTTTCACCTTGTAGTGCAACACTCATCATCATCTTTGCAGATTTCCTGCATCACAGCTTCTCAATGAATAGTGTTTTACCTAACTAACAGCCCATTTATCAAGACAAACTCTATAAACAAGTGTAAATTTGAAATTTAAATTCCATCCCTCTGATAAAACGCTGCAGCCAGATCAAAGAAATCAAAGCAGTGGGGCTGCTGCAATGCATGAAAAACACCAACTCCAACTCTGAGAGCTGTGGAAGTGAAAAGCTGGGATGGTTGGGACTGACAGCTCCAAGGAGAAGTGAAACCTGACAAGGTTCACCTGTGATCACCCAAGAAACCACCTTCAGCCTCTGATGTAGGTACCACTAGGATCTCATTGAATAAAGCACAAAGGTAAGGAAATGCTCAGATCTGCAGAGCCTGGGCAGAGGAACCTCCCTGGTGAACCTTGGTTTCAGTCAAGTCTGTGCTAAATAACCAGAGAGGATCTCTGGTTGGTAACAGGGCATAGTAAACATTAAGAGTGATTAATAAACAAATGCCAGTCTACTAAACTAATTGTCAATGCTGAATACCAAGAGTGGCTTTGGATCCACACCACCAAGGATAACCAGTGGAACAGCAATAACCTGGGAAGGAGAAACAACCAACGAAGGATTAAGAGAAAACCTCAGCATAAAATCTTGCAACAACTTTGGCTGGAAAGGAGAACAAGATCATCTGGTGGAACCCAACCTCCTTCTCAAAACAGGGCTCCAAAATGCAATTTGTACAATACTACTTCCTAATGATTTGGGAAATGAAAGTACTGGTCAATAAGTTCAGGAAATGTCAAGAAGTCCAGGGAATGCTGTGAAGCTACAGCAGCACCAGTGATGGAATGATGCTGCAGCACAAGTAACTGAAGACCAAACCCAAGTTGAGGTCAAGACTTATTAACAGCTAGTGATGAAAACAGTGAAGAGATGCAAAGCCATTTACAATGACTAAATAAACCAGTGTGGATTCCTTGATGACAAGCTCCTGATAGGCCACCATGAGATCTGGTTGGATCAACTCCTCATTCCATGTCAGATTTGCAAACATCTGAATTCCTCTATAGGGCTTGACATCTTCATCTTTCAAAAATAAACCAGTGCTGTGAAAAAGCTAACCAAAAAAAAGAAAGTGTGTTGACTCAACAGTACTCATCCTGAGCTGTGCATCCCTGGTGTTAAAAAAGGCAGAATTGTACCGTGAAGAGCCTGTATCAGTTTTCCTCTTCTCTTACCTAGTGTGCCATGCATTGAAATGAAACTCAAAATGAAAATTTTCTAAGGGACCAGGGGACCAGCAATGCTGAAGCTGCTGGATGAGCACGAAGGGTTAGCACTGGGCCAGGTGGAAAAGGCAGAGTTTCCAAATTCAAGCAGTAATTTCCTAAGAGAGGACCTACATCCAAGGCAATCCTGGTTCAAAGGCTCCCATCAGACTGTGAGCACGTGGGAATTCAGTGCCCTGCTCCCCTCCTGCAGCCTGAGGGATCAGCAGGAGCCTCCTGCCACTGCCAGCTAAAATCCCTTTCATATTAGGACAACCTTCTGTCAGAATCCTTTTGGGACAATGGCAGACAATCACACTAAATTATGAATAAAAGAGGCAATGGGTTCTTTCTGGAAAAGCACCAAAACTGAGGGGAAAAGGCTCATGAAAGTATTTCTAATAGATCTCTGAAAAACTGTCTACAGCTTATCATGGACACATCTTGACATGAAGAATGAATAATTCCAAGAGCATGTGATATCTTGATATAATTTACATTTATATAAACGTGATGCAAATGTATATAAAGTGAATTTACAGAAAAACAATTTTTTACTAGAAGGGCACAGAGCCAAACTAAAAGAAAACAATGGACAAGATGTAAAATACAGTTGCTCTTCCTGTGCCTCTTGCAGGGGTTTTCCTGATTCATGATGAAATTATAAAGCAACACACATATTTTATTCATCAAAATATATTGCTGATAAATCTTGAGTGACTTTCCTTGGCAGTTCCACGACTCCTGAAATCACCTGGAGTTTTAAGTAGTATTTCCTCTCATTGCAACCTAGTTTGCTTAAAAAAATTACATTACATTTACTCAACACTTCTTTAAGCAACGAAAGCCAGGCAGAAATCTGTTTGTTTATTGCTATCCAAATGCCATATAAAACAACATTCAGTATTTCCTTGCAATTGGCCCCACAATTTACAAGCCTACACCACTATGGAAATATACAGGACTATATATTTATTGCAACCCATCCAAAGTTTCTTGACTTTTGATTCCTTATCTGCTTCCCAGAGTCCTGGTGAATGTTTACATAAGATGATTGCTTTTAATCTTTCTGTGTTTGCTTCAGACATGCCCTGACAACCACTTAAAAAAGTGGTATTTTCCTGACAAAATGAATCATTTGTCTTCTACCACCAAGTTGCAGATCTTTGTTACAGAAATAGAAAGGCTAGAACATGCCCTAGGAAGTCTCTTTCTCTGCTTTGAAATTATAGGGAGCAGATATACTCACTTTGCAAATCCTGTGATAAAAAAAATTAAAATTAAAAAAAAGTGGCACAATTTCCTGAAGCATGAGCTCATAATGGGAACAACATACTGTGACAAGTGGATTGCAAGAGGAAAAATACAGCGAGGAATTGCACAACTCCTTTCTAAGTCAAAGTACTGACACCATGCTCTGCTGAGAAAACCTTTTGTGCCTCTGATTTAATGATAAATTTCATGTGATTTCTCCTGGTTGGAGGAATGGAACAGAAACAAAACCAAAACACTGTCCTGACGTGTTAGCATTAAGCATATCCTTCAAGAAATAAACTTTGTGTTTTTGATTGTTACGTAAAATTATATTTTTGGCTGGAACAAGAAGGAGAAAAAGAACAAGAAAATAACCACAATTATTCTCAAACCAAGAATCCATTAGAGGTCTAAAAACATGAAGGAGAAATCCTTTTTAAGGAAGAAAATACTTCCATTTCCAGCCCTATATTCCAGTTTTCACCACCTCTGCTTGGCAAACTATGGTCAGTGCTAAACTCCTACTCACCCCAAGCATCCAGAACAGTCTCATCCCCCTTAAACTTGTGTCCTTCCCAGTTTTAACCACTTCTGGTTTTTTCCAGCTCTGACCTTCCCAAGGCTATCACTTCCTAACTCTATTTTCTGACATGCCTTTCCTTCCCAGAAATGAGCCCTCCTCCTCCAGCATCCACCCAGCTTGGAATTCTGCTCTTTCCTTTGCCCATCCTGTTCCCTGATCTGAGCAAACCCCATCACTGATGGTGACAGCTCACACTCTGAATTTCCCCATGATAAAACTAATATTAAATTTTGCAAAGGTGCAGAACATGCATTGGTTAAGAC
Source organism: Haemorhous mexicanus (assembly GCF_027477595.1). Taxonomy (NCBI): domain Eukaryota; kingdom Metazoa; phylum Chordata; class Aves; order Passeriformes; family Fringillidae; genus Haemorhous; species Haemorhous mexicanus. The sequence continues at coordinate 70,870,293 of NC_082344.1, read as the reverse complement.
CAAAGCAGAATCATCACTTTGTTCTCCATCCTCCCTGAAGACCTCAGCCATCTCTAATTTTTCCCCTCAGCAGATAATGCCATCAGGCCACTGTCACAGCAGAGTAGCAACAGAAATTTGTCCTCACTCTTCCTGAGCCTTTTTGGACAGATCTAAGTTGTGCTGCTTCTACCCTGCAAGTTACAAAACTCAGGAGGAACAGCATCTTCTTATGACCATGAAATCATCTACTACACTTTTCCCCAGTAGCCCTGATGATAATCACATTCCCCCACCAGGCTTTTGCCAAATACTTGGTATTTTCTTCCCTTATTCTTTTCATCATCTCTTCTTTAAGCCCCTGCATTTAATTGGCTTTGGTGACTCGGACACAACTGAAAGGGTTTTTTCCCCCATTTGTGTGTAAAAGATGTAACTGCAGTTGCTCACCTACATTTTGTTTACTAAGGATACAGATCACCATTTTCCAGCTCACTGTATTTGCCTTCAAGCTTTCTGCCTTTTATAGACAGCATTATTCCTACATATGTCATCTTTTTTCTCCTTGACAAAAAAATCACCCACTGATGTCTCTTTGTTAGAATACAACAAATCATAATTATTAGTCAACAGTATAACTGTCCATCACAGGACAAAAGCAAATCTGGGGCTTTTCCTTCACTGAAAAACCCTTTGGTTTAGAGTTGCTTCCTACTTCTAGCCTATTTCATCTGCCAGTTGAAATACAGAGTGACCTCTCCATATGGCACTTTCAACATACATAAAAAAGATACAGATGCACAAATGTTTTGTCTAAAGCATGGAGAAATTGGAAAGCATCTTTCAGTTCCAATTTATTGTCTTTGCACTGATACCATAATTTAGAAAAATTAAAATGTTCTGAAGTTTGTGTTTGATAATAACTAACATTTCTAAAGCAGTTTTTCAGATGCTCTTTTTGAAAAAATGGACTATATATGTCTTTAGTATTAAGCAAAAGGGTCTTTTGTGAAGAAAAATACCAGTTACTGATGTCTATCAGACAATCAAATGTGCCCCTGTGGGGGCTGTACACACTCATTCCCTACTGATGACTGAGCTACTGCTTTCAGATAATTTTTTTTTTCCTTCAAAATCCTTCAGAAAGTTGGGTTGATTTTTTAAGCAATAATCCCAAAACATTTCAAATCATGTGAATAAAGATCTCAAGTTATTTAACCAAAATAACACAGACATAACCACAGAGAGAAGAGTCTTTTTATTTTCATGAAAAGGACAGAGGTTCAAAACCATAAAGTTCAGACCCCCATATATGTCCTAAAATCTGAAACAGACTTGATCTAAAATAAAATCCCAAGCCCTCAGATGCTTCTGCTTCATCCTCTGCATTCAAGAGCTGAAACCACGAGATGTACACAGCCAACTATTCTGCAATATGTTGGTACCCACAAGCACTTTTACAGATCTAAAAGCATGAATTTACTATTTTTCTGGAGGCAAAGAAATAAGATCATCTTCCCAAGGTGTTGCACTCCCCCTCTCCATCAGGGACAGCCCATCCCATACATTGCCTTTCTTCTGCAAGCACAAAGTCCAACCTCACAAACAACTCATCTCCAGCAAGGGATGCAGGTCAGTGATCTCCCAACAGCTGGCCCTGACAGGCCACAGCTGGATGAAGAGAATCTCTATGAGCAACCAGGACATGCTGCTCCCACCAACTAAATTTCCAAAGTGGCTGAGTTGATTGTGTCATTGGGATGTCAAAAGCTCCTGTTCAGGCATTTCCTCCTCAACAAGAGAAAAGCTTTTCTTGCAGGCTCTGGTGACAGCACAAGCAGGTGATGTTGGGCATGTGTAATCCAAGCAGAGACTGTTGGGAATATTAATCCAAGGGGTTCCACCTGTCCAAGAGCAAATGGGGCACCAGAATTCGGAGAGACCCATCAGGGCTTTAGGAGCATCCAAAAACATGGCACCATGCCCTGACCAGGACACAGCAACTTGGCTCCATCAGGAAAAGAAAAGCAAATAAAATTAAACTTTGCAGAAAGCAGATTTGAACAACGCAAGTGGTTTGTCCTTCCACCTTCCATGACAGCAATGCTGCCACATCTGTTGGAAGAAGTTTCTCTGCAGCAGCACCCTCAAACTGTAACTTGCTGCATGTGCTCTCTCCTAATCTCCAGATGTTAAAACCAAGATTATCTCTCAGCAGAAATGCACAGAATGCTGTCCTTGGACCATGTGCAGCACATCCCACACAAGCCTCACTGATGCTGCACGATCACCAACCAGAGGAAACAAAGCACTGCAAGGCAACAGAAACTGGAGGTGCATGTGGGAAACAAGAAATGTTCCTTAGTAATAAACTCAGAGTATCTGACAGAAAAAAAAAATATGTCCCATTATGCCCCCTGGTCAGGGTAGTTAGCTCTTTGTGTCCCCACAATGCTTTCCAAAGGGTTGATCCATCCTTTCCCCAGCTGCTCTCACAAATGCATCCTGTCCCACACTAAATTCAGAGTACTTAAGATGTGCTGCACTTCATCCACTAGAGCATCCAGTAGAGCATCCATCTGCTCCATTCCCACTCTGATCCAGCTCCCACCTGCCTGGCACAGCCCAAAATCTTATGGCAGAAGATGGGCATGGCAACCTGGGGCTCAGCTGGGAGCTTTCCACTGAGAGCCTGCCAACATTTCCTTGAATCCATTCTTCCCACTATGCTCTCCTGTACACACAGCAACTGTGAAATCACTATTAATTATGTCCTTTTGCCTGACCCACTTATCTCAGAACTGCAGTATCTGGGATGGGCTAAAACAGGGGGGAAAAAAAAGGAGGGAAGCTGCTCATTTTCCTTTCTGGACAACTCCTTTTAGAAAAGCCAACTCTGTTCTGATTTTCTCCACTATTTTTTCCTCTGTCTTTCCTTTCTTCTTCAACTTCTCTTCTGTATCTTCCTTTTGTTTCTCTCTGCAAGAAGAGGAATTGGGTTAGGAAAAAGGAACGATGGAGAACGCTGATCTAAATTGCTTCACATCTTCAAATATGTGGAGAGAAAATGATGGGGCGTGGGAAGGGAATGAAGCCCTGTGGGTTTTCTTTTCCAGATGACTTTCTTTCCTTCTGGCTCATGACTGAACAAGATATGAGAGAATAAGAACTGCTGGAGATTTTGGCAAATATTGAAAAGGAGAACATGCAACTACAATTATTCAGAGAATAAGAAGCAAATGCTAAAGAAAAAATAAACCCCACACATACAGGCTATGGGCTCTTTCCAGAGGGAGAAGGTTTTATTCAGTCTGAATTAAATGTGTGTATTTTTCCCATTCATTCAAGCGTGGATTTCATATAAAATTCACAAATATCTATGTCAAATAGAGCAAGGAACACCAGCTCAGAGGCATCAGAAAGCATTCTTTTATTGTAAGAGAGAAGACACGCAGTTCTTTTCCTGAAGGGTGGCAAGGAACCAGAAAGAGATGAAAGCACAGCCTTAATATGGCAACTAACAATGTTCAAATGTTCTTGCCTACACATTAGGAGACACCACCATGCACTTTTTGCTTACACTGACTTCTGCATGGAAAACAGCTTAAAACTGGTCCTGGTACTGTGCACTGCTGTCTGGAGCAGGGCTAATTTCTGGTTCAGAACAAAGGACCCTCATGGTAAAAACAGAGCACTTGAGCATGCCTGGGTTGTTCCCACAGAAGGTGAGCTGTCCTCCAGGTCCTGAAGCAGAAGGCACCAAGCTGCAGCTGCCCACAGCAATCCCTGTTCCCCCCTGAGATGGCTCACACATCCCTCCTCATCACCCACCACAAACCAACACAGCCACCAGACCTGCAAACCCACCAACAGGGAAAGCAAGCACAGAAAGTGAGGATTTATTTAAACATCAGCTGCTCTTGAGACATCCTTGGATGGGTTTGTTTCCTTACTTGTGACCTTTGGGAAGGAATGAAGGACACATTCAAAACCTCAGTCACTGTTTGTTTGCAGAGGTGATACCATCCATGCAATACATGTAGTACACCTACCTGATTATTTGCCTTCACCAAATGCATCAGAGAAAACAATTTGTTTGGTTTAAACTCATTTAAAATGGAAGTATCTTCCACTGGGAGAAGAGTTTTCCATAGGAACAGGGTTTGCACTTTGTGACGTTTTCAGAAAGACCTAAGAAATAATATAAAATAACAACTATTTCTGCCTCCTGCCAGGCTTGTTGGAGTATTTTAAAACAGCTTTGCTAAAATAAACCAAGTTTTTTTTTCCCCCGAACAGATTTGCCACCAGGGAACCAAATCCTACCCTTATAAGGCTACAGCAAAACAAAAGTCCAAAAAAAAAAGTACAAATCTAGTCCATTTTTTAACTCAGGAAATAGGAATATTAAGACACAACAGGTTTAAAATCAGTTTCTTCCGAATTTGCAAGTCAGATGCTTCAGAAAATAATGTTCCCAAAAGATCACCTTCTGGTCCTTCACACCACTTCTCTCCATCTAGTGAGATCTTGAACTGTTAGAGTTGCAAAGCTAAAGCAGAGATTTGAAATCCACAGCCAGGATTCAGACTTTACCCACTACAATGTTTTACACACACAGAAAGGGTTACTTTTACCATTAAAGAACTCAAACTGTTATGGCAAAGCAGAAATTATTTAAACAACTTTGCCTACAAGGACTGATCATCCCTCAGTACTAAAACCCCAATATACACAAAAAGAAAGGAAAACCTCTTAGTGTTAAACATTGGAGAAAGATCTTAAAAATAATGGACTCTAAAACAGTTTACAAGAATCTAAAATAATGCCTGTGCTAAGCTAACACAGAAATCAAACTATTTGGGGGAAAAAAAAAAAAGAAAAATCAATGCTAAAGATTAATGTTTTAGCTCTCTCCAAGGCAGCATAAATTCCAGGGGGAAAAAAAGGCTGAAAAGCCAAGGTGTTTTTCTTTTTTTAATTTTACCAAATTTCTGCTCCGGACCATATTCTATTTAAGAAACTGCATGAGAAACAAATTGCTCCAAAGCTGAGTTGAACCTCACCCAAGGTTAAGTGAACACCAAACACAGACCACTTCCTTTGGGTTCTTGGTATAAAAACAAAATATCACCAAAATATGCAGCAACAAAGGATGCTGCTGCGGCAGCTCGTCCGAGCAGTTCCATGGCTGATGTCTGCAATGTTCCAAGCCTGGGTAAATAAACTTTAAAGGATCTTGAGAGAAAAAAGTTATTTTCATCCTCTCTTTTTTTTCCATTACCCGACACTACGAGTTGAGTTGTATAAAAGATTTTCCTGTAGCACATACAAAGGCAGCGGCACACCAGTGAGCACTTCATTAATTAAAAGCCAGAAAAGGAAGTTTGCTAAACGAAGCAAATGTTCTTATCACTCCTATCTATATTCATTAAAACTGACAGGAAACCAAATATCACCATCTGTCTACTTGCAATAAAGACACTAAAAACAGCTCCGGGGTAGAAGAATAATATAAAGTATAAAATGTAGTTTTTCAAGTTTCAGTTTTAAATGGACAAGAGAGAAACTGATGTCAGACGAGGGAGAACGAAGGATGACAAGGAGCTGGTACATGAGACTGAAAAAAGAAATTACATGCTTTAGAATATAAACTGAAGCCCCTTTCAAATCTCAGAAAACAAACAATAAACTAAAGTTTGCACTGTCTTTTTCATTCAGGTCAATGGGTCTGGAAAAAGCCAAGTGTTGCAACGGCAGCTCATCTGCCTACTTACAAATAACTGCTACCAAACACAGTCAGAAAATTGTATTATGCAATTTAAACTGCAAATTTTTAATGGTCAAGCAAGTCCCAGGAAACACTTGTGCTTCATTATGTCTTGATACACTCTCTTCAGATTTACAAGAGACCATTCTTTTAATTATTCCTATATTTGGATTTTGCTTACAAATCAGAAACTTGATATAAAATTGAGTAAGATTTGATAAAAGGGAAAAGATGGCAGAGGTACTAACTTAGCTATGAAAAAAAAACCACCAGGCTGGGTTCACACCAGCAGTGGCAGAGGTCAGCCGAAGGTCACTGATTTAAGGTATTTTCCAGCATTTGTACAATTCCTACCCTCTAGTAATCACCCCTTTTTTTTTTCTTTACACTGCAGGGGAGAGGAAAGAAAAAACAAATAGATGGTAATAAGATATTTAATGACAGAAATGAAAATAAACTGCTGCTCACACTCTCCAGAGCACAACTCCCTGTCGTTAATTCTGCACTATTCCCCAGCTGCATTTTGCATAGCAATGAAAAGCACTTCCAGTTCCTCTCAATGCTGCATAAAATATTAGCTTCACAGTCACAGTTTTTAAGACTAAATAAGGTTAAAGTAATTTAAGGCTGAGATAAACAGAAAAAAAAAAAGAAAATTCATTGTTAGAAGTCTCCCAGCCCCCTGTGGTGCCGAGGTACCGGAGCACATATGGTGCAGAGCAGATCCCTGGGACCTACAGGAAGCACAAATGGGGTCAGGAGAGGAGGAGCAAGGGAGTTCAAGGCTAAATTGAAGCCTAAATGATTTTTATTATTATGTTCTTCCAGGACAGTACTTTGTTTTTGTTTATTTTCTGTCCTAAGAACAGTAATTCATACCTCGAAAAAGGCTCTCATTAATATTCTATGAGAATGCCTTTTTAGCCTCAATACAATTACAGCAGAGCAATCATTATTCTTCTGTTAATACTTTAACAATACTAACAGAACTATTAACAGCTCAGCATAATGAGGCATTTGAAACAGAACTGTAAGGCTACTTCTGTTTACTAAAGAAACCACAACAGAATTATACAAGTTAAATAAAATCTGAGTGTAAAAAAGTCACTGTAAACTGATGTGCAAATGTGCCATCAGATTCCTCCCTGATTCTGAGGAATCTCCTTTTGAAAGGCAAGTCAATCCTGCAAGGATAGAAGAAAACCAAACATTTTTAAGTGAAGGCTGAAATTCAAGAGTAAATTCTTTTTTATGTTCTGTGTATAACAGAGACATCTCCTTGTGCATGCCAATGAAATCACTGGGATGCTTAGAAAGGATTTGGTAGGCACACCTGGAGGTATGTAACAGAAGAGAAAATACAAAACTATCCATAAAAAATTCCTGAGTGTGCTGTAAAAATGCATCCAGGCTGATGTTGGAGAATGTTTGTTTATTCTAAGGTGGTTATACAGCATCTAAAACACACAAGAAACATTGCTGCAATGGGAGAGAAGTCAGTGTTGACATGTTACCTTTATAAACCTTTTAATAAAAAGCTGCATAGTAAGGGCAACAAGCATAACCCAGATTATTAGATTTTGGAAAATTTTATTTTATATATGCCTTGTTAGAGCTCCTATTTTCCTACTGAGAGTAGTAACTGTGGAAGTTGTATTTAAAATTATTTGCTATCAGAAAGCAAATGAATACTCAGGTTCTTCAGGAGCATGGATAATCAGTGGAAAAGGTGAAATTCTCTGGCAAAAAGAGAAAGCACAATTCACTCCTGTGGTTCCCTCGTCCACAACTGCAACAGTAACAGGGTGCAAATCAAAGCATCTAACACAGCAGATATTGGAGAAAACCAGCCCCAGACTCCTTGGATTTGAGAATGCCAGGCTGGGAAAAGCTTTTTCAGTTCTTGGGAACGGAGAAAAGATCCATTTCCTACAATCCTCTTAGAAAGGTAAATGAAGCTGAATCCTGAAGCACAGAGTCTTAGTCCCTCCTGTTCCCATACTGGTGAAGCTGCTCCTGCACTACTTTCCTTTAATTATGGGAAACTTTGTTCTAATATCATATACACACAATTCTACCTGTATTGTTAATTTATTTAATTATTTCTTTAATTATGAAAATATCTACTTATTAAAGACCAGTATGGGGTTTTTTTAATCTTGTACCCACCTTGCCTGTGAGCTGATGAATCGATCTCCTTTGCCTGGTCTCTACCCACAGATGAAGCTGTCCCTTCTGTAAGGTACCACCAAGCAGCCCCTTTTGCTGATTGTACCAACTCCCCTTCTTGCTCACAGGATTATGTAAACTGTGTTTAAATTCAGGATGGGTTTTGCCCTTTTATACTCAAATGCATCCTCTTCTCTTCATCCTGCTACATACAATAAACCCTGGATTTGTCAGGTTTGAATCTAGCTTGCAGCATGACTTATTTTGGTGAGCACTTTGCTTTAACACCTCCTCGCCCACTGCAACACCTCCTGGATATTATTCTTGAATTCCCTTTAGATAGTCAATAACAGTTTTCCACACACCTTTGTAAAAGCTTCCCTTAAAAATCTACTTTTAAGTGACTGTTCCAGTGAATATCCCAGTCACAACGCCCTCATGTCTTTTATTTAAAGTACAGCACCAGCACCTCTGCACAGCAGTGATGTAAGTAAGGCTTGTCAAGCTTTTGCTCTAGAGCATTAAAAAACCTGACCCAAAACCAAGTCCATCCTAAGTGTACCTTTTAATCCTCACAAAACCAAAATAATTTATTACTATTTACATTGCTTAAATTCAAAGTTGCTATTTAGATGGTCTTAGGAGTAATGACTGCAGCAAGCTGGAACAGGTTCACAGCACTAAAAATAAAATCTGGGTGTCTTGAAGCCTGGGAAAAATACAGCAATGCTCCAAGGGTGTCAGTACAAACCAGCAAAACAAATTTTCAACACAGACAACATTTCTCATTCATCAGTTTAAATGGACAGATATTTACAGACAGAGAATAATTCAGTTTCTACAGGTTTCTTGGACACTCCCATCATCATGCTCCCCTTTCCCATGTGTTTCTTCTCCCACACTTAATTTGTCTGCACTCTACTGTCTTTCTTGCCTTGAACCAGACTCAGGCGAACTATTTCTCCCTGTCCTGGTTTTGCCTCTCTCCCCCATGCCCAAATGATGTGATGCAAGTGATGGCTCTTGGTAAAATCCAGTGCAGGAGGGTCTCACCTCTTGGGTAACAAGCCAACCTTTTTCTGCCATTTCTTTACACTATGCAGTAATTATAATCCCTTTTTTCCCTTTTCCCAGCCTATCCCATTATTTCTCTCTCTTTTACATATTATCCATTACTTTTCAGGGCTTTTTTTCCGTTTTTTTATCATCCTATCACTACCAGAGTCTTTAAGAGAAAGCTGAGGCTGTTGAGTGTCTCACACCTGTCATTTCAGCATTATGATTAGGAAGCAGATTCTGAAAATCCTGATGCCACCATAAAACTGGTAAACTAAGAAACCTCCCCTTAGATTCCATCATTTATCACTGTTCTTGTATGCTTCCCTAGATACCTGCTGATCACCATCAGAGACAGGATATTGAATTGTAAGTGCTTGCTCTGAATCAGAACAGCTGTTCTTACAGATTTATTGCTAAAACAACACAGGTTCTGCCAGACCTAAGAAAATCAGCAAGAAATAAAGTTACAGACTCTTGTATTCTGCCACAAGTAGCTCTGGTATTTGGAAATTCCCTTTCCTTGTCCATGTTTGTTAGACTGTAATGCAAAGAGAGTTAATTCTGGTAAGATTAACACATATGTAAAGTACCCAGATGATTTCTTTGATTGTGATAGAAAACATTTAGATACGAAATTCAGCACAAAATACTTTTCAGTTTCTGAGAAATATGGGTGAAACTACTTTGAACATGATTAGGTCAGGAACATCATTCTTATTAACATCAGAATGAAAAACTATTTGTTGGAAAACACTCACCATTTGAGGTATTCCATACTGTTTTCCAATGTTATTTTCCCAGAGACACCAAGAATGGTTTGGTTTTGTGGTTTGGGTGGGGTGGGGGAGCAGGCTGTTGATGTTTTGGGAAAGCCTACCAAAGCTGGCTTTGTTTGCTTGCTGATCCTCAGCTACATCAGTAAGTGGCTGCTGGCAGACCTAATTTCAAAAACCAGCTGCAGGAGAAACTGTCATTATTTCATCCATTCAATCTAGAATTAAACCCTTTTTTTAAAAATGTATAAAACAAAGAAACAAACTTTTAAAAATATTCCAAACAAACAGCAGAAGGTTTCCTCAATGGCAAAGTCCCAAGCCCAGTTGGCCAAACCCTTCCAACCACATATCCACCCTTGGGTTTCAGATCCAAGTTAAACTCCACTCCCCACCAGTCTTATCTTGCCAAATTCAGAGCAGAAGGAAAACATGCAGAGGACTCCAGCACAGGCAGAGCACAGACACACACAGCAGCACTCCCAGGGGCCTGCTCTGCAGTTGCATTTTATTAAGGAATGCACACACTTCTGTGCTCCAGTCAGAAATATTCAGGGGCTCCAGCACATGAACAGTAACTCAACAATCACACTTCTTTGTCTGTATCATAAAATAAACAGTCTCCGAGATGGACTCTATGGATTTTTGTCCTTTCAAAAGAATTTAGTAATTGGAGGGGGAAAAAATAAAACTACAAGTTAAGTGAACAGTTCAAAATGTGCAGTAAATAGTTTGGAAAGCAATGTTCTCATCTGGGAGTATTGCAACAGATGTTTATCATGAGCTACTGCAACAGTTAATCCAACTGCCAGCCAGGTTACCTCTTTGCCTTTGGAAAGCAGCCTTTTTTCCATGGGCAACTTACAGCAAACAAGGGGAAGTGCCAGAACTGACAGCAAACAGTTAACTGAATGGAGCAGGAGGGAAAACAAAAAATCCATAAAGCCCAACCAAATAAACTGATATCTGGCCCAAAAGACTTAGATGAACAGGTGTATGTGTGGGTGGGATTGGAAGGAAAAAAATAAGGAAAAACATTTAAACAAAGCCTCCATTGACATTCTGGTCACTTAAGTGGGTACACACAAAACTAGCCAAAAAACATTTTTGAACAATTCAGCAAATAATGGATTTCTTTCCTTTTTTTTTTTTTTTTTTTTTGAGAGGGTAAGAAATATGATTATTGAACTTGGATATCAAAATTGTTGTGGTGCCAATAAGCCACAGGAACAACTGAGAGTTATTCTATTCTAAGATATTCTAAGGAAGAATGAAAAAAGGAAGGTACAAAACTACAAATGCAATCTGGTATTTACTCCTCAAAGATACAAATGCAAATCACAACTTAAAGCACCATTATTTAAAGCTGAAATTACCATTTCATAATGAATGCAAATCTGATCCCTGTTTACAATATTTCCTAAAGGCAAGTGAAAGGCTAGTGGAGCATGCCAGAGCATGGACTTACTTCTGCTCCTGACTTTACAGGCATTTAATTCTGAAAAAACCTTGAGCATACATGAGTCCTGTGAAGAGTGAGCAGTCCATCCCCTCTGACCATCCAAAAGAGATCAGGCAAGAGAGGTAAGTGCACCACGTTCTCAGTGCACTCACCTGAGCATCACCTATGGCTCCCCCACCCCTGGGACCACACTCACCCTGGCTGCCCCAGGATCCCTGGAAAACTGCTGGGAGCCAGAGGTGGTTTTTGAGGATTTACAGCCTTGCACAGCTTACAAGGCTACCTGCCACTTTCACAAGAACCCCACGCCCTCCCCTTCGTATTCCCAGCTGTGGTAACACAAGAGTCACAAATTCTGGAAACTTCTGGTCTAAACTTCCTTCCTTACTGAAGAAAATCTCAGCTTGTTGGTTGTTTGGGGTTTTTTAAACAGAGAGAAAAACAAACGCCAATCTGTCAAGTGTAAAAAAGATGTAAAGAGATTTTGTTCCTCTAATTGCTCAGCAGAACAATAAATGAATAAAGAGCTCTAGGAAGTCCTTTCCACTCGGCAGTATTTCTGCTGGTAATGCAAAACAATTTTTCTTGGTACTTCTCTTAATCAACAAAAACAACAGCAAGCATTACCAGTCCTTTCATATTTGATGAAGGGATTGATGTTATTTATTCAAGAAAGTCTTTATAAATATTCCTTCCCTTCTAAAAAGACCAATGACCACAGAGCCACGTGCCCCCAGTACCTCCTCTCAGCCCTCGGCCCCTTCCAGGCCATTGGAACAGCCACCCATTGGTCTGTTGACTAAAAACAACCATTTGCAGCTTGGCTTGCTAAGGTTTCTTTTCCCCCACATATCAAAAGTCTTAAGTGTCAAGGGAAAGTTTTTGTTTTCTAAATTTTGAGTATTCCAGAGAAATATATTGACATTGCATTCCGCAAGTCTTGCCAAAAACGTCTTTTGTGTTCACAGCTTCAATGTTGATGATAAATTTTAAACACCAACAGTAGAAAGTATGATTTAAATCAGAGCCTAAATCATAAATGTAAAAGTAATTTAAGCTAGTGAACTGGAAACCTTAATTTAAATAATCTCATTTTGCCACTGTAGTTTTCCTAAAGACCTATTTGCTTTCAATGGTTGTTAGTTCTCATTGAGAAGGTAAATAAACTACATGCATCTATTTAAATTATTATGAAGCCTAATATATTCTACGTCTTTTATTTTTACATTTTATTAAGTAGACAATTTACTAGGCAATCATTTTTTTAACTATGATTCCTAAGTGCTTCAAAAATATTTAGTGAGTCCTAAAGCACCTTTTATAATGATGATTATCCCCATTTTATAGAATGATAACCCAAAGAAGAGACAATTAACTAGTCTGGGCTCTTTCCTTCACCACATTAAACTAGCTCTAAGGTAAGAAGATTGATCTCCACTACAACAGCAACCTGTTACACATAAATTTTTCACTCTGACCAAGCAATTGTAATCATTTGTAATTATTGATTAAGAGATCAATTAGAAGCAAATACTCAGGTAGCAGCAGCAGAAAGCTCAACTAAATATCTGTACAAGAATCAGGAAGCTTTGCTGGATGCTTTTACCAAGATATGACACTTGGAACTATTTTTACTTCATCTCCTAAAACGTGGATGCAAAGGTAGCACACAGCACAGTCTGCTGCTGTCTTCACAGCACCACAGCTTGCTTGATGAGCGACCTCAATTATTTTGCCCTGAATGACAGCAAAAATAGCATTGAGCACTGAGATCTCTTACCCAGCCCAAGAGAACAAATACACCAGGCTCCCCAAGTTGTACAACCTCCAGTTTGAGTACTCATTTCTTAATAGGGCACCTTGAAATTTGCAGGATGTTGTGCCACCAGCACTTAGTGTCAATGTTTCGGAACCACTTCTGTGTACTGAATTTGCCTATCCTGCTGCGCCAGGATGAGACCTTCCACTTGCACAGTTTCTTTCCTGAGGGATAGCAGCAGCCTGGTTACTAGTCAATATAGGCCATGTATGAAAAGTGGGAGAAGTGGTACAGAATTATTTTTAACATTTTTCCACAGTCTTTCATCATTGTGCCCATTTTTCATTGTGCCCTAAGTTGGTCCATGATGGGAACTGCATCTTTCCAAAAGCACATCCTGATGTCTCCTCCCAAGCCAGCCCTTACCAAGCAGGAGCATCAGTGCTCCTTAGGCTACTCTACCCTCCTGTGAACTTGCCTTTCCTAGGATGCACACAAAAATTTCAGCAGTTAGACATTAGTGACCATTTCTGAGCTTAGCCAGCAGTGGCGAGAGGTACCCTCCACCCCACGGTGCAGGAAAATAAAACAGTAAAAGACACAGTGGTCTATGAAGAGACAGATATGATAGGAGAGACCACATAAAACGGCAGCTCGTCCCCTCTGGTAAGAGGGTGACCACTAAGAGGGATGGTAAGAGGGATGGTAAGAGGGATGTAGAGCAGAAGGGTCTTGAGGAGACAACCCATTGCTTGGACACTGCAAGGTCCACCTGGATTCCCCATCTCACTGCAAGTCCTCATCTGCAGTTTCAGGACAGAGAGTGCTGTTTCCTCCAAAATCAACTCCAACACTGTGTGCCAGACCCCAAACCACCCCCCACCAACAGGCCCCACACACATAGAGTTTTTTTCCTACACATAAGCCCAGGAATCAGGGGGATGAGCAGGGACTGCAGGTCAGGGACCTCGCTGTGCCCACGCCAGGCCCCTGCTGAAGCAAAAGCGAAAGGCTGCCCTCCCAGCCAGCAGCAGCATTGCCTGCCCAAGCTTCCCATGGACATGCACCCAGTGAAGCCCTACACTGCCCTGGTTTCCTGCCCACCAGGCAGGCTCCAGCCCATCCTGCCCTGGCACCAGGCTCCAGGCAGGATGCTGCTGCTGTGGGAAGCAGTGAGCTCCGATGGGAGCGCCGGTCCCGGAAGGCAGATGTTGTGTAAATTCATATTTCATCAAAACAGTTAATTGTGACAAGAGGGCTATAAAATTCCTTGTGCTGCTTAAATTATTTCTCCACTTAGAGCAACTCTACTACCAGGAAATGTTACACATTGCACTTTATACCCAACTGGCAGCACTCAGTGATAACATTACAGCTCTGTTAAATAACAGATATAAAAATCACAGATCTTTAAAAAGTACAAATTAATTTTTCTCCCGTCATTCAACATAACCATTTACAAACAAACATGCCATGCAATTGTCATTAAAAGTTTTCCAATCTAGCGCTGCATGTGTTTAAATATGAAAATTATACTTCTGAAATAAACATTGCTGCTATCAGGGAAAAGTGCTACCATAAGTCACATCACTATAAGACAGAAAGTGCCACCATGAAGACTCAATAATCCCTCACATTTCACCAAGGGAATGTTCTCTCTCCATCCATCAGGGTCATGATAAAAGGAAAAAAAGCAAACAAAAAACAGCTACAAAACAACTAGGCAGCTCCTGCTAAAACTTTGATTGTTTCAGACCCACAAGTAGGTAAACTAAGAAATTCAGAGACTGTTTCGTAATGAATGAATGGTTTATCCATATTATTGGTGCCAAATCCCCAGTAATCTATGTTTAGCAAATTCATACAATTAGGAAAAAAAATAACCCCCAAAACACAACTACCAGGGTTTCACTTTCTCTAACCTGACCTTTTTTTTAATTTATTAAGAGTTTATTATCTATTCATACTTGGGAAATATATTTCTTAGTAACATGTATCTCTTTTAGATATTAAGTCTACACTTAGCAACATTGGGAGTAGGAAACAACCAGGTTTTCTGCAGCTCCATGGAGTCACAGGATCTCTACCAGGTACCAGAGAAGCAATCCAGTACTGTGCCAAAGGGAAAGGAAAGCCTTCATCTGCTCCCCCTCACCTTCTCACCTGCCTGGGTGAGAAAACAGGCAGGAGGCGTGGAGGGTAATTCAGTTCTGCAATGCTCACATCATCTTTCATATTTCTGTTACCACCACAAGCAGGCAACGCCTGCCAGCCTGGTTGCAGTTTGTTTACACAGTATTAGAAACCAGAATTTGCTACGTAGGCTAAAAAAGCCTCACTAGGTATCAAACAGACCTAGACCTTATTTTGTCTGTTTTCTCAAGATGTTCTGAAAGAAGTTTATATAATGCATGAAAATTATGCATGCCATTATGTAACAAAATCAAAGTGCCACAAAATGTATACATGGGTAGTTCTACTTTCAAACAGCAGTTGCTGAACTGTAGCTGGCTTCATTTTAAAAGTACAGATCACTTGTATAAACAGCATTTATTTAATCATAATAATAACAACAATTTATATGTAACTCTCTGAACTTGTCACCTACTCAAGTAATCACAATCACTTCATTATAACACACTAACAAATTCAAGTTAAACCCCCTGGGTGTTGCTCATTTCAGACGATTTAGGTAGATGATCAAAGAACTACAGGTGCACAGTTTTTCCCTGGGAGATGACAAATCACCAGTGGTGCAACAGGTGCCATTGCCATTCATTATCATTTTTCCCAAAAGGATGCCCCCGTCAGGGTGCCTGCTGGCAATCAGGATGTCTGTGCACCCATGGGTGCTCGGGCAGGAGGTGAGGACACACAAGCCTGGGGCAGTGCAGCTCCTCTGGCCACTTCCCACACCCCAGAGGAGCAGGGGCTGCTGCTCCTTGGTAGGGCCAGATTGAAATTCTTCCATCACTCCATGTAAAAAAACTGTACTGATTCTCACAGCTTCAGGCTAGCAACAAAAAAATTAAGGTTTTAGGCCTAGCAACAGAGCTGGCCCCACAAGCATCCTTCTGCCTCTGCAATGCACAGCAAGGGGTTAATCACACATGCAGGTGTAAATCTCACTGACTACATGGTCAGAACCATTGATTTTAACCCAAATTCTATATAAGGCACCTTAAAGGTTAAGCAGCAATTTTATTTGAAAGAACCATTCAAGCACTGATTGCTGAATGGCCATAATCAATTATTTCTATCCAAAATCTCTCCACTTTTCACACATCAGAGAAATGGTTGTACAAATATACTACAGCTTCTAGTACCATCTCCAGCTGGGGATGCTCAGAGAGTATTTAAATTCCCAGCTAACTACTAGATGGCACAGAAATCACAGAACCCAGTCCTAACTGCAGCCTTATGCAGAGAAAAAATGCCACAGAGAAAAAAGTTGCAAAATCTGTCAGCAGATTTCTCTGTCTGAAAACATATCTCCGTCAGAAATAACTTTTGCCACGAAAACCACCAGGAAACTCAGAACTTAAAAACGTGGATGTGGTTTTCATAAGATGTTAAATATACAGAAGAAATATAATAAATACAGTTGATTGTAAAAGAGATCATGAAAAAGAAAGGAGATATGAGCTAGAAGATATGAACAGAGCTAAATTCGTCCATGAAACGTATAACAAATTTACCAGGCGAAATAAAAATAGAGAGTATTTAACTTCATATTTGTTATTTTAAACTCAAACCAAAGTACGTTCAGATAACCGCACCTAACCACATCGATTTCCAATTAACCGAAGGGGAGGTACTTGATATTTGGCAAATCCGCAAAAATAACTTATGGGAAGAATCCCGGCTTTTCCTCTGGGATCTGACAACATCCCCCAGCCGATTCCCATTTACTTTCCGCAATTCCGGACACGCAAACCTCGATTTCCCAACCGGGGGCACCGCAGCGCCAACTCCGCGCTCGCCAAGTTCCCGGCAGCGCAGCGCAGCGCCGGGACGGGCGGCGGGGCCCCCGCACCCCGCACCGCTCCCGGGCCAGCCGGGAGAGAACGGGGAGAACGCAGCCCGGCCGGGATCCATCCCCTCCCGGGAAAACTCCCGCTGCCCCCGGCACAAAGAGCCGCATCCCCCGAGCAGCGGGCGGGATGCGGCCGGCGCTGCCCCCGGCGCTGCGCTGGCGCAGCCCCCGCCCAGCGGCCGCCGGGGGGTGCGGTGCAAAAAATAATTATTGAAAAAAATGTTTAAAAAATCTAAAAAAAGAAAGAAAGAAAGAATCAACCATCGTGGCTCAGGACGGGGCGCAGGGATGGGGCAGCGCGCCGGGTACCGAGCGAGCGAGCATCCATCCATGCATGCATCCACCCAGCCACCCATGCCGCCCTCCCTCCGCGCATCGCCCTCACGCCCACCTTGCATCCCGCCGCCGGCTCCACACCGGAATCCGCCGCCGCCGCCGCCGCCGCTGCTGAAAATACGGGGCAGGCGGGCGGACCAATGGGGGCGGAGAGCGCCGCGCCCGCAGCCAATGGCGGCCGCCCGCCGCCGCCGCCCGGCCAATCAGAGCGCAGCTCATTAGGCGGCGGCGGCCGGGAGCGGCGGGGGCGGGGAGCGGCTCTGGGCGCTCCTCGCCCGCCCCCCGCGATTAATTCTTTTCCTCCCTTTTTCCTCTGTTTTTTCCTTCCCCGCCCCGCCTTGTTTTTCCCCACCCTTTTTCTTTCTTGTTCTTTTCCCTATTTCTCTCTCGCTCCCTTCTTTTAACTTCCCTCTGCCCTTCTTATTTTGGGCAGGGCCTTTTCCTGGATATTTTAATGTAGTCCCCGCACTGTACATTAATTATAGACACCAAAAAACTTGGAGAGCCCCAGGGAACTTGTTCTACTCTGAGTGGAAGGATGCTCTTGGCTAAATTACGACCGATGGCTGGGAAGGACCAGAGAGTGATATTTTAGAGAATCCAAAAAGATGAGAGGATATAAGGCACCAGAACTAGTCCAGCCAAAATCTGAGCTCAGCCGCTGGTTTGGCATGGCACACAAGCTCTGTGCACGCCTTCCACAAGCTCCCAGGATGCAGAACCAGCCTTTAAAAATAACAAAACGAAACCAGCAGATGTTTCAACCACACAAGTCCACTCCAGCATGCAAAGCTGTTTCTTTCATCTGTATCACCACTGTGAAATTCTTAGCAAAGTTTCTTATTCAAGGCGAACAATTGTGGGTATAAATACCTGCTTTGCTAAAATATAGGGAATAAACAGCCCTTTTTTAAAAAAATCAAATTCGTTAACATTCATTCTTGAAAATAAACTTTTCAATCAACAAAACTCATGACTGCTTTATATTACAGCAGAAAACTATCTACTGTAGAACAGGGGAATGAAAAATGCTTCAAAATTTTCTTCTGTTTTTGCAGTCTGGTGACCCAAATAATTCCTAAGTTCAGAGTGAACTAAAACAGTGACAAAGCCCAAAGCCTGCAACTCCCATTCGTGATGTTGTTGCTCCTTCTTCCTCACCCCCAGCATTTAAAATCACTAAATTGTATTTGCTCAAAGCCCTTGCCTGAGCAGGCCACATTGTGAATTTATTCACAGAGTTTGGCTAATACAGGGTAATACACGGTGTGAAGTGATAAACCAAATATCAACCCAAGTTTGATGATAATTTACAGGAGAAAGCTTTTCTTTTGCAGATCAAGAGAGGTTTTTTCCTAAGGTGCCCCAAGAGCCAAGAACACTGTGTGGCTGTGAACTGCTGACAGGCAACCAATAACTGTGACAAATTATACATTCATGGCATCTGCAACAATCGATAAACTGACTCACCAAATTAATAAAATATAGATCACAGAGCATACATTTTTATTAAAGAATAACTTCGTGATAACCAAGTAATGTGGATGCTTCCAAGCATAAGATTAAATTACATGCTGAGCAAATCTGGCATTTTGTGATAAACTACAAAAATAGTCTTTGCAACAGCAACTGAGGAAGAACATTGCTGACATAGTCTATAAACATGTTCTATAAAGCACAACCGAAAGTAACCAAAGCAAAACCAAAACAAAACCATCCAAACCCCAGAGTGAAGTAGCAGCTCAAGAATTCACTACCATAATCACAGTAATTACTTTCTAGACTTCTCCATCTTTTGTAATTTATTCCTTCAACTACAATGCTGATTTTGGTGTTAAAAGCAATAAAACCAGATTACCTATATAGGGGAATATTTACACCAGATAAACTCCTTAACTAGACAGACTTCAGCAGTCATTACTGGAGTACACAAAGATTTTTAGCACATTTAGGATGACAGCAAATGTACTTAAATACACAAAGGAAGTGTCTGACCTGACAGACTGACCCTGTTGGTCCTGATTTCGTGCCTGCTGAATAACTCTAAGTTTAAAGAACTTGCTTGAATGTAGGAACACAATGAATCCTGCTGAATTTGAAGGTCTTATGCTTTACACATGATAAAGTCTTTTTTCCTGCATGGATTTTTTCCCCTACTGAGGAATGCAGTGAGAAGAGGTTTCCCAGCCTTCTGTAAAGCTGCTGGAGAAGTTCTTCCTTTCTCAGGGAGGAAGATGGAACATCTCTTATGGCAGAGGCTTCACTACTGGGAAGAACATACTTAGGCACATCCTCAATGTCCACTGTCTGTGTTGGGTTATTCCTACACAGCTCTGAACCATGTCCTAAATTAAGAATTTAAAATACTGAGATCATGCTCATTAAAGTTTACAATTATTAGTTCTTTAGTACTTGGTCTCTCCAGGCTAACCGTGCCATACAGCTGCATTAGAAGGCTGTCCTAAATTAGTTTTAATCTACAATGCCAGATAAAGTGGTGCTTTCAGAGTGTCTCCACATGACTGATGTCTTGTCAGATCTTCCAAATATTTATTTTATAGCAAAATATCCAGAATTTCCTGGAAGCAGACTTTCATACTTATGAGTATTTTACATCCATAATATTCAGCCACTTCCTCAACTCCCACAGATTTCCAAGCTAAACACATGAGATGTGCTGTTTCCCATCCTTTTTTCTAGCTAATAAATAATGGAATCTTAATTCTGAACTGCTGTCATGAAACAAAGCTCAAATAGAGCCTAAATGATACAAAACCAATATTTGTTTATACTAGATCCATTATTAACTTAATTCTTTCTTAAACAAATGACATTTAATAATGCATTAAACACATAAACATGAACATATTCGAAGTTATAATCCCATCAGCTCCTTCTCATGACATTCATCTTCTCAAAGGCAATATCCACATTTCAATCTAATCATTTGTTGAACATCGTTAAGTTAATAAACAGACATGGTTCCTTAAAAACAGCTTACTACTTAAATAAGCTGCTGCATTCCCTGGCTGTGGCAATCTAGATCAGTTAAAAAAAAAAAAATCTATTCTCTGGAATATTATTAGCAACCAGAAATTTATTATGTTGTTTTCTTTCAAAATTAAGTATCTTTATTTAGAAAACATACCTACATATCCCCACTTACAGCCAGCCATTTATCTAAATATTTTACAAGTGTTCTGCATGGTGATCATTTCATTTACTAAGAAAATACCCACATTGCTGTGATTTTTTTTCAGTCCCCAGAACGTGCCTACAGATAGCAGCAGTGCATATTTTAGAGAAGCAGCAAACAGGACCAGCTTCAGGATTACACCCACCACCCTCCACATAAAATGAAGCTAGAGCATTTTCTCTTGCCATAAATTACCACTCCTTTCTATCAGCAATTATTTAACTTTCAAAAATAGCTGCAACGAGATAAATTATGAGCTATAATTACCCAAATTTATCCTTGATATTAAGAGTGCATACATGCAGATATGTATACCTAATCTGCTCTAAAATGTGTAATATTAAGTATTATAATCACATATACCAGGGAATCTTTATCTCATCACCCAGATGACATCTCTATGCTAAACATCTGTGAGCCACTCCAGTGGCCAGTAATGCCCATTATTACTTTTTTATCTGGTGCCAGCCACTCAATCCTGATACATTTTCTTCCACCACACCTTCCTCTTTCCCAGATGAATGCAGGGACCTAAGTCCACAGGAGTCAAAGGGACCACCAGCTCCCAGGGGGGAAAAAATAAATCTATATGTATCTATCTATATATTACTGAGGGCAACACAGAATTCAGGTCAGAAGTCCATACTCTGAAAATATCTAAAGGCTGGAAATATTAGAAATATTTCCAGCCTTTAGATATATTAGAAATATACAGAGTTGGCTTGGTTTTGCTTTCTTGTTTTCTGTTTCATACAGGACCTTGGGCTAGAGGGCACTTTATGGCCTGACCCATAAAAGTTCAATAATCATTTCATTAAGTATTCAAGACTAAATTGCATCATTCTTTTCTTGGAAACTGGGATTATTGAATATCTTAAGTTACTCAAAAGCAAATTAGAATTTGTCAACTCCTGCACTACTAGTCTTACTCAAAGCAAGCACCTCCCACGTTGTCAGAGGTCTTGATAGACCACTGTGTCTCCAAAAGTTCCAACATTTCTGCTAAATCTCTGTCATGCTGTGAAGTGCTGCCTCTCAGACAGCTGCATTTATCCTGTCTGTACATCCACTTATCACAGAATCACAGAGTGGTTTGGGTTGGGAGGGATCTTAAAGATCATGCAGCTCCAAACCTCTGCCTTGAGCCGGGACACCTTCCTCTAGACCAGGCTTCTCCAAGCCCCATCCAACCTGCCTTTGAACATTTCCAGGGATGGGGCAGCCACAGCTTCTCTGGGCAACTTGTGCTAGTGCCTCACCACCCTCACAAGAAAGAATTTCCTTATATCCAATCTAACCCTGCTCTCTGCCAGTTTGAAACCCTTGCCCCTTTTCCTGTCTCTCCATGCCCTTTTCTTCCTGCAGCTCTCATGTCATTCCCTTTAGGGTCTGGAAGGTGCCCTCTCAGCTGCCTCCACAGCA
This sequence comes from Haemorhous mexicanus, assembly GCF_027477595.1. Lineage (NCBI taxonomy): Eukaryota > Metazoa > Chordata > Aves > Passeriformes > Fringillidae > Haemorhous > Haemorhous mexicanus. The sequence goes on along the minus strand of NC_082344.1, from coordinate 70,848,332 downwards.
GAGATGCTCCAGCTCTCTGAGCATCGTCGTAGCCTCCTCTGGGCTTGCTCCAACAGCTCCACAAATCTCTCACACTGAGGCCCCAGAGTTGGACTCAGGAACTGCAGCTCTGTGGGGTCTCTGGCTTCACCTCCAGCCATTCCCCAGGCAGCCCCTGGTGGGTGAGTGTGGAAATCCAGGGCACCAGGAATATTTCTCTGTCTGCTCTGGGGTGCCCTGACCCCCAGGGGAGCACTGACTTTGACCCTCATCCATGGAGAAAGTTTCCCAGACTTCAAGATGGACTGGAATCCACAAAAGTGTGAAATAGATTCTAGAAAGCAGTGTAGGTGTATCACTTGGGGAGAAATTTAGTTTTTGGGATTTTTAGTATGTTGTGGATGGCAGCAAGATGGAGGGCCCAGGGTGGCATCCTGGGCTTCTACTTCATGCTTCTTCTTCCTTCTTCTTCGGGGGTTTGGGTGGCATTTTGTAACAGGACAGAAAAGTCCCCATTGTGGGCTCTGTGGGATCAGTTATTGGGTTAAAAGGGAAAATAATCCAGGTGTCAGTTCTTAATTGGATAGTTTAGTCTTAAAAGACCTCGTAACAAGAGACTGTTGGCCATTTTGTGCCTTCTAATGAAAGGCTGCAGAACTCACAGTAGTGAGACTGTTTTACTGATAAGAAATAATAAACACCTGAGTCTGAACATGAACTGCTGTCTCAAATGCCTTCAGTCCAGACCCAGAGAAACCCACAGGTGAGGGCAGGGAGGTCACACAGGTCTGGGCTGGGGGCCAGGCAACCTCTGTGTTCTCAGTGATCTGAGCATTTCTTTTACTCACCTATTAAATTATCACATCTACAGCATTTATTATGCAGTTACCATGATACAGCAATGAACTCAGGTTATTATTTTTTTGGTTCAGCTTTTCTTGTTATTCTTTGCATTCTAATAGGGCATTAAAAGTCACACATTCATAGAATCTATTTTTTGCAGAGAAACTTAACAAAAAGATAGGAACCCAATGGAGTTTTCTTTCTCCACATTTGTTTTCGATGGCAATAGAATAAATTGCTCCATTAAAAAGCCTTGATACTTACTGTTTTAAAGCACAAGAACAATTCTATTTTTAAAGTCAAAACGTGTTATAATGATAGGGTTGGGGTTTGGGGTGGGTTGATTTTTTTGGGTTTTTTTTTTTTTTTGGAAGAGTAAAAATCTATTTTTTCAGTTAGACTGAAAATTCTGAATGCATATTCACTTCATTTTGCAAAACTGTCAACACTAGATACACACTTCTTTCTTTGAACTATCTCCCTGTGTTGCAACCCTCATCTAAATTTGAAAATATTTTGGTAAACATAGCTGATGTTTCATGGGTGCAATTTTGAGACCATAAGGAATTTAAGAAAACAGTTGATACTGCATTAAAATCTAAAATTGGCTTTTAAGAATCCATCAGCTTTCTCAAATCAGCAACTATTAAGAAAAACATCCAGAAATGAGTATCTGTAGCTAATCTACTTTCTCCTAGATTTTCTTCCCTGGAGTGTTGTTTTGGAACTTTTGAGCTCCTTCTGGAGCATTGTACTTCCTTTTGTGGTAACATATTTTATACATTACTTAAATATGCTCTTCTCTTACTATTACACATTCAGCCTGCGTATCAAGGTAATTGTATCACAACATTTATCCCAACAGGATTTTACTTCCAGAGTGGGTTGTCTCAAGTATAGTTGATAACATCCACACTTTGCCCAGAAAAAAAAAATAGTTCAAATGAAGCATTATGAGCACTAGTGGTATAACACATTTCTTAGAAGCACAGGGCTGAGAAGATTTCCCTTGGGATGTTACAGGAGAGACGTAAGATAATTTATTTCATGAACTTACATTTCCTTATTAAGAAAATCCCCGTTTTGTTTTGTTGCCACCACTCTCTTTGGGAAGCTGTGGTGGACTCTGGGGCCTCTGCCCATCAGGAATCCTCTTCAGAATTCAACCTCAATTCATTCAGCAGTTGTTTGCACCATTTTTTTTCTTCTGCAGCCATTGGCTTTCAGTTCTTTTCCTCTTGCTCCACACAGTATCTAAAGATGACTATATCCCTCATGTCTCCCTCTGAGATGACAGCCTCTTCACCTTACTCATTAAACTGTTCAGAAATGATGAACTCGTACTGATAGAGCAGAATATTCTGTTCACTTGTTTTTATGCATATCACAGGGGCTGCTAAAGCACATCCCGTGATCATCCAAGTACTATTATCTATAATGAGAATCTTGTTGCAAGTTTCCATTTTACAGAACTCTGCTATTACTCACTTAGAAGATATGACCTCTGATTTTATGTTTTGAATTTGATTCTGCTTCTATTAGCCTAGTGTTCAACATAATCTCAGTTATTTCTATATAATATCTGTGGATGGGCTTAGTAGCTGTTTTTTCTACAAACTGTAAGAAAGGCTCTCTAGCCCCTTGTTGTACAGTAGAATATTTCTGTTTCAGAGCTGCTATTTCCATTGGTTTGAGTATAGCACCCGTACTAATTTGGTGAGCTTGTGTTACAACTAAATAATGTCTGCAGCAACATCTATCCTAATTCCTTGTTATATTTAGGATGCCTTTCAGTTTAGCCATTAGCACAGCCACTCTACTCATGCCAGGCCATCACGTGAGGCAAGCCAAGCTCAGCACTCCACTGCTAACCTCTCCTGCAACACCACACCTTTTAGAAAAAAAATTCTTTTTGAGAAACACCCGGTGATGAATTTCTGTGGCAAGAAATGGTTCTTTAGCCCAGTTTTCCATTAGCAACCACTCAGCTCTCATTCCATCCACAGTTATGCTGAGAGTTAGGACACACAGAAGGAAGCTGTGCCTCCAGCTGCTCACACAAGGGCTGTGTCTGACTCTGCCCCATCATTATTCAGCAGATGGTGCTGGGTGACGTGTCCTGTCCGGCCTGGGACGGCGCTGGGCACGTTCTGAGGGATCGGCCGCGCTGCTCGGAGCCGCGCTCGGCCTTGGTGGATGCTGCATTCCAACAACCAAGGTCTCCCTGACCTTCAGGAGGCTGCCAAAACCCAAACCTCAGCTTGTTTCTTCACTCCTGGTAGCTCATAAGGTAGAAGCCTCTAATTCTTAGTAGCAGTAAATACTAATTTTTAAGAGTCTTGAATTAATTCCCAATAAGCTCCACAGTATTCCATAAAACACACAAGTGCTGAGGGCTCTGCTGAAGCATTTTTTTGTTTGTTTTTTTTTTTTTTTTTGAACAAGAGATAATGTCTGGATTTCAAAACACTGTGGTGGTTTAGAAATGAAGGCTGAAGGCTCCTCCAGAGAGGTGAAAGAAGCTGCCCTGCACACCACATGGCTGCCTTTGGCACACTGGAGCCTTCAGAACCTCTGAAAGAAATGGTCCTGCCAAAAACTGCTACTGCTTAAGCAGGTTTAACCATTTTTAGAAGCACTGCCAATACCAAGGCATCAAACCAGAGTCTTTGCCTGTACCTGTCTCCCTATCCCCAGAACAATCAAACACTATTGTTAAATCCCTCATTATCTTAGAGCAGTCCAGGACTGCCCTGGAGGCACAGAACCCAAATCCCTCTTCCCAAGGGATCCTTGGTTTGAGCAGGCCAGCAGGGATTCAGACCCCTGGCCAAAAGGGTGGGATTTCTGCAGAGGTGCCAGGGAGCTGGAGGACCTTTCTCTCCCTCTCTGCTGACTGAGGTGTGTTCCACAAAATGCTGCATTTTAATTATGCAATTACACAGAACTGCACGACCCAGCTCTGGAGTTTTGCAGACACAAAGACACAAACCCTGCTCCTGGCACCACCTCCCTCCGTGGTTAAACTCTGAAGCCACGTGCAGGGAGAGAAGTTTTCTCAAACCCTTCCAAGAACATCAATAAAGCAGTCCTGGTTATGAGCTTCATTCAGCTTCGTGCTCATTAAATCACAGCTGTTTCCCCTTGATGCTGAGTTAGATCAGACACCACTGAACCTGCCTCTCTCTCTGTGGGTACACAAATATGCTCTTCCCTTTGTCCTGCAAAACAAACTCCTAACAGAAAAGTGTTTCTATTAAAACTAAGTGGAATTAAATGCCAATTAACAGTTAATAATAGTCTAAAGATAACAGTTCAGATCTCTTTAATCCCATAATAAACTGACTGCAGAGCTGACATTGGTTAGGTTTCAGCTTTTGTTTTGACTCAGAAAGAAACTACCAGTTGATTAAAAACCCTAAATTATCTTAGCATGAACTCCACAACTGAAAATGCTCCTGAGCTTCCCTCCCTGCTCACGAGGAGGCCAACACACCTCGGTTCCCTTGCCCACCTTCTCATCACAGCTCTGCATGCATGAGGAAGGTTTTTGGAGGTTTGACACATATTTACTAATTACCTCTTCTTTAAGAAAAGAAAATGGACTTTTTTGCTACTTCTCTATTTTTTCATAAACTATTTGGATCACAGATAACAGAACTTATTTAGCCTACCTGGAATGAAAATACTGTTCAGTTTGGATGATATAAATCTATTTTTCACTGAAAGGAATATGTTTGTTTTCAAAGCAGTCTGAAATACAAACAACTGAAGGTATAAAACCAGGTAAAATACACACTAACATCATCAATTGCATTTTGTGCCCACATTCTTGCTAGAGTGAGACTTCTTGCAGCCCTTCTTGCAACAGGAGTAAGAATAGAGCAGTTTTGAGGGTTAAATCAGAAACAACAGCTTAACATTTATTTTTATATTTGTCTGTTCCTATATGCCTTTTTTGAGCAGTTTAATACCCTTCAGAAGCTCAAAAATTGTTCTGCCAAAAAAAAAAAAAAAAAAGGCTTAAGCATTTTTAGAAGTACTGGATATACTAAGGCTTCAAACCAGAGTATTTGCCTGTACTTGAGGCTTCTCTCTGTGAAGACAAAAGCTCTGTAATTCTCAAAAAAAAGCAGCAACTGATCCTGTAGTGAAGGCTGAACTCTATGATACCCTGGCACATCCTATTTCAGTTCTTTGCTAAAATGCATTGAATAATACATAATGGAAAAATACAAGTGTTGTAATTTAATCTGGGCTGTAAATCCCTGCTCCAGACACACATCTCTCCTCCACCACTCCAAGGAACATACAAGTGACAGATGAGGAAGAACAGCTTCCATGGCAGACTGGTAACACTTATGTGTCACTTACAACACTTAGATTATTTGAACAAAATTACTTTTTAGTTAATCACAGAAGGAAAACTCAATAGAGTTTAGAAAAGGAAAAACTGGGAGTAATTTAAGAAGGTAGCAAAGTTCCCTGCAGCAGTCCTTGGCATGGACAGCACTTAAAAATGGGTGAAAAGCTACAGCCATTCAAGGAGAAACTGGTTTCATTTTGTTTGAAGTAGAAATTCCCTACACCAACTAAGCAAACATCCTCATCCCTTTAATAACCCAAACACTAGAAGCCAAAGTAACAAAGCAAACAAACATTTTCAACAATATTTCTTCATTTTGTAGCATTGTCATGTCTGGGGCACCCAGAATTTTCTGGGTAGCACTAGGAAGTTATTTCACATTTTGCACCACTGAAAAATCTAGAAAGAAAATTTTAGACCCATGAGAAGGTCCACATAACTTGTCTCCAAACATACAAACTTCATCAAGTATACAGAACTGCTTGCCCTACACAGCCATTTCAACAGACATTTAATTATATAAAGTGTTGGATATGCCAGAAAAAGAAAGCAGGAGACATTTAAAAAATCAGATTTAACACTAAGACATGCATAAAATTAAAAAGGTAAAGAATTGATTAATGACAGGGATGATGATGTGAGAATAAAAATTAATCACTGAAAAGAAAGCAGTTTTGGGGAAAAATACATGCAGAGCACTTTACAGTACCAAAGTCTTCCCAAACTGACATCCACAGTGCCTTGCTAGGTCCCTCTTCCATTCTCCTAAATCCAGCACTAACTCTTCCTACTATAAATATCAGATATTCATAAACAATAACAGTGTTGCTGTCAATGTTAACAGGATAGCATTAATATACAAAAAATGGATTTCCATGATGAAATATTAGGAGAATTGTGTCTAAATAATTGTGTGTATAAACACTGGACTTCTTTTTAAAAACAAAAAAATGGGTGCAGTGAAAAAGAAAAAAAATTCTATATCCCGATATTTAAGACCTGTCATTTGTTTATACAGCAACAGATAAATCAAGAGATACTAAAAATGTCAAAAGTTAAGCTATTCCCCTCATTTTCCTCAAACTAGTTTTAGTCAAGTTCTCATTTTAAAATTGTCCAGTTACTCCCTTTTATTGAGTGCAGTATATTTTGAATCTGACATTTCCCCAACCCCCACAAGAGGAAATCCCATCACCAAAAGGGTAAATTCATTCTCTGGAAGTGACTGGATCTGAAAAGATCAAACTGTCCTTTTGGTCCACTGGGCTTTTGGGGTGAGGAAGAGTGAAATACCTAAAATTTACAGCATCAGGAAACAGAAACAACTGAGGTCTACATTAAATGGCTCACTAGAGCACATCACACTGCAGAGAAATGGGATTTTCCAAGGATACAGAGGAGTAGATTTTTCATATTTGAAGAGTCAGCCAAAAAGGATGGGGGAAGAAGAGCAGATAGTCATGGCATGAGGCAACAGGAACATTACATGAAAATATCTGAGGTTTACTATGCTGATTTGCAATTTTTATTCATTAGCTAGATATTGTTACAATGGAAATATCTGCTTATAATTTTGTTTAGTGCAGTTGAAGCTCTTAAAAAAGAAGAAAGAATGGGGAGAGAATTGTATGTCAGAGAAGGAGAATAAAAATTCAGAGCCTGTGCTTAAGATAACATCTGTGGTCTCAATAAAATATGTAAACCAACTTGCTGTGATCTAGCCATGCCAAAACATTGTCTTCAAGGGACTGTCAACAGAGTAATGTGAAGAAACTTATAGATTAAAAAAAAAGAAAATACTCATTTACAAAAAAATTTCTGGTTTTAATGAAGCTGAAGATTAGAAACTGCCTCACATTACCCATTCCTTACACAAAACACTGCTGCTGAATTGGAAAAGTCAAAGCAAACAGAGATTGCATTAAATTAATTAAAGCTATTTTAAGTTCCCCTCTGCCCTGGAAGCCTGTACAAGAGCAGCAAGGTGTTTGTAAGGAACCTCACACCTCAGGCACGATGGGAGATGAGGGAGAGAGTGAAAATGAAAGTGTCCTCTGGAATCCAACTCAGTCTCAAGTGCTTTAAGGTTTCTGACACTCAGGAAACCCAGAAGCCTGAGCTACTGAGGGCTGGGAAGTCCCACATGGGCAGAAAACATTTTTATTTCATTTTCACTGCTACACATTTATTGATTTACTGTGGGTTTGAACAGATACATTTCTTTTGATATTACTCAACCAACCAGCATCAAAATATATAATTGAAGGTGTTGTATATGTGTATAAAATCCACATTTGAGCAGACTGACAGAAAGAAGTAAAAGGTTCATTTGCTCTGGGCTTACATGAATTGCTGCAGTTGAATCTTGACTGTTTCTTCCCTGTTTTTAGTAAAAGCACAGAACTGACATCAGTGAAATGATGGAAACATTGATTGGGAAGGATGAACAGGTGATATTCATTTTTTCTTCAGAGTCTCCAGTTAAAGAGAACATTTTGTTTTTTCAGGGAACAGTTGACATGGCTGATGAGTCTGTGGTGGGTAAGAGAAGGTTGCATTGGCCATTGGGGAATACAGAATGGCCAGGACCATCCCCAAATATTGACATAATTACTACAATTAATGGAAAAACCTGAAAAGGTTTAGAATTTCATGACATCCTGTAGGTGGCCCTGGGATTAACATCTCCTTGAAGAAGAGATTTGAAGAAGAACATGAAGAAGAAATCACTGTTAGGAAAATTCTGTCCAGTCCTCAGTAGAAAGAACCAGAGCGTCAAGCAACCATTAATCTCTAAATTTAAAATAATTTTTAAGCTTTTATTTATCCTGGTTGATATGATTTTTTTTTTAATAAATACCTTAGTGTACTAACACACAGAAACTAGTGTAAGAGCTGAGCTGCACAAGAGGCTGGATGAATCATGATTAAATTAAATCTTGCTGATAGTCCTGGATGAACACACATCCTCATCTATGACCTCCAAAAAGCCTCCAGGGCAGCTGCATCACTGGAACTGGGACAGGATGCACGGCTCAGACACCAAGGTACCCCAGACTGTCACCCCACAAGAGCAACCACAGACAACCTCTGTCCTCTCCATTCCAGCTCCAAGTATTTTACAGATTTAACCACTTGATCATCTCAAATGTCCTGATTAACAGTTGGATCATCTAGAGCTCAGGAAACATGCTAGAGTTTTCTTGAAAACACTGAGTATCTACCAAACCCAGGTGAGTTACACATAATGGTAAAATTCAGGTGACTTAAAATGTTAATTGTTAATTTGTGGAAATAAGTACTGTTGAAATCAAAATTAAAGCTATGCAGTTTTGTCTTCTAATTATATTCCTTCCTTTAGTCTATGTTATATTTTACATATTTTTTATATTGCTCACACAACAATGGATTTGCTGTTTCTGGAAAAACATGTAACTGCATCTTCCTTCAGCTCATGACAGCACACTGAGTTATACTGTCATCTCACCTGAGACCACAAGAAAAAACACCCTACCACCAGTTTTTAATGTAAAGGTTAAGATACATGTGCTCTCAAGCTCATTCTATTAAACTTTTTTCCCTGATTAATGGTTAACTGGCAATAAGTTTGCACTTTTTTAGTGATATTTATTGCAGATTACAAGCATCATGCTGAGAAGCACATATGCAATGAGGTTTATTTCTATTTTCATGCTATTCCTTGCCAAAAACACACGGTGAAACCCATCTGTTGTATTTCCCTTCTGAGGTTAGACAAGAAAAGGAGACTCTACACAGCACTCTGTCACTGCAAACAATATTGATTAAAGCAGAGTTTGGAGATGGAATCCAAAGTGCTTACTCAGAGCAGGCATTCTGCCTCATTGATGCACACAGATGAAAAATATATATAAAATCTGACATAATTGAAGAAATAATGACCAGGGCAACACAGCTCTGGATTCTGAGATAAGGACTGAAGTAGAAGCTGAATGATCAGAGAATTGTTTCTGTAATTTGCTCACATGTACCTTCAAACATGCAAATTTTTTTTGTACCACAGTTTTTTCCATTTGTGCCAATTTAACAAATGAAGTCTCTATCTGAAAAACTGAGGAATACTTGGGAGCCCTTCTTTTGTGCCTTGAATAAAGGCTGCAAGTGCTCTGACAGGGCAATGCACACTGCATTGTTTTTCACTTTCTCACAGAAAACAGACACTGTCCCCCTTTGCAGATGGCCAGCCTTCACAATGTTTTAACTGTACTCATTTCCTCATTCAAGACACAAGAAATGTTCTTCCTTTTATCTGTCAAGTAAATTCATGCAACACATAATTCAATGCTAATTTAGTGTGTGAAGGAGCATAAGTAATGAGGATGTTGGTAAAATCAGCTGAGATGATGCAAGTGGATCCTGATACACAGAGGAAGAAAGGGCACCAAAATATCAGACATAAATGGGAACAAAAATATCTGATACACAACTGAATTTAAAGGGAACAGGGGCAGGCAGACACACAAGAATGGCTTTATGTTGACTACACAGGGAAAGTATTTCAGAACTGGAGACATTCTTGTATTTAGGAATGTATGGGCAGATAAACCATAACTGAAACATGCAACTGTACCCCCAGACAAGAGACTGAGCTCCAAGAGAAAGTTCATATATAACACACAAGGATATCAATTAAAATATAAACAATTCAGCTTCAACACCAAATTTTGATAAGTTGTTTGCAGCATGGACACAGAGATCAACAGGACTGTACAACTTCAGTACATAGGCATAAAAATGCAACATATTTTTCTGTGCCCCCCTCTGAAAAGTAAACACTCACAAGGCTTTTAAGGAGTGTTTCATTCAGAGCTCCAGAAACTAATGTCCTCAATATTAAAAATACTGCACAGTGGACAGCCTAAGATACATTTCAGCTTCTAAATGCTCTCTTATCAGGAATGAGTGACTTTTATTGTAAAGATACAGAAACATAGCCAATAGGGTAGCTTTCAAGAATAACAGCTCTCCCATCTAAACCTCAGATCCAGGGAAGTTGATCTGGGTCCTTTTCAGGCTCAGATCCTTCCTACCACCCAAAGAACCTAAAGGAGGTGTGTTATCCAAAGCACAAGTTCCTTTACATTTGACTAGAAATGATAGAAACTTCCAGATCATGTCATCTCAAGTAAAACCTCAGACAATTTATAGATGACCTTTCATCTTCCACTCATGATCTCGCTGCCTTAACTGTGGCTCATCACATTGCTGCAAAACTCAGGCACAGAACTCTCAATTCAGGCCAGAAATAAAAAGTTTATACAGAAAATCTCCACAGAATTTGTTAAACCTTCTTCTGTGGATGGGAGTTCAAAGGTTCTGTGCCCAAGGGTGCCCAGCTAGTGCCACCTCCCTGAAACAGCCACTGCCAAGGGGAGTGCAAACAGTGACATGGTTCTGGCAATACAGACATCAAACAGCATCCTGGCAAACCCCAACATTTTGTATTAGTGTAATATCTCAATGCTGTAAAATTTTGTATTAGTGTAATATTTCAATGTGCAATATTATCAACAACAATATTTCAATAAATTTTGTATTAGTGTAATTTTTCAGCAATTATTTCTCATTGAGAGATATGCCATCTCTCAATGAGAGATTATATTTCAATAAAGCAGAAAGTTACTCACTGGCTGGGGAGGAGGTTCCTTTAGGTAGGAATGTTTGTTTTAATTTATTTGACTCTCAAGTTCAACAAAAAGTTTCCTGTTATCACATAGATGTTTGAGGGAAGGCCAAAGCAAACAGTTTTAACAGCTTCATTCTATGCATCTTCACATCTCTCTGTAGCTCTATTACTTCTTGGACTGACATTAAAGGCTCCAACAGAAATGCCAAAGTTTGCCAGACATTTCCCTATTTTTCCCTTAACTTTATCAGTGCAGTAGAAAGATGTTGTTCTTCAAAAAAAAAAACCCCACAAGTCAACACAACACTGTATTTGCACAGCCTACAGACACATCATGTAGAATTTACACATTTAGGGATATAAAGAATGCTTGGCACAGACACAGAGTTGTAATTGAGACCATCCCCAGGACTAGGAAAGTGATCTAGAAATGACACATCACCCCCTTGTATTGGTAGATGCCTGTTAGTTAATATCTGCTAGTTAACGTTTGCATCACTGCCCTTATTTTAGGGCAGATCCCCAGTTCAATGCAATTTACTGGTAATTACATTTTCAATTTTTTTTTTTTCTGGTGATAAATCTCATCCTAGTGAAGCTTTACCTGCCTTATCAGTACCCAAATCTCTGGCAGTGTACAAAGATCACTTCCATAATGTACTGGATGCAGTCCAAACCTGAGAAATTACTTCTATGTACTCACTCTCAAACATGTTGGAAATCTTGGAGAAGTGTAGTAAAGTGGTGCTGGTAACTGTGTAACTAAAGCAATAAAATCAACACAGTATTTTTACTATTTGTTCAGTAACAGGACTTGACAAATATAGAGCACTGTAACAGCAAAGTAAAATCCACTTATATTTTTATTGTTCCTGCTTCAAAAATAAGAAATAAAAGACACCACTCATAAAATTCTTGTAATTAGACATAAGTTTTTTCATTTTTTGGATGTAGTTCATATAACTGCTGTTACAAGTTAGACACTTCATGAGGTAATATTTAAATTAAATTAAAAAAAAAAAGCCCTGTACTAACAGAACCAGTTTGTTTTTCAGAGCATTTTGCATTCCTGTACACTGGCAGCAGAAATATATCTGTGGTTTCCATCTGGAAACTCCCGAGGATGAAGGAATCTGTCCTTTATGCATGATAAAATCTCGTGACACAGCAAAATATTGCTGCTGCAGTGTCCTCAAGGTACACCCTTCAGAGAGTCCTGTGTGCTCACTCACCACTGCTGCAATAATCCATTAGGTAAAAATCATTTACATGCACAAAAACAGCTCAGCTGCTGAATCATGAAGTGTATAATAATGATGTGCTATAGCTTTTTAGCTTGATAATGCTATTATTTTTCTTTCAAATTTGCTCTGTAAATATGTTTCAATTATTCCTTAATATAGACAGTTGCTTGGATAGGCAAATTATTAAACACTAAGTAACACTGTTCTATAATAACTTGTAGGGGGTTTTAATAAACTATATATAGACTTTTCACCTTGCTATAAAGCCAGCAATGAGTTAAGCCTCAGACAGATGAGTGTTATCATCCTTTCACACATAGGGAAACAACTACAGGGAGAAATTGCTGCCACAAGGACTCTGAGCACAGCTGGCTACCCTTTGTTCTGATCTGCTGTACCTTTAATCCCACACCACAGCACTTGCAGGGATCTGGTCACAGATCTGTGGCATGAATCAATCCCATGTTGTGCATTGCTGCAAGGACAGGGAGCTACCTTTTTTATTTTTTTTATATCCTGCTTCTCTTTCTTTGAGTACTTCAGCCATTCTGAGCTAGACCAAAAAAAAAAAAAAAAACACCACTGAACAGAGATTTCTAAAATTAAAATTTTTTACAGCACCTATGGAATGGATATTTGAATTTGTGGTTATCTCTTGTGCTGCCAGGGCTAATGGGGAAGTATGAGAAATGCACAGCAGCAGGTACCTGAGGCTGGGTTATGGGCTGTGCACTACAGGTGGGCAGTGCAGCTCTAATTTCTGACTCTAATAATGAGGCTGAAAGCCTCAAAGAACTGAAGGATCCTCCCTCCAAAGTTCTACTAAGATTAGGCAAGGAAGATAGAAGCCTTCCACAACCAAGGGTGCAAGAAAAGCTTGGTCATGGGTTCAGACCAAACATCTATCTTGCTAAACAGTGGTTGTTTTTGGTTTTTTCCCCTGCTGCTGAGATTCAGGAAAAGAACAGTGAGAAAAAGATGAAAAAAAGGGCAAGACTTGTATTTCAGAATCTCTCCCTGCCACCAGCAATTTGCCATTCAAGAGCTCTATCATCAGAATTGCTTCAGCAAACCCTGTGGATTTTTCTTCCACAAACCTATTCACTCTTTCAACCTTTGTGAAACTTCAGTAACCTAAAATGTCCTGCACCAGAGCTTCATAACTCACCTGATGTATGAAGAAATGTTTCCTACACCTACATGCAGCAGTTTCACTTGTTGCCTGCTGGTTATGGCTTTGAGAATGGAAACAGGTTTGCAAAGATAACAGGAGAGGGGGTTTGGACTCCTGTGCAGGAAGCAGGACACTGCTTTCAATCCTAGGGCTGAAGAGAATATTTTAAGTGCTACACTTCTATTAAAGTAGGTCAAAATCTTCTTCCTCATTCCCAGAAAGGGACTTGATGTTCTGACTATCAATAGCATAGCGTGCAGTTCTGAGTCAGGTACTTTTCAAGCACAGCTCATCAAGACTTCTGCAAGGAGAAACATTTGTGCTCCCCACTCCTGCTTGCCAGCTGGATCCACACACAGCCATGGAAAAGATCACAAACTTCAGACAAGTCCTGAACTGCCTCCTAAAGGCACCTGCTTTCAACTCCAACAGCCCTCACCAACCTCCCAGGTCCTCACTGGATGCCACTCATAGCTTGGGTACCTGAGGAAGGCACCTTCAAACCATATCAAACCTACAAAATCCCGAGTGCATACCTTACTTCTGTTAAGAGTCCTCACTGTACACCACACCAGCTGCTTGAATTCTTGTTTCCCTCATTTGTCTGGTGGAGACCACAGCAGACAGCCCAGCAGTGTCAATGCAGGCTGCAGCTACAACACCAAGAATCAACCTGCTGTCAGTAATTTATGATTTAATTAAGATATCATGGACATTGCTGTGTCCCTGAAACATGAGGTTAGAATGGTTTCTCCCTTATAATGAAATACAGTCAAAAATATGAAAATTAGAACTAGAAGAAAATAAAGTAGCCAGAGAAAATGAGTGCTGAGGAGTTTCCTAATGACCTGATTCAGCTGATAGCTCACCATGCTTATGCTCAGTTGCTACACAAAGCTTTTATGGTATTTTGGAGTTTGTTATCCAGCATAATAAAACTTCTGTAAATGCATTTTTCCACACCACTTCTGAATTGACTCACACCAAATTCTGTGAATGACACCCTGGTTTACCACGCAATCTTTTCTCCCACTTTATTTTCAACCAGACAAATGTTTTTAGAGAAGACACTGTCATATTTGAAAAACATAAAACTGGGGAGGATTATAGCCAAGCTTCCCAGAAACTGAGTTCTGAAAACATCCCATCCAGCATACTCTAAATTTTTCCATCAAATTTCCTGCCATTTAAAAAATATGCTAATTTCAAGCATTAATGGAACATCTTCAAATGGTGAGTGCATCTTAAAATAACCTTACCAACTGCTGAAACCTAAAGTCTAGATACATTTTTGGCTTAGCAGCAGCTATGCTGATTCTCTTCTTGCTGATAACATCATATGACCAATATAATTCTTAAACAAACCTAGAAAGAAAAAGCTTTAGCTTACCCTTACCTTCTATGGAGGCCACACAAAAAACCTTTCAGCAAGTAAAACACCCAAACCAGTGTTGCTCAGTTGAGCTAAATATTAAAAAACATTTCCTTGTATTTCACTATTGTTGTGGATAACATCTTTTACAATAAAATTAGCACCACAGGTCACGACAGATGATGGAGCAGGTGCAACTAATGCTTGAAGATAACTGGTTCAAGAGCCTGGAATTTTAGGTGTAAAATAAAAGACAAAATTTTGGCAACAGTGTCAGCATCTCTTGTTTCTTAAATGGTCATCAGTAGATGAATATTGGAGTGGGGTTTTTTGAAATCAACCCCTTTTTTCCAGTTTACACTTTCTTACCAAATTAGTTTTTATTTTCTCAGCCCATAATCCTTTAATGCTACTGAAAGGACATAATGTAATTGAAATGTAATTGATTTAAAAGGAAATACATCATTAATAGAAACCCCAAAAAAGCATTATATATATATCAATGGGGAGAACAAGGTCATCTGGTTTCGGATGCAAAATCATTAGGCATTACTGCCAATCTACAACTCAGATTATACTCCTAATGTCAAGGATATGATATCTTGAATGTGCTTCTATGTATAATTTCAGCTTTCCCTTCCCTCCCCCTGCTCTGTCCTTCACAGCCAAGGAATGCTGCAGAGGATCATTTCTCTAGAACTTTACAGTTTTCAGTACAATTCCTTCAAATATGAGGTTCCAGCAGTTTTGCCAAAAAAACTTTGTTTGTATCAATTTGAAAACTCCTTTACATCAATTCAAATTTGTAAACCTCTTTACATCAATAGCAAAGTAGCCCAGCTACAAATTTATGGACTTCCTACAAATCATGAAAACTCTGCTTCTACTGTTTAATGAAGTCTTTATTTAAAAGACAATTTAAGGTTTATAAAAACACTGGCATCTGTAAACCTGGCAGCCTAAGTCAGGGTCTGTCCCGTGCTTCAGCTACATTTGAAAACTTACCAAAAATAAAAAAAGCCACTGATACTGCAGAAGGAAGGGGGAGCCTTTTAATTTAACTGCCTTTTAAATTAACTGCAACTAATAAATCAACCTCCTTTTATGCTGGATGTAATGTAGTTCAATTGTAACACCAAATTAAAGATTTTCAACAGAAAATATACCTCTGTGCTCCTGTGGAGAAGTGCTGATAAGCCTGTAATTTCTGTAACTTGTGGCAGTTCTGGCCTATGGAATTGCTGCAAACAAAGGCAAAGAATTCCAGGAACCAGAGTCCAGCTTTGATAACACAAGCAGCTCTGCCACACTCAGTCATCAAGAGGAAAAAAAGAGGGAGAACAGATATTAACTGCATCCAGAGCAAAGAACTGCACAAGGGACACAAAAGACAGAATGGACACAAACAGGAGACAAATTAGAGGTCACAACTACCCCAGGACTGAGGAGTCAGGGGCAGTAATAACCTAAACACCTGTTTAAAGATGCTTTTTAAATTAAATACCTCATTTTTGGATACAAAATATTTGATTACATTTTCAAGGGATCTGTATCGTGTATGTGTACTCATATATACTCAAAAGGAGTTTTAAGAGATACATGAAGTTATTAAAAATACGTTCTCCAAAATGTAATAGTGGTCTGTGCAAATTGGGCTCCATTAAAACAATTCTTAGTACAAATCTTTCCTGTTAAATTGAACATTCAAAATTGACTAGTACAGAGTGAGGCTAGGCTACCTTCTTTAACTTTGAACTCCATCTTCCTACCAGAAAAATCTGTCAAATTTTATCAATGCAAAAGGATAAACCTGCCTGTAAGTTAAAGCAAGCTTAAGCTAAGTTATGAGTCTGCCTGGTAAATAATTTTAAAAGAGAGCTTTTAAAACTGCCCCAAACACAAGGTTTTTGTCTAGAACAATCCAACAAACTTGATTCAGCAAATATGTTTTCCAATTAGATGGAAATTTCCAGGAGCTACAAGTCAATCATCCCTCTGGAGCACTTCATAGCTCAGGAAAGACCACAGCTTGTGCCAACAAGCCTTTGGCACCACCAGGGAGCTGACATGAAAACCCCATTGGTATTTCTTTTAAAAAGGAGGAATCCACAACTTCAAGGCAGGGCAGGGTGTTTTTCATGAGTGATCCTTTAGTAAACTGGTAAATAATTTTAAACTATGTGGGAAGCTATGATTTTTAGGAAAATATATATATTTGCAGGTGCTTCCATTCATAAATGACTAATGCAAATAAAATCAAACTGAATGGAGCAGAGTTGAACATTAAATTTAAAAATTAACATTTAATGCTAATGAATTTCAGTGGAAATCCACTTGTGTATCACCAAGCAAAGAAAAAAAAATCACAAAGAATAATTTAAGAAACATCAGAAAACCAGGAATGAAACAAAAATTATTTTATTCCCTCATTAGAAAAGAGGAGCAGGAAAACAAAGAAAATGAGACTTAGAATTGCAGGGGGAAAGGCAGCTAAAGACCACATTTGACTGCAAGACCACACACATCAGATGCACCAGTGCCTTTCTGGAGCTGCTGTGAAGTTTCTTTCACCAACTATTTCAGGATACAGTCCTGTTGTTGATTACTGTAATCACAAGGAACCTATACAATAACCACTGATTTATGGTTAACACAGATAAAAGGAAGCACTAAAAACCTAAAACTAAAAAACTGAAAAATTCTTCACTGGATGTTTGCAGCTCTGGAATGAACTTCCTTTCACTTCCCTCCATCAACATCTTGGATAGGGGGCAAAACTCATCTAATCATCTGACATTTTGAGAAGTTTCAAAGACTGACACACAAAAATTAAACAGGAAAGGATTTTGTAAACTTTAAGATTATATTAACAAACATTTCAGAATTCTAGTGAAGGATTAGGTACCAAGGAAAGTTCAAACCGAGTTACATTCCCTTTCAAAAACATCACAAATTAGTTTTATTTAGATACAGCTAAGAGATAAGGTAAGAAGGAAGAAAACATGGTCTGGAGGTATGATACACTGGTTTTAGAAATATTTATTTTAGGGCAAGTTTCTTATGAGACCAGAGAGGAGGTGTCAAGGACATGAATAGCCCAGTGATGGGGGCACTCACCTCAAAGAGGAGAAACAGTCCATAGTTTTAAATCTCCTTCCAAAACTTACACACACAGAAACACTGGGAACAGAGAAGCTTGAATTTCCCTTTCTGAGTCTCTGCTGAGCTTAGTTATCCCTTTTCTTCCCCCTGACACAATGAGTTGAGCTTGCATTACATAGACAGCAGCAAACAATACAGAAAGAGTGACAAACCTCTCCAAAAAAGTAATCAGCTTTGGAATGATGATAACCTGGATCAGAAAGTTTCCCTGATCCTGAGAAGACACCTTCACCTATTGTGGAGCCACTGTTAGGAGCAGTGCTTGAAGAATCAACTTGAAGGCTACCTGCTCTAGGAAGGAAGATGGTTTGGGTCTGCTGAGGGACATCACTTCCTTGGCCAAGGGGTAATCAGGTGGCAGTTCTTATTTCTGCCTGCAATATCGAAGCACCTTTCAGACAGATTTTCAAAGGAAGCCAGGCTCACCTAATTGTGTCTGTCCATCTACCCACTGGGCCCTCCATAATTAAATCTTTAACTCACCAGCAAATTTCAGCCAAAAGCTGCCAGTAGTCAAGGAGAATTAAAAAAAGGGCAGCAGATGAGAAGGCAGACACAAATTAGAGGCTGTGCCCTGTGAAAGGCTCCGGAGGACACCAGCAGTAATCCCTTCTTCCATGACACCTGCCAGTCTCCAGACACAGCCTCAGCAACACACAGGCAGCTGTGAGAGGTGCTGGGACATGCTCTGCACAAGAATTTCTGCAGCAAAGCACCTCTTTCTGTAGAACAGGCTCCAGCTGCCCATGCTGCCTGTGAGCACAGGAGGCTTCTGCTCACTCTGCATCTGCCTCCAAAAGAGCTCCTTCAGTTTGGGGATCCTGCCTTGTCTTTGTTTGAGGATCCTGCATTTGTCACAGGATGCACACGAAACTGCTCAAATCTGCAAGAGGAAAGAAAATTCAGAAGGTCAGGACTTTGAGCAACCTGGTCTAGTAGAAGGTGTCCCTGCCCATGGCAGAGGGGCTGGAATGAGATGATCATTAAGGTCCCTTCCAAGCCATTCTGGGATTCTGTGATCTTGAAAGTGTGCAGTGTACTTGAATTTCATCCATGAAGTACAAAGGGATTTCAAGATGCTGATGATTTTAGATGGGTTTTGAAGTACTGAGAAACCTGCCTTTCCTGTAACTCCTAACTTTGGGCGTCTACATCCTTTTGCAGATCTGGACTGAAGCATGTTGCTAGGCTGCCAACAACTGCCAGGCAACAAATCACAGCACACAGATTGGAGCCATGCTTACAATGCAATATATTGAGCATGTTTTATTGTTAAGAAATCAATAATCTGCATTGCCATAATAAAATGTAAAATGTGATTATGTTTTTCCCAGGGGGTAGAAAAAATAAGAATAAAAAAATCTGTAAATCATTTTTATTGCCTCTCCAAAGTAAAACTTACACATTCATTCTTCAATCTGTTATAAAATCAAATTAATTTCCACTATTAATGAACAAAACCTCTCTCGTTGCACATGTAATTAAGAGTGATAGTACTTCTTTCTGAGCCTCTTTTATTCATTACCCCACCAAATTATTAAAACAAAGCAGTTACTATGGTAACTAATTCATTCTCTGCATTAATATATTGTTTCTAAACATCAGTGTCGACTCATTCTGACTTACATGCCCTAAATTCCAGTTTGAAATTCTAAACTTCTGTCTTGTTTGTCAGAAAAGCCCTTTACAATCTATGCATTCATGCAGATAAGGATAGCTAGAGCGCAGCTGCTTTTGTTTATTGCAAGAAGAAGGAACTGTTACTAAATTATTTGAGTTTGATAAATGGATGATGCCTGCATGGAAGTGCAGGGCAGCACTCAGGGAACAAGCATGGGAGGCTGTGGAGCGCTGCACAAACTGGCAAACATGACCATCTGCAGGTTAGCTAAACTAACAACAACAACCAAAAATGACTGGCAGATGTTGTGGAAATTAAGCAACACCTGCCTAAGTGGTATTTGATACCCAGGAAAAAACCACATGCGTGTGACTGATGCAATCTTCAAGACATAAAGGAACAGCAGGGAACAAGAAATAGCGATAAAATTGCCTGGGAAAAAGTTTTCTTAGCACTTAATAAAACTATTTCTTCAAATGTGCACTCCTTGACAAAAAGAGGCATTTATCGTGTATTTAATTAAAACTTATAATTATTCTTGATTACCTATTAGCAGGAGTCATAGTCTAATTGTATTTGAGTGTCATTATCTAGCACACAAGGAAACTTTCTGAAAAGTACAGGTAGGATCAAAAGAATAAAGAGTCTTTACTCTTCATCTTTTGCTCTCCTACTGCCATTGCCTGTAATTTCTGGTGTGCTCTTTTTGCTGTGTCTCCAGTTAATTGGCAGAATGAAAGGTTTGAAAATTCAGTGCATGGGAGGATACTTTGAAAAATAAGCATCAGGGGAAAGAGAAACATGAATACTTTTTAACAGCTAATTTCTGGCTTTAAAAAAAAAATCCCAAATACATCTGCTCAAAGTCACAAGCAATTTAAATTTAGTTCTCATAGAAAAGGGTGGAAGAAGGAACCTTTTTATTTAGGTATCTGAGCAGGGCCACAAACCACAGATTTCTGCATTTCCAGTGGTACCAAAGGGTGTGTTTTCACCTGCAGCAAGTGTCAGGTATTTTCACAATTAGCACAGCCTTGTGTTTTAAAGGGATTCCAAGAGTATTACAACAGCCTGCTGCTATTTATATCCTAGAACATCTCTGACTTTTCTGTCACAGAAAAAGAAGAGGCAGAGGCAGCTTATTTTTTTTTTTCTAACCTGGTACCTGACTTCAGAAGAGCTACAAGATAAAACACAGGTTTCTTAACTCCAAATGACCTGTCCATCAGACCACAATGACTTCTCTAATGAGGAGGGACATCTCTG
The DNA here is from genome assembly GCF_027477595.1 of Haemorhous mexicanus. Classification (NCBI taxonomy): domain Eukaryota; kingdom Metazoa; phylum Chordata; class Aves; order Passeriformes; family Fringillidae; genus Haemorhous; species Haemorhous mexicanus. The sequence continues at coordinate 70,827,640 of NC_082344.1, read as the reverse complement.
CTGGGTACTCCCTCCCTGGCAAAGCCTCCATGCAATTCCTCCTGTTCAAGGAGAGGAACCCTTCAATTCAGTATTGACCTCCTGGAATGAGGACACAAGGATGTGTGTCTTGTGCAGAAGCAGAAGCCTCCAGCACTAAAAGACTGTCTCCACTTTTATTTTCTTGTTTCCTCTTGCATAATCACACTCCCATTCTGACTGCACTAAGGGAGGAAACAAAATAAAATCCTTTTTTGCATCTCAGACTGCACTTCCCTGAGGATGGGAACTGCCTCTGTGAGAGCTGAACATGACTGCTTTAATTAGATGACTATGTAAATTTTTCAGTATGTTTACCTAGACACTTAATCTTTGTACAGTTCCATTTTCCAGAGCACAGTGCAAAGCAACATCAGAGCATCTTCCCTGACCCCAGGCAGAAATAAGAACTTACTACCATCAAGTACTTAAGGCTTCTAAAGCTGCTAAAATTTTTACCAGCCATGCAGCTGTGCTGAATAAAAGCTAAATATCTAGCCTGAAAATATTTTTATTAATAGAAGAATAGGAGGAATAAATTCTCTGGAGATTATTCAGGAATTAGAGGATGAGGTGTGGTTATATACTGGATTCTGACTCTGATACTACAAATACAGTTAATACAACCCTATAAAACCAGTGTGATGCTATATTATTTTCTCTATTTAACACTGTCTCTGACACTAACATTAAGGGAAACTATTTTGACTTTACTGCAGTGTCAAAATGCAACTTTCTGGATGGATCACAGCTGAACATAGCTGCTGTTGTAACCAAGTGTATTTTATTTTAAGTGTATTTTATTTCAAAATACCAATCAAAATGTGACAACACAGATAAAATGCATGACTCTGGACACCACAAAATTGCAGTTTTTCTTTACAACATTCATAACTTAAATCAGTGACATGAACATTTCAGCAAAACTTAAAAATCTCAGATTCGTTTCTCCATAGATTTTTTTGCCCCCCAAATTTTCTTACTGAAGCAATGCTTTTCATCAGCAGCTACTATTTAGTGTCACTTAGAGCAAAAGGGGCTTCTAAGCCAATTCCCTTTTCATACAACTTGCATTGCTACTGAGATGCCTCTGCAACATTGCAGTACTTAAGGGGATGCAAATCCAAAGCCTGTGTAGGTGAAGACTGAGATGCAGGTTACTGCAGGAAGCCAAAAGAAAGCTAAAAACCACTTTGCACTGCAAATACTGATATTAAAGACAGAGCCAAAAACCAAACACAAGCCTGTGAATAAGCATTTCAACTCTAATTCTAATGAGATAAAGGATGCTTCTGCAGTAGGGTAAACATAACCCAAATATACAGATAATTTTCCTTTGGAAAGAAGCAAAAACTCTTGTTATGTTGAGATTCCTGGTAGCACCATTTGTTATTTTATTATTTTAAAGTCAACTTATCTTAATCCTTAGAATATGCTCCCCATCCTTTGAAGGCAACTTTTACCTAATTCTCTATATTACCACATGTTCAAAAATGCTTTCAAAGCTTTTACAAGCAAAACACAGAAAAATAGTGTTGAATGGTTAAAACATGATTGTATGCAATGCACCAAAGTGTATGTTATGCATTTGTATGCATAACATACATTTTTATGTTAAAGCACTTGCATCTGAATGTAAATTGGTTTACTTACAGAATATTCTTCTATAGGTTTTTCATAGAAAACTCTGCTTGCTTAAACACTTTCATTTGCTACACTTGAAAGGTTTGATGGCTGTTCCAGCAGAAAGATTTTGGTAGCTTTAACTATCTAATTCCTAATTTAATTTATACTGGATTGCTACAGAGAAAAGGAATTTACTCCAGTTCAAATGCTTATGTATTTGCTGAAGGCACTTAAGGTTAGAAAATCACATTTTTGCAAAGGTTAATTGGTACTTTATAAAGGAGCTACTTTGACTTAGAAAACAAATGATAAAATATTAGGAATCTTTTAGCTCCCTCTGCTGCCCTAATCCTTCACTAAGCCACCTTCTGAGGTCTGTCAAAGACACCAAGAAATGAGGCAGCACATTAATCCCTTTTTAAGAAACATTTTGCATATTAAGTATGCCCCGTACTAAGATGGGTACACAGGAAGAAAACTCTATAAAGTACTATTTGATTTAATTTTGCCTGTGCATTTTATTATTTCCTTTCTTTCTCCAGTATCTCTACAAGTGAGACAATGAAGAACATGTTCAAATTTGGATGTTAAGAAAACTGTAGCTCTTGTTCTCCAAAGAACTTGACATCTGCAATTCTCACTTACAGAAAGAGCTAAGGACACTCACTGCCTGGAAACATTTATTCCTCCTTCCTCTTATTTACAGGTCAACTTACAGGGTACAGACCAACTTTAGTAAAAAATCCTTTTTGAAATTCAGGGAAAGACCAGACCTTGCCAAAGTAAGCCATCTTCTTATTAATATAAGAAAACTCAACTGCCCCTGCAAGAGGTCAAATCACAGTTTACACAAACTAGGTAAGATCCATCAAAGGTCATGAAGAAACACTCAGTATTTGTCAACCTGGTACTACCCACTAGTTAAAAAGCCAAGCTATTACATGCACAAGAAAAAGAAATCAGGACAGTGAATACATTTTTCTTTTAATTAAGTCACTCTTTATTACAAGATTTCTCTCTCAATTTGGGAAGACAACCAAATTCAATTCATACCTGTTTTTTCCCCTTTGCATTCCTCCTGGAACCATCAACCTATTCCACATCAACTACAAACTGAAGATATTAAATCTCTTATTAAATCTCAAGCAGCAAAATGAAGCTCTAAAACCACAGATGTTTCCTTATAAAGAAAGCAAGCCCAGGCCATACCCTTGAAAAGAAACTATTCATTTATCATGCATTTTTACTGTCCTTCAAAGTGCATCACACTTGGGTATTTGCCAGTAATCAAACCTTCCCAAAGAAAGGCTGCCCTTCATAAAAGCAAAGATGAGAGATTTTATCTGAAATTTCAGAAATTCATCCCATTAATACGCACTTTCTTTTCCAATTTATGATCCTGGCCAAGTCTTCATTTCTTAGGTAATAAAGCATCACTGTTAAAATAGCTAAAATACATTGCAACTTTTCTTCTTGGAACTTTTCAAAAAGATGAAGCAACAAGCATATAGAGAATAACATTAACACTAGTGCTGCACAAAAAGGAAAAAAAAATAGGAAATGATTGTGTAAGCATTCTGAGTGCTAAGAGGCTTTTTGCTTCATCAAAACCAGAAGAAAAAAAACAAAAAACCAAAAAAAAAAAAAAAACAAAACAAAAAAAAAAAAAAAAAAACAAAAAAAAAACCAAAAAAAAAAATCCACACCTGACTGGGGACAGGCAGGGTCTTCACAGATTTGTACTTGGCACATGTTGCAGTCTTTGCTGTGTAAATGTCACCTGAGGTGCTCTGGGAAGAAATCACCTAATTGGGAAAGTCCTCTGAATTTTCCAGCATTGTGCAGTATGTAATCCCTAATACCTGTGCAAACAAGCAGAAGAAATGAGAGAAGCCCTTGCCTCCTCTACCAGTGTTCCCTCCAGCTTGGAAACCCACCAAAAGCAGTGTATAATAAACACATAGTGCTCAGACAGCCAAAATAATGTACTTAAAAATAATTCACAGTATTCAAAAAGCCCCTTCACAGACAATTCAGACATTCCCCCTGCCTGCAGCCACCTTCTGTTGCTTGCTGCTTCATCTATCAGCACCCAGCAAATGCAAGAGGGGTCAGACAGCCCAAGGTAACTGCCAAGCAATGGTCAGTAAAACATACATGAATTTAATTAAGGATTTTCAGAATATAAGCAAATAAACAGCATTGTTTACAGTTTGTTACAATATAAAGCACAATAATACCTTAATTAGAGATAACAACTTTTCAAAATGCCAGAAACATTTTGAATTTTTCAAATTACCCACAAAATGAACACATTTTATTTTTGCACTGTGACACTTCCAACTGTTCTGCCAAATGTATACTGCTGTAATTATGCTTTGCAATCACCAGCATCACCGGAGAGGGGGACAAAGAACAATATAATCAGTAACTAATTAATCTTTCACATGTCGTGGTACCATTTATCTCCAAGGGAAGAATCCTAAATGTTATTTTACAAATTGTGAAGTGAGTTTAATATTAGCATCTCAGAGTGCCTCGAATCATGTCCTGATGCCTAAGCATAATTCACAGTTAGTGCTGGAAGTTAGAAACCAGAATTTAATACCTGGCTTTTTTTAAGGGACAGCCTTCAATGGCAGAACATTGAAATGTGCACAAAAAATGTAATTGCAAACAGCTTTGGGATTAAAAGCAAATATTCAATTTTATATTTAAGAAATCATCAAAGGGAATCATAAGTACCTCAGAGACAAAATCATTTACTGAGCTACATTAAGCTTCATTATATTCACGAATTCATGAAAAAATACATAGTTAGTAGCAGTTAGCAAGTTATTGCAGCCTATTTTTAAGTGAACTTGCAATAGAAATAAAGTGCATCTTTAAAATATTCTCTTCTAAGGGAAAGTTCGAGAGAAGAAAGCAATGCACGAACTGATGGACAGAAAAGCTGACCAAGAAGATAAACAACCTTCAATAGTTCTACAGCTCACTACACTCCCTAAGCTTTGTAAAACATCACACATATTTCTAAAATATAAAATATTTAGGTTGTGTCATGAAAGGCACATATATCAGAGAACAATTCTGCATAATTAATTTTTAAACCTGAACAGGACCATATGTAGAAAAAAAAAACCATTATAAAACAAACCAACCCCCTTAGTTTTTATCCCTTTTTACACTGTTTGAAATCATCATCAGGGAAATATGTTTACAAGCCTCAAAGAACATTTGAACATGCAGAGACACAAGAGCAGAACACAGTTCCAACACTTGGGAGCCAAACTGGGTTCCCACAGCTACAAAATGTCAAGCGTGTTTCCATACCTGTTGTTTTATCCCCTCTCCTCCTGATCATTTTCTGCCTGGCCTTCCCACTCTATTTTTCCAACCTAGCTATTTGGTAAATGTGATTAAGGAAGCAGAGAGGTGGCTAAAAAACCCCTTTTTTTCCTACATCACTTTTCAAGTTGATCAATTCCCTCCATTGCCTGGCCAAGCAGATTTTACCACAGGAAGGATGCAGTGAATTATGCAGGGCAGGGAAAAACAAGCCAGACAAAACAGCATCCCTGGATGTGAGCACGAAGCCTGGGGAAAGCCACTGCTATTTCAGTCCCAGTGGCTGCTGGTCTGTCACCTCTGTCCCTGGCAATGTTCCTTCCCACATCATCACAGACTTCCTGTCTCTTAGGTTGTTCTGTTGCTCAGCATAATGAGCCCATTAGGAGGCTGAGAATGCACTGAGTGGGCTGAGCTGCTCTAACTGCTGCCTGCCATCAAAAGGGACAGGTTTGTCATTCTTCTTCACACCTTGCTGATTCAGCTGACTAACACAGGCCAAAAAAAAAAAAAAAAGTTAATATTCTCTATTTTTTATGGAAGAGTTGGATACAGAAACTCTAGGATGGGAAAGTGAGACTGGGAGCAGAGAAGAGGAGCATGCACACTCCTAGGTCAGTTCTAGCTGATCTAACAGACTGATCTAGTTAGCTGATCTAACTAGTGGGGCAGCCTTCCCAATTTCATCATCCTCTGCAGTCAGTTCCCCATTTCTCTGAGCAGGGACCAGTCTCCAGTGAGCAGGTTCTGGCCACTTGGCCAAGCAGTCAAGGTGGGACACAGTAACAGTCTGGACCTGGCAACCATGGGTGGGCTTGGCCAGCTCTGGAAGACTGACAAGGAGATTAATCACCCAAACCAAATGTGGAGCTGCACCCTTTGATATTTGGATGAAATGTCCCTTTCTCTGGCTATGTTAGGCTAAGCAGTCCCAGCAACCCCACTGAGCTTTTCCAACTGCCCCTTCCATGCAAGTGCTCTGTCAGCTGAGCAGTGACCTGGACTGAGGAATTTATCCAAATGGAAAATATGCCAACAAAAGGTTTTACTACAAGTCAACTTCTCAGTGTAGCTCTTGGTAGAGTCTCACTCACATTGGCACAAAAAGTGGTAAAAATCCCCTGGCCAGGGACTCCTCTCACACACAGCTGCTGGGAAAGGGTTTCAAGACCAACATGTGGAGGAGGCAAAGGTTTCACCCTGAGTTCACATCATTAGACATGATGCAGAGACCATGTGCCCACCAGTCTGTACACTTTCTCCCATTGTGTCAAAAAGAAATTAACTATTCCCTTGCCTTTTAGTGAGAAACTAACATTTTATTATAAAAATTCATGTAGTCCAGACAATTCATGTATACTCTTAAAAACACTACAACTTACCCCCTGACCTGCTTTCATACCAGCTCTAAAAGCCCTTTTGGAGAAAAGAGCAGGAATATGCAATTTGTCATTTGTGACCTGAGGTAAAATGACAGACCCAAATGATTACAAGTCCTTTCACTGGAATTCACACTATTTTTATTAATACTCATTTAACCTTTGGGGGTCTCCTGCATTTTTTTTTGTTTTGTTTTCATCTGACTTTTTACTTCCTTTCAAGGATTAGATACAAGCTGTTAAATCAATCTACACGAGGCAAGCCTGTAGAGAAAGACTCCTGAGAGCTCTATGTGGTCATCTTGCCCTTTTGCAATTGTTGTTTTATATAAGTCCACAATTTTTTACAGTGTTTGGGTAGAATATGGTAAAATGCTAAGATGAAAACCAACTCAGCTCTAGAATAGGTCACAGACTAGTTTCTTTTCTTTTTCTAGATCCATTTCCACCCAAAAGCCAGCATTTGTGCACATTCAATATTACCTCAACAGGAACTACAACTCAAATAAAAATACAGAGAATGACCAAGAGAAAATATCAGTATTCCACAAAGTTAACATTAGAAATTGAAATGTCCAACCTTCAAATATGCGATCCAGACGTTGCCGCTTCACTTTGTGTTTGTCCATGAGAGACACAAAAGTGGAAGCTCAAAGAACGTCCCCACACAGCTTGGTGATGCTCTTCTCACACCAGGCAGAAATGCTCAGTCTTTTATAAGCTGTGAACAGAAAGATAAGCTTTAAAATACAACATTTTTGGCACCTTAGTCCAGATGATCTGAAGATGTTCTGTATGTAATCTAAAGATTTAAAATAACCACAAAGTTCTTAAAACATATTAGGTAAACTGGTGTTTATTTCACAGCAAACTGTCTTCTAAGCACAAAGATACAAAACATACAGCACAACTCGGACCAACCAGTGAGGAAATGTTCCAGGACAGCTGCTGTTCTCTGCCTTTTCACTTCAAATACTTTTCTGCCCTTCCAATGAACAAACCACCAACAAATGCAGGCACAGATCCATAAATTGACAGAAACATGTTCACCTGAGATGAAATTGGAAAGCCACAACTTTGCATCACAAAGCTCACAGTGAGAGAAAATACTTCTTTCACTCTTAACTTTCAGGTCTTTGATGATAATGAAACCCAGAGTTTCAGCTTGGAAGCTGAAGGAAACCAAGTCAAGGGGCAGAGACACAGGGAAACACATCCTGGTGACAAGAGGGAATGCCAACATCTCTATCAACCAAGTGGCATTTGGAGCAGGTTTATGCATGACTAGGCAAAGCTCTTTGGCAGCAGATACAGGCAGGCACTTTTCAGATTCTGTGGAGCTGGGCAAGGCAGCATAAGGGCATTGCAACAAGCAGGCTGCATTTTAAGCCAAACCGCTGAGAAGTGGGAAGGGGGGAAGGGGAGAGGAGGAAAAAATCTCTCAATGAGAACCTAATTATAGCAGTAGAATACAAAATGCAGGTGAGCAAGTGGATGTGGTAAAACTATGGATACAGATGCTCTAAAAAGCATCATCAGAGCACCACTTTTATTCACTTTTCAATATCTGAGTAGACTTTGAGAAACAAACACAGAGCACACTGTAGTACAAGCACTGTGCACACTAAAATGAGCCAAATACTCCACCTCCCTGTTTCTTTTGATTCCTGCCCAGCAGCTTTCAACATCAGTGGATAGGATTAAATGGCCTTACAAGTGACGGAACCTCGAAATCTGCTTGTTTCTTTCTAGAGGCTGAACTGCACTAAAACCAAACATAGGCACAATTCATTAACATAGCATCAAGAGTCATGAATTGAAAGTGAAATTATAAAGAAAAATATTTTGAATATCAAGAACTGCACATCTGCATTTATACTAAGTATCTTTACCAGAACTGCCCCACTCAGTGCATTTGGACTTTTAATAAAGTTCCTTCTTTGTGTTTGGTCTTTTTTTTAAATTTCAAATGGAGTTAGTGTGCAACATTGATCATGCTTTTAACTCTTCATTCACCTCATTGTCCTCTTCAATTCCCCTCAACATCTATTTAGCCTTAAATTCAAGGTTCTTCTGCTGTTTTGCATAGATTCCAGTTGAATAGAACATCCCATCATGAAAGGGAGAAGAAAAATTGATGAGGAATGCAGAATCCCATATTTTTTACTTTTTAAAAAACAAAGACTGTTGCCATTTTAGAAACTCACTTTTACATTTCTCAACATTGGCGTTCTTCCAAAATAAAATGTTCTTTAATATTGAATGTGGTTGTGTTATAAAACTGCACAAGCATTACATCAAATCTAACATGGATTTTATAGTCTTATAAGCCAACTATGTAAGTGTAGAACTATAAAACCACTAGCCTTGGCTTAAGCCAACACCCCAAACCTGTGCACAGAATCAGCCTTAACCTAGTCTTTAATTTATTTGCTTATCATTTCTGTTTTATAACCTACTTCCTTCAATTATCACACAGAAAAATCTAAAGCATAAAAACCAAACCAGAATATAATGAACATTTTAAACACTAATCTTAGTTTAAATTTGTAGAGCTTATTTAATTTCCCATCTTGTAGAAACATACAGGCCTGCTGGCCTCCTTGTGCTGTGTTTATTCATTCAGCAAAAGATTTTTCCACTGTAGTCACTCTGCATACAAAGCTGGATGACAGCTGTGAAGAACAGACCATCTGTAACTATTGACCTACCACTGAAAGTGTCACCAGATGTTTTCTATCTGTCTACAGTAGCTTCAAAGTGTGCCATATAAATCAAGTAATTTTTTTGCTTTCAAGCATTGTTTTAACATTATTTCATTGATAGTGAGTTGTTATAAGTTTAAAAAATATTTGAGAAGAAAATAAATTAACATGTTAACATCATTCCAAGTTGAACCCTCACACAGTTTTATTACACATCATGTTCCAACAGAAAGAGCAGATGATGATATGGGAAGTGCTTCCCAGCAAAACAAAAGCCTTGTAATTGTGGAAGTGTTGGATTCTGCAATTGCTAAACCACAACATGAATAATTGTATTTGAGAAATTCACTAAAAATACACACAGAGTGCCTGAACACCAAATACCAAATAGCATTTAAGACCAGACTTCTGTAGTTGAATATTTTTAGATTAAGTGAGAATCCAAGTGATTTAGGAACATATAGTGCTTATCATATATGTCAAGTAGTATCTACAACAGAACCCTTTTGAGCAGTACACGTCTTCGATCAAAATACACACTGCTGCAAACAATATTAGAGCTTTTCCTTCAGTTATTCAGATGATTTCAGTGTATTTTTAAAGAGAATAAGTCCTGGGGTATTGCTGGAGCATTTAGCTCTTTCTTAAGGAAGGAAGAGCTTTACTCTGAGACTTCAAGATAAGAGGAAAAGATTTTCCAACATCTTTCCAACAGAGAGGGCAAATCCTACAGGCTAAAACAGAAATGATAAGCAAGTCAACTTTGAATTCACTTTTCAAAACAGATAATACTGGTAATGAATGAGGGATAAACATTAGTTGTGACTGAGCAATTTGAAGGAAGGCCCATTCAAAAACCATGATTTATCCAGAGAAAAAGAATAAAAAGGAAGCAAACTAAGAAATTAATTTTTTTAAGAGAGCAACAGTAGGCTAATTAGACACATCCTGTGTATGTGTGGGTTGTGACAAATTCCACAAGATCAGGGAAGGACTCCCCTCAAACTCAAATGTTGCAGCATGCAGTGTTGGACCATTCCCTTTGCATCAGTCTAATGGGGGAGGTTGGCATGGACCAGTTTCAACTAGATCTGAAGAGAAAAACTGCATCACCTCTGATGAGTTACCTCACTCTGAAAGGGATCAGTGTCACTGTCATATTTTCTGAAAAGTCACCTTGCCCAGGATTCATCTCCTGGGAAGCTGAGAAGCCTCAGAGGAAAAGGAAAAACAGTATTATCTGACTGCTTCTCCTGTATTTTGCTGCTTTGGAATGTGTTTGGAGATTGTTTATCCAACAGGTGAGTGATTGATTGGTTCCATGTGAATTGTTTTGACTTAATGACCAATCACAGTCAGGCTGTGTTGGGGCTCTGGCGAGGGTCACGAGTTTTCATTATCATTCTTTGTAACCTTCTGTCTCTATCCTTTCTCTATTCTTTAGTATAGTTTTAGTATAACATTCTTTAATATAATATAAGTACATAAAATAATAAATTAGCCTTCTAAGAACATGGAATCAGATTCTCAATTCCTCCTTCGCCCTGGGGAGCCAACAAATACCACAATCCAGAGAATAAACTCTCCTGAGCACAGACTTCCACCCACAGGATATAAAATGCAGAAGGCTGATTTCTACCTTTGCCCCACTGTCAGTTGCAGGCATAGATTTGTAGGCACTCCCAAATCACAAGATGAAGCATAAGAAATCCAGAACAGAAATTAAATTCACAGAACAGTGACAGGTTATTAGAGGACAAGGCCATGAAGATCTGTGTTACCCTTGGGAATCTCAGCCCTCACTTAACTCAGCCATTCTAGCTTAAACTACTTTGTCTGAAACTGAAGTGAACTATTCAAATATTTTTTCTTTCTACTAACAACTATCAAAAAGTATAATGTAAGGCAACCAAAAGAAACATTGTAATTTTACTTTCCAAATTCCAGTGCCATCAGTTTTGATGATCAAAAATGAGATAAATTTCCAAGGCAAGCCAGACCAACATTTTCCTTCTCCTTCCTTCCCATCCAAACTGACAACATCTCTATTTTCCATCACACCTCACAAGCCTTGAAGTGCTATTCTACACAGCCCTGGAAGCAATAAATAAATATACTCATAGTGTTTTTCCTCATGTTAGAAATACTTTCATTTTCCTGAATAATTATATATTTTGTTTGGCAGTAATTTTTTGTTTCAATTAGTAGACAGATAATTTAGTCCAACTCTTCTGCCATGGGCAGAGACAACTTGAACTAGAGCAGGTTGCTCAAACCCCATCCAACATGGCCTTGAACACTTCCAATGATGAAGTCTCCACACTTCTCTAGGCAATTGTTCCAGTGCCTCATCACCCTCACTATTAAAAAATCTTTATATTCAAGTCAACCATACCTCAATGTAATTACTAAGAAATGGAAACGTATCTAAATTTCAAAATATTTCTGTGGTACAAAACAAAGTATTTTGTGTTTGGCAAAAAAAAAAAAAAAAAAAGGGGGATTTAATAGTGTTGATCAAAAGACAAAAGTAAAATTACATAAAAATGCTAAGAGAATTTTCTTTTATTTGAAAATTAACTTAAAGATGTATTTACTCAGTAAAGCAGTCTACTTTCTGAGACTTTGGGCTCTAATTCTGTGAGAAGGAAAAATAAAGTTTATGTTGTAAGAAAGAAACACTCTACTTTTAAAAGCTCTACAATTTGTGGCTGAACCCTTCTAATGTCAGTAGCAGCAGTAGCAGTTCTGCATAAAACAGAAATTTTGGACCAGAGGACTGGTGTTTCATAATGAAAGTTAGGTAGTGCTTACATCTCAGAATTATACAGTGTACTACACCTAAACATGGAATGTAACAGAGAAATAGCTGAACTTTTTTTCTTTCTATATTCCATTCATAAAAGTATTATTTAGCAATACTTATCCCTTGGTGTTTGGAAAATTTCCAAATGAAGATATGGAGGAACCTCAAATAGGAGGATGAGTAAAAGAGGACAAAGACTTTTGTTTGGGTATTTTTTCAAAATGCAGCAGGGACTGCTACAACACTGGAACATCCTCTTTGGAAGTTCTGCAGGACAGCTTTTGTTTTACATCCTTTCCTGAGGATCCTGTGACTTACACTGAAAACTTCTGCAGAATGAAAACATCACATTACTATCACTGTGCTCAAAATATTCCTGCAAAGATGGAAGTTACACTTAAAAATAAGCAGAACAAAAAGAGATTAATTGCCAGATGAAAAAGTATATGTCAGCCTTTTGTGCACAAATTGAAGTTATTCCATCTTGTCTTATGAAACTTAATACTGAATTAAGATAGAAATATATAATTATATTTGCCTGTCAGACAATTTGTCTTGCCATTAAGTATGGCTAAGCCCCTTTGCCTTACCATTAGATGTCAGTACAGTCTAAGAGAAACTGTACAGGGAGCTTCAAGATCAATAAATTAATCACAAAAATGAAGCCATTACCGAATTAGACACCAAAACACAAATTAGCTTCTCAGAAAAGGACTAATGCCCCAAACATTCTAATGACATTACCTAAATCTAAGGTGAATCTGTCTCAAAAAGATGGAGGAGTAGAAAAAGTGCCTGAAGAGGCAGTAAGCATGGTCCAAAGCATGAAATAGCTTGCTGAAAAACTCCCCCAGCTTGAAGACAGTATGACTGAGTAGAATACAACAAAGGCACATAATATACACTCCATGTCTCTACTGAGTGTCTGGGGAGCACACAGTGAAATAGCAAGCCAGAATATTAAAAACAACAGGAAGCTTTGTCATGGAGTAGGTAATTAAATTGTAACATCTGGTGTCACAGGTATTGTGGATGCCAAAACCTTAAGTGGTTATTAAAGGGATAAGATAAGTTTATGGAAAACACATCAGTGGCCACTGATAATAACAGCCACACCACCAGCCCAGGTCAGAAATCCATAAGCTGGTAAATGCCAAAGGCAGGGAAAATGTCAGCACATGCTTTGTTCTCACAGTCAGCAATGACTGCACTGTGTTCCACTGACCAAATGTCTGTTTAGTTCAGCATCCAGCATTTGCCAAGAAATGAGGTGCTGAATTAAAAGAGCAAGAGCAGAACAAACAGGATCCTTCCTTCAAGCACAAACCAGTGGCCACTTCTGGAGCCAGAAGATGGAGAGATGGGGCTGCAACCCCTTCTGACACATGGGCACCCCTTACATTCTTAGGAAATGCTGAGATAAACTACAAAATGCAGAAGAGTGAGGCTCACAGCTCACAGGGATGCACAAAAAACCTCCTAAGTGCAAAATAAAACTGAAGTAAGTTATTACTTATTAGTACTACTAAGAAGTAAGTACTAACACAGACTCAGAATGTACTGCTGGAATCATCCAACTGACCACATCTCCAATGTAAAGTCTAAGAGACATCTGAAAATCATCATAATTAAAAAACTGCTGTGCCATAGACTCCACCCTAGCCCACAGAAAGCTCTTGCAGCAGTAGGTGTCCTTTATTTACTAGCTGCTTTTGCTTGTCAGTTTGGCTTAAACTTCCAGGGATTAGATCTTTCTTGCAGCTTTGCCTGGCAGATGGAAGAACTCCCTCATGTTCTTTGCACAGGCACCTCTTAAGTTTCACCAAGCCATCCCTTGGTCTACTTGCAGAAGAGACCAAGCTCGTTGATACCCTCTAGGAGGTCATATTTCTGATCCTAAATTGTGTCAAACCTGTGCATCCTTAAATTCAAGAGAAAGTCACCAAAATCCTGGTTAGTGAGTGCTAGAACAAGGCAAAGCCTTTAACTGCAGGAGCAGTTACATCAATATCCAAAGCAGTACTTTCACCACTCCCTTTCACAGTCCTTGAATACATTCAGGGACCACATCTGAGATTAAAAGACTTTGCACTCACTCCAGCAGTTTCTTCATCACTGGTACAAGGCCAGTTCTTTTTAGGATGGGGTTCCCTGCCCCAGGTATACAGCCAACAGCTTCCCCTTCTGTGTTTATGACCCAAAATTTGAATACAATTTCACAGAATCACAGAATCATCCAGGTTGGAAGAGAACTTCAGTATCATCAGCATTTTTTTTCTCTATTTAGGAATGAAGCTGTTCTTTCCTGTTGATAAAAATATTCAAAATAAGGCCAAGAAGACTCTTTGTCAATACACAACTAAAACCAAGGCTTATGGGCTTTTGACATATTGTCCACTATTTTTTAATATTTTGAATTCCATTTTGGACTATTGTTTCTTTTTAATTACTTTAGCACCAAATAAAATTCCTTCCAAAATTTAGTGTAATAATTTGATAATCATAAGCTCTTATTTTTATGGCATGGCACTGTAAAATGGCCTTTTTGACAGGGAATATGATGAAAACAGTTGAAGAGGTTGTGGTACTAATTCTGTCATTACAAGCTTTCATGAGGTATTTGTCTTCACCATAAGGGTTTTTTTCCCAGAGCATTTTTCCCCCCCTTACCAGCATTCTCTCTCAATTATACATCTGTCCACAAGCCAAAAATTACTCACTGCTGAAAATTAATTTCTGCAGATGTGTATGACTACAGACAGATGGGAAGCATCTCTGCCATCTCAGATTTCTAGGTCATGAATTAAACTTCATTGAAGAACTCAAGCTATTAGAAAATTATTAAAGGCTAGCAACCTAAGACATGTGCATTTTTAAGTAAAATTGAACTGATTTCTTTAGTTTCAGAAAACAATCATTGAGCAATATTGCAGCTATGATTCTCATCAAACAATATCTCTAAAAATTTCCATTTCAGGTATTCAGCACAAGCTTATTCAGGAAGGCCACCATTGTAACAATCCTCAGTCACAAACAGATTTAAAGCAAGGAAAATGAAGAATTTGGTGTGGTCTAACATCACAAATCTGATTCACTCACATGTTGAATTCCAGAACTGAACCTGATGGGTGCATCCTTCACTTCACCCACAGCTGCTTTGGTTTGTAAAGGAACACAGATCCACAGCCCCTGTTTTACAAAGTACTTTGGAACTTCCAAATAAAAACCATCCAGAAATGTCAAATAAGTCAGTTGTTAGATCAGTGTTAATCACCTCTGCATTTTTTAAAGTCTGAAAAGAAAGAAAATTACACTGAAAGAAGATCAATCTCCATTCAGGTTTCTTTTTTCTGAACAGGCAGAGGAGCTGGAAGCCTTCCTCCTTTTTGGAGATTTGGATAGAAGAGACAGCAAGTGTGTAAATGGATGAAACACAATCTCAGGGACTTTGAGATACAATAGCAGTGAAACTGAACTGCCTCTAATTCAAAACAGAAAATTATCATTATTTGAATCAGAAACTCAAATGAATAATACGTATTTAATATTTTAATGCACCTGAGAAAGTACAACAGGATGCAAAGTATTAGTCAGTGCTCATGACAATAAAAAGGCTAATGCCTTGGTTAATGAATTCTCTAAGAAAGGAAACAATTACTGGTGAACTTCATGAATCTCTATTGCTAGAAAGGATTTGAACCAGCAAGGAGAAAAGATTACTTTTAACCTTTTATTGATTTATTGATGCCTTTTTTTTTGTCTCCAAGAAAGACACAAACCCACATCAAAATGCCAGGCACATGAACTGTGTGCCTATTCCACATGTGAAACTGGTTCATCTGTAACAGATCTACTATTAAAAGTATCCCATGGACATTCAGAAACCTGAACAGCTTTACAGCTTAAAACTCCTGGTTAAAAAAGCATATGCTTGTGCAGTGGAAAAGAGTGGGGAAAAAAGAAAGCTTTATTCTCAAAGTAAATAAGAAATCACATCTAAAGACACTTAGGTTAGAAATTTAGTAACAGCTGATTAAGTTTAGACAAAGACCTGTGGGCCTGGTTTTTCTCTACACCAAAAGCCTCCTGTTGGATACCACAAGTCCAAAGGAAGCCTCTGAGCTGGGGGGGGCTTGGGGCACCTCTGCTGTGGGTTCAGGCTGAGACAGCTGGGGGTGTCCTGCAGAAGAGAAGGCTCCAGGGAGACCTTGGAGCACCATTCAGAACCTAAAGGGGCTAAGGAGAACTGGAGAGGGACTTGTGACAAGGCCATGGAGTGACAGGACAAGGGGGGATGGCTCAAACTGACAGAGGGCAGGGCTAGATTGGATATAGGGAAGAAATTCTTTACTGTGAGGGCGCTGAGACATTGGAATAAGTTGTCTGGAGAAAAGCCTGGAGAAAAGGAGACTCAGGGGTGACCTTATCACTCTCTGCAGCTCCCTGAAAGGTGGTTGGGTCAGGTGGGCCTGGTCTCTTTCACCAGACAGCACTGACAGAACCAGAGGACACAATCTCAGGCTGCATCAAGGGAAATACAGGTTGGATGTTAGGAAGAAGTTTTTTCACAGAAAGGGTGATAAGGTTCTGCAATGGGAAGGTGGTAGAGTCACCATCCCTGGATGTGTTCAAAAAAAGATTGGATGTGGCACTCCCTAAATGGTTTAGTTGAGGTGTTGGGGCTGGGTTGGACTCAATGATCTTGAAGGTCTCTTCCAACCCAGTGATTCTGTGAATTCTGTGCCCAGAGAAGCTGTGGCTGCTCCATCTCTGGAGTGTCCAAGGCCAGGTTGGATGGCGCTTGGAGCAACCTGGGAAAGTGGAAAGTGTCCTTGCCCATGGCCAGGGGTGGAACTGGCTGATCTTTAAGGTCCATCCCAACCCAAAGCATTGATGATTCTATGGATATCTGCATCCTTGCTGCTGTAAGAAAGAACATCAACTACTGGGAAAACATTTTTGAGATTGAATACTTTACTTTCCACTCCAAAAGTAAACTGAGTAATATTTTAAATGTTATGACTGTGCATTATTTCTTCAATATTACTTTTTTACCTGGAAAATATTTCAGTGAAATCAATTTCTACAGATAAGGCAAATACAATTGTTGGTCACGTTTTTGTTTGCCCATATAGGCAAACACTTCTGCCCTGTAGCAGCAAGTAGCATCACAGCAGGATCAGTATCACAACACCAGAAACATTAGAATTTTTTTTCCTATGGAGAGCTAGTATCACATCTTTTCAAAATATCAAGATGTACAGTACTGCAGCACTAGATTGGATACACCTGACATCATCCACTTAAGGAATCTCTAAGCCTTACCTTGGTATCAATTAATTTAGTAATATTTTGTCTTAATTGGAATATTCATTAAAGATTTTAAGAAAGGAAGTTTAACTGTTCCACCCATTAACTACTACATACATAATTTTTGCTCAGTTACTAGAAGGAGAAAGAAAAAAGCAAGAAGGAAAAAACTGATCATTTTGCATGATTAGACTTCCAGAGACTGTTTCCAGTTATGTTCTGGTTGAAAAAAAAAATACCAAGGATAAAACTTTGCTACTATGGCTCCTACTCTTTGGACTAAAGCAATTCATTCCAGTCAGAATAAAAGATACCTGGTCTGGGTATTTATCTCTTGATTGCTCAGCTGTGGGGGTAAAACTTAATTTTTAGTAGTACCTGAATTACCTAAAAAGGTATTTTTTTAAAAAAATTGCACATTGCCATATATAAACTACATGGTTTTGGGGTTGTTTTGATGGGGTTTATTAAATACACTAAAAATGCTGGACCATTTCTTTCTGCTACTTTAATGAGAAGACAATTTCTATCACCTAAACAAACCAAAATGGTAAAGATCAAGTGGATTTACTCTGCATTTTCCATAAATCAATATTTAAAACATTATAAATTATGCAATGATCATTAATAACATTTAGCAATAGCATTTCTACATTTCTGTGACATTTCTCAAATGTAATTCTACTGATATCCTGTACATAAATCCTCTGGAAGTTTGTGGAATCAAAAGACCTAAGTTTCTTTATGAGCAGGTATAACTACATTAAAAAGGATTTTTCCAGCATACCACTAGATATTGAAAAAAATGTCTTCCCTCCTTGCTAAGCAAAAAAGGCAACAGAAGACAAGAGACCAAACAAGTGACAAGTTCCACTCACAGCCTTTATGGTTTAATTTAAGCCATTTTTGTCAGGCTTTGCACCTTTACCCACAGTCCCATCAGCCACACAACAGTTTGCTTTGGAAGGGACCTTTAGAGACCATTTAGTCCAACCCCCTGCCCCCTCCAGGATGGTCAGGGACACCTTGGACTACACTGGGTCACTCCAAGTCACATCCAACAGTTCCAATGATGGAGCATCCCTGGATGCACAACCACATAAAGATGTTGGTCTAGGTCTAGATAAAAGGGCTAGATAAAAATTTACATTTTATAGATCCAAAACAGTCTGCAAGTGCTATAAATTGCTGCTAGAAAAAAACCCAACTATTAGAATATCTGTTTTCAAAACAGAAGATATTCTTGAATTCTACAAAAATACCTACAAGTTAAATTACCAGTTTATTTCCCACTGTGGCTCCCTCACCCTGGGACTCCTGGAAACACAAAGCACAAAGGTGTCGAGCCTCAAAGGCACTGCTGACCATCTTCCCACAATCAACTTTCATACTCAGCTAGAGGAATTGTTTAATTAGCAAATCTTTCCCCCACACTTTGGTGTCAATCTCCATCCCCTGGTACGACATTTCATTAAGAAATGTCCAGCCAACTACACTCCCATCTCAGTCACAGCAATACAGTGCACCTTGCTAAATTCTATACACAATCTTTGTTGCAATTACAGGCATTGCTTATGTAGAAGATTAATGCTAGTGGCTGGGATATTGAATCCTGTAGTACAATTGAATGTGGGGAAACAAAGAATTAAAAGTACAATTAGATAGTCTCATGCATCTGAAACTGGCTGACAACTGTTTGCTATGATATAATATATTGTAACCAACAGAACTCCTTTTCCAAACTGATTTTGTTATGTCTGTACTCATCATTTAAGCTCATCCACTCATTCTTCTATTCAGTAGGAAGGCAGAGAAGAGAATTGAAGTCCCTGCAGGTTGCTTAGCTGAAGGTCTGCAAAATTTGCTTTTAGATACAGTTTTTGAACTAGATTTTCCTCTCTTCTGTTCACATAGAGCTGAGATGTTGCTCTCTAGACAGAGGACCTTAAAAACCTGGGACCTGTGTTCTTCATCTTTGCCTTCACAAGTTATCTTTAAGGGCTCTGAAACATCACAGAGCAGCAGCTTGCTCAGTTTTTGAGACCCACTTCAATGCACAACTACTTGGTGAAGCAATTCTGAAGTTTGCAGAGCAGGACAAACAGGCACTGAAATGCTTAGGCAGGTGTGAGAAATCTTGGGAATCTTCTCCATGCTCATGTCAGAATGCAAGATGACACACACCTGGCAGTGTAAGTCAGTTCAAATGCATGAAACTTTTGTTTTATTCCAGAAAGGTTTTAGTGCAACTACATTCACCACAGCATCTCAATATCTTTCTGAGATGTAACTGATGTAACTATAAATTACCACAGTTTATACTTTCTCTCATGTCTGGGAAGAGAACTCTGTGTGCAGCTAGATTATTTTTAGTTTCCTTATTTGAACATATATGCTGGGTTTGTATCTGTTACAGAAGAAAGATCAAGCAAATGCACTTGGCAGCTGGTCTGGAAAGTGATAAGACCATAATAGTCTTTAATGGAAATTAATTTCAGTCCTACACTACACTAGGAAATAAAATTTCCAACCCATATTAACTTGAGGTTAGTTCTTTTTGATTATTTAGAATGCTTCTGTTACTGAAGAGTGCAGTTTTAATCAGGAAGTTTTAACCTGTTCTAAGTTCATAACATCTTGAAAAATAAGGCCAAAGATGTGACTATAATATTCCTTCAAGATCTAACTAGAGACTTCAAAAAATTTGTAAAACGACTGGAAGTTAGACATGGACAAAGTAGTTTGCATGCCTCAAGAACTGTGTTCCTTAATTTTGGAAGAAAGCTGGAGGTGTGAGCCAAGAGAAGTAGCATTGCACATCATGTGCAGCACCCAAGGCACCACTTCACAACCCCAAACCTCTGAACCCCTTATCAGGCAGCTGACTGCAAATAAAGAATGATTCCTTCCTAGAGGAGATGTGCTGGTGTCAGACTGTGTCAGTATATACTGAATATGCTTCTTTAAGAAACCCTTGAACCATTTGACTGTATTGATCTCCTGTCAGAGAGAAGAATGGCATTTCTTGCCTGTGAGAATGTCACACTGTCACCAAGAAGGAGAAGAGCTATCCACTCACCAGCCAGCAGTGAGTCCCTCAGCAGTGGCCTGTGCTGCTCTCCCAGGCACACTCTGCTACAGTGTTGACTTTTCAAAAGGTCTAGATAAAAATTTACATAAAGTAGATCAACTTCCCATTGATTTCTGGTATACTATGAGCTCTTCCAGTAATGTCAAATGAATTCTATTTGGCTAGAATCAGAGTACCTGGAGAAAAGCAGAGTTTTGCAGTCTTGCACCCAGGAGGAAAAACAGAAGTCTTCCAAGCAAACTTCACTGTGCTACTTTTAATTATCAGTAATCCAAGTTGTTCAGAACTCCTCCAGTTCCTAACTGGACAACTACTTCAAAAGTACCACTCAAAGGGTGTTCATCAGCAGATCTGCAGGAATCACTGTATAAAATTGCTGCTCTTGGAATCTGTTCCATAGCTGGGAAACCTTAGTATTTCATGTTGTCCCTACTTTTGGAGCATCACAGTGCCTGCTCTCCTATCTTCTTTGCACTACAGCTTCCTGACCTCCTCCTCAAGATGACTCCTGAACTCTGCATGGTATTGCTTATTCCTCCTTGATCCTTCATCGGTGTTAGCTGCACTGTGAGGTCAGGAAAGCTCCTAAACCCAGCAGACTGCCTGGGTTATCCCCTCAGTTACACAAGAACTGAGTGAGACTTGGGCTCCTTTTCAATATGGGAGCCTGTATGGAAGGGACTCAGGACCAATTGCCTCTTATCCTTTCTTTCCTTAGCATTAGCATCTCCACCAAAATACTTGGGATTGTTTCACAGCTTAGTATTAGACCCTGAATAGCCAGCTGATATTGTCCTGCCTTCAGTAAAAAAAAAAGGAGACAAAACCAAAAAATCCACTTATTTAAACAGCAAATTCAAAACAAACTTCAGAAGAGACACTCCTGGTGTTCTTTATAAAAAAAATGCTAGGGGATGCTTGTTTTAGTTAGAAACAAAATATTTTCCTTCACCTTCTGAAGAGAGGTTGCCCAACTTTACTAAACCATATCTGGAGTATGGTTAGAACTGCAGCAATGCCAAAAAAATCCTGTTAGAGATGATCTGGCTCTAAAAGCAAGCAAGTAGGCAACAAAAAAAGTCTTTGTTAAAAAAAAAATTCTTAAAACAAGTAGACTTAAAGAAAAAGCAAACAGTGGTCTACAACATGACTACAGAATTTTCACATGTAGAGAACCAAGAATGCAAACTACAACTAAGGTGGTCTTATTATAAACACCATAATTTTTATGTTTCAATTTGCTGTACATAAATGAATTTTATACCAAGTAAAATATAATACTTATGGAATATACATATGGGGAAAAAACCATGAGAACCAAGGCCCAAATAATACTTATCTTGCTTTGGTTGCTGGTATTATTTCTTCAGAAGTAGTTCAAAGGCTGCCTCCAGAATATAAAGACCCTGCAATCTTTTTTTGAATGTTTGAATAACAGCTCTCCCTACACATAATTAGATTTGAAAACATAAAAGTATTTTGCTTGAATAAATAACATCAGAAGTTCAAGACTCCAAGATGAGTATATTTGCAATTATATCAAAAGCAAATAAAAAATTGCTCCCTGAAAAATCAAGTCTTAAAATAGACCAAAGTACAACATGTGCCTTTGTTTTATCTGAGTGTTGCATATCTGGACTGAGATTGTTAGCTTCTCTATGTCAAGATCAGATGAAAATTATCTGCATAAAGGGAGTAAAATGTCAAATTCTGAATATCTGACAATTCTACAACAGATGGCCTTAAATACTAGTGATTCAGTTGTTGCTGGCATTGGGTCAGTTCTTTACTTGTTAATTAAGGACCTGAATTTTGAACTATTATTTTGTTATAAAATGCCCATCAGGCAAGGAAAAAAAAAGAAAATTAGAAATGCATGGCTAAAGGTTTTAGAAAGCTTGCTCTCTGCTTGTGCAAGAATTTCCCTTCTGGCTGATTAACAGAATACCAGGTTGGAAAAAAACTCCTCTCTCAGTTGTTTAAATAAGACCCAAATCTTGCTTTTAGCAAATACTGGCAGTGTGCAGGTGCAGAAATCCCTTTGGAAACCCTATTCCTTTAAGCTCACATGAGGATATATTTTATAGTTTAAGATGCTCAGATAGCAAATGTTCAGCCTCTTCTTTCCACAGCCTGGCTTTGGAAAGCAAGTCACAGGAAGGGTGACAGGAGGCTGTTACTTCTGCTCTTCAAGGGAAAATCCAGAGTCAGTCCTCCTCCTCCACAAACTGGAGCTTGCCAGGACTTCACTCATCATTTCCATCACAAAGCTGAGCTTGTCCTTGTCCTTCACACAGGACCTGCCTCTGCCTGGGTGTCACTGCTCAATCTCTCTATCTCCTCTTCCCTCTTGCAGCTGAAAACAGAACATTATCTTGTCTAACTTTCAAGCCCACCACAAATTGCCCCAGAATGCTCAGGGCAGCTTTAGCACCCAGAGAAATGTCCCTGTCACACTCCTGCCTTGGGAATGGTCCCAGCAAGGGGGTGAAGGAGTGCCATGCCACTTCTTCAATGGGCACAAACAGATCCTGGAGCTGGAATCAACTGAAGAAAAGTGAAATGTGTGAAAGAGATAAAATTCAGTAGTGCTCATTAATTTCAAGATCATGCTAAATCACATCAAAGTTATCCTATAATTGAGGAAAACCAAATAGGAAATAATAGCCACACAACAGCAGTGACAACAAGCTCTCTCCTTGATATTTTCTTTCCACTGTATTGTCCTCTGTGTGGAAATCCATTCCCCCAAATCCCTTCCTCTTATCCAGTCCACATTCACATTGGTGATGAGACCCTCACCAGCAGTTACCACCAGGAGAAATTCTCCAAAGAACTTGAAACTAAATTTTTCCCTCCTGAAGCATCAGTTTGTTATCTGATGCTTTGGAATCTATATGCAAGAGCACATAAGGGTTGGCAATTACAGAGTTGGGTATTTATAAACTCTGAAAATATTACCATATGTTAGAAGGCAAAAATGATATATCACTAAATAAACTTTCCCTTTCCATTAGATGCACATTCTCTGAAAAAAATACAATTAGGCAGTAATCAGCCTTCACAATACATATTTAAATGTAAGATAAAATTACTCTTTTTTAAACAGAAAGAAATGAAATTTTGCAAGAGTATGCAATTTTCAAGTATTTCTATGCAATGACAGATTTAACAGCCAGAAGATGCATTTGAAGGAAATGGAAATATTAAGCTTAGAAATCTAACTTTTATAATTTCTTTACTTTACAACTACCCAAACACTGCTCTGAAATACCATGGAACATAGATTTGCTTTTAAATAGTAGCAATATCTTTGACTTCTGTATAAGGCAAACATAGCAACTTCAGACCTTTTAAACTAAGCCTTGACAGGTATTTCACTTCATTTATAAGTCACACTTACAAAAGTGTTTTATTGAAATGGCCAGTAAGTACAACAGTCACATTTAAAGAATGCACCCTTTTGAAAGAAATCCTTCTTGACACATTTCATTTTGGTTTCCACCCATGCAGAAGCAGTTATCTAATGTTTAACATAAGCTAAGGATGCAGTTCTGGATGTTACACTGGTCAGACTTGGCAGTGGATGAAATTGCTGTTTCTTTGCCTTTTGTTTGATGCTAGATGGCCATTTCTAACTGGCTCTGCCTGCCCCAGAGGGCACAGCTGGAGAAGTGCACAGCACAAACACAACAGGCTCACAAAGCAGCAAAGCATCTGCCACTGCTCCCAAAGTGAAGCACCTGACCCATTCTAATTCTTAATTCTCTATTGCTTATTAAAATAGAAAATTTGACAACACTGAAAAAAAAAAAAACAACAGAAAATTAGGAATCATTAAAACATCCTATAATCCTAAGAACAAATGGCTACCTATGGCTCAAGTGAGCAAATTTTCATCACAGGGGGTGGGATACATTTTACTGCAGATCCCAAGGACTGAAAGAACAATGCCATAAATTAATAATAGCGAGTCTATAAAGGTTCAATTGATACTGACATCTTGGATATTATTACAGTAAATGACAGATTAATGGACAAAGGCATGAGATCCCAAAAGTCATCCTAGATATTTAATTACTAGGAAGTAACCAATAATCATATTAATTAGCACAGCTAAAAATCCCATTGAGCAGTAAATGATTTCAAAGGAAATTTTGGCTATAACAATGACAAGTTAAGTAGTAACTTAGGCCAATGCCAGCACAGAATAAATGATTTAATGATCCCCATAGAAAGTTTTATTTTACTGAGATCAATATCTGATCCCTATTATACACTAAAAGCTTTGCCTAAAACCAATTATAAGAACTATTGTTGGTAGTCTCAATTACAAAGAAATTTCCTTCTCGATTGTCATTCCATCAAAATTAAATACATAATATGGACATCTCAAGAGCAATAGGAGCTATTTGTATTTAAACATTTTATTTTAAAAACCCCTATAAATCTTCAGTACTCAACTTCCTGGATTATTAAAAAAAAAATCAAAGCATTTAGCACCAATATGTATTTCTAAATGCAACATATTGTTATAATTTCTAAGTGAATCATGGAATGGGGTTGAAAAGGATCTTAAAGATCATCTCATGCCAACTCTCCACCATGGGCAAGGAGAGGTTCCACTAGCCCAGGTTGCTCCAAGCTCTGTCCAACCTGGTCCTGGACGTTTCCAGGGATGGGACATCCACAGCCTCTCTGGATAACCTGTGCCAGGGCCACTACCCTCACAGTACAGAATTTTTTCCTAATATCTAACCTAAATTTCCCTGCTTTCAGTTGGAGCCCATTACTCCTTGTTTTATCCCTGCAGTTCCTGACCAATGAACATCAATAGCAAGACTGACTAATCACAGCACAGGAAAAGTACAAAAAAAAAAAAAAAAAAAAGAAGTTGTGAACTTCAGGTTTTACATTATTAAAAGTATATTTTAAAAATATAATCCCTTTCAAACTTGACTTTCATCAAATGCAACAAGTACCCCACACAAAATAAAGGGTTGTGTGATGAAGTGAACCTTTTTAAAGTAAAGTTGTATACTGAGTCTGTACCATTATGAAACAAAGGAAATTCTTCACTTAGAGGGTGGTCAAGTGCTGGAGCAGGCTGCCCAGGGAAGAGATGGAATCAGCATCCCTGGAAGCATTCAAAAGACATGTGGCTGTGGCACCTGGGGACATTAGTGGCTGTGCTGGGTTAGTGGTGGGACTCAATGATCTTAGAGGCTTTTTACAACCTTCATGATTCTATGATTTTTAGAGGTAATACTTTTTATTCATATAAAATCTAGATATCCTCTATAAATCCTGCTGGGCAATAAAACATTTGTATTCCCATTTTGCACCCTGTCTTTGCTCAGGTCACATCTTGCTTGTGCACAAATTCTGGTTATGAATGATACCAGGCAGCAACAAGGATAATTGTCACATATCAATCAAACATCACATAAAAGGAAGCTAAACTGACAAAATAGGACCTGAATGATGGAATACTCAATTAAAAATCAAGAACTAATGGAAATAAGTTCTTGACTAACTTGACTTCCTTATGTTTGTCATAGTCTAAAAGCAGACTGTTATTGCATTTGTCTAAAATAATATAATTTTATATTTATTTTATATATGTGTGTGTACATGCAAGTCTAAATTTTCAAATATCTTCATAAAAAAACTTCCCACTGTGCCAATGCAATAGGCACTTTAAAAAAACTTCCTGTCTATTTAGATGCAGAGTCATTCTAATTTTGTAAGACCAGTTGACTCATACATTCATTCAAACATATTTATGTTTCTAGAGTTACACCTGCTACTCACAAGAGACAGAAAAAAAAAATCTAAACACAAAAGCAAATAAAAAATATCTGCTTTTCAAGTCCCCATTAAATTTGTACTACTTACACTACTGTTTTCCTTCAGAGAACAATTCTCTTAAAAGCTTAATTTTTTAACCAAGTTTGTTTTCAGGAAAATAAATATAGCTTCCAGAAATTACTTATGGAACAACTATTAATCTCTTTAGTGCTGGAAAGTGTAGTTATAAACTAGATATTAACCTGAAAATACACTGGAAAATCATTATGGAAATAAGTGAGCATTTAAGGTAGAACATGCCTTAATAGAAAGACACAAATAATGAATATAGAATTAATTGGAAAGTTCTCCAGTTCCATTGCAAAATTGAAATTTAAACCAAAGGCAAACTTATAATGAATTTTGGAAAAAGACTTTCCAACAGCAAAATTAATAATTGCTTTCAATTTTTTTAAATAGACAAAATAATAAAGCCTCCATATAAAATATGCCTGTAAAAAATCCTATGTTATCAAAAGAATTGTACAGTAATTCATCTAGACAGTTCTCACTCTAATGCCACTTTATGATTACTGAGGTTAAAAAATGGGATCATGAAATAAAGAAGATTAATTTCTCAGAAGTTTTTACAGCTGAAAGTGGACACTAAAGATTAACTACAAAGACAAGAAATCTAGGCCCTACAAGGATGAGAAATTTAGACCATCTGTATTACATCAAGTAATACTTTATGCATTATTCTTGGCTTTTCATCAAACTCTGACCCTTATAAACATCCTTTTTCTTTAAAGCTTTAAAGACTACAGCTGTTCTTGTTACTGGTTTTGGAAATCACTGCTCAAAACCTTTAAAATGGAACATATCTGAAAAGACTCAGCAAAACTGATCTTTACCAAAAAAAGCTTGTAACTAAAGTAAAGTTTCAACATTCTGAAGATGAAAATAGCAAGAACAAATAATCAGGATAAACACAACTAGCTTAAGAAAACTTCAGGAAGAAACTATGAAATATGGAAAAATGATTTAAAGATTATATACCAGGTATTAGTGAATATTGAAATATAAAGCACAGAAGGCTTTTCTCCTCTGAAGATAAAAAGAAGGATCTGTATACTGGGTTGGAATTTATCATACCTGCTTCTTTACTCTGAAAGTTAAATTAGAATGAACCATTCACAATTCCAAAATAACTTGCAATAACCAGCTATAACATTACAGTAAGAAAATGTTGGCATTCATTTAATTCATCTGTTCCAACCCTTTTACTGAAGCAGTAGAACAAAGTTATACCAATGTCTATGCTCTAAAAACAGAAATAAAAAAAAAAATACACTGTATAGAGTCTAAATAAGCACATGTATCAGAAATCAGAAAGGAATTTCTATAGCTACAAAATAGCTACCACCCCTCCTCCACACATTTTATATTCTAATTCTCCAATATATAATGACAAATGTACAAGAGAGCATCTCTCATGGTTTTAAGACCTAAAATAAGCTTGGCAATCAGTTTCTATCTGGAGTGATCTTATTACAGTCCTTACAATAAGAATTATAACAGACAGAATCAGAAGCAGAGCAGCTTTATTGCTCTGAGGTTGCACCTGAGATAACCTGGAAGGAAATGTAAGAATGAATAAGCAGATTAATAAGGCAAAATGGCTCAAATCCATGCTCTGTGACACACTGCTATCATTCCCAGGTTTTTAGCTATTAAACCATTGCCCATCTACTGCTACAGGCATGCCCAAAGGTCTGCTGGCCAACCAGAGGCTGCAGGACTCCAGTGCACAGCCCAGAATAATGTCATTTTATACAACCACACCTGGCTTAGGCAATGTCTAGAACTACACCCTCAACAATCTGGCAGCTGCAGGGAAAACTCAGGAAAGACATCCAAGCAGTTTGCTTTTATGTCTAAAATAACCTATGGAGTTTTGTATACCCAAAGTGAACTATTAGTTCAGGTCAGATCTGTCTTCCTAAGAGGCATGGAACACTTCTGGAACTCCTTATTTTTGACATTTATTTGATCTTCAAATCTCAAGTACATTTGTACAGCTCCAAATATAATCCAACTGAAGCTCTTTAGGCTACTCCTCTGGGAATGTTCCAATGAAATTCAGAAGTCCACTGTCATAGAATCACAGAAGATTTGGATTTAAAAATCATCTCATTCCAACCCTCCTGCTGTGGGCAGGGACACCTTCAACTACACCAGGTTGTTCAGAGCTCCACCCAACCTGGTCTTGACACTTCCAGGGATGGAGCAGCCACAGCTTCTCTGGACAACCTGTGCCTCCCCACCTTCTGGCTGAAGAACCTTTCTAATATCCAACCTAAAGCTTTCCTGACACAACTTCAGGCCATTTCCCCTTAGCATCTGCCATCTCAATACGCCTGCCTGTGCACCTGCACCTCATCCCTGGTAAGAGGTTAAGAAAAAGGTGAGATCTGCACTTTGCTGACCCCCAGCACAGACCTGTAAGGCCTGGTCCTATGTTTATAGCAAACAGCAGCTTTAACAACAACACTCCAGTAGTATGATTTCTTGGAAAATTTGTGTAATGCCTTCTACCAATCTGCTGCCAAAAACGTAACACAGCTGAACATCTGCATCCTCAAAATGAAGGAGAGGTCACTGGGCAAACTGCAAAGTCTCCAGAAACGCACAAAGACTTCTTTTCCTGGAGGTCAGAATTCTAATTCAAGAGATCAGGTATTCCTACCTGTGGGACAAAAAAACAAACCAAAGAAACAAACAAAAAACCTCAGCCTAAACACCATGAAGCTCAAATTACTTGCAGAACTAAGTCTAGTTTTCAGGGCTAAAATCTACATAAAACCTCACAAAATCTCAGTAGAAAAACAGCTTTACTCATTTATGAAAAACCACGACTCAGACAACCTCCCCTCTTTTTTCCTACCAGCAATGAGGCAGAATTGCACTCCAGAAATGTTCACTAGAGTGGATTTTCAGGTGATCTCACATTTATTACACAAGCTTAAAGCAGAACACCTTACCTAACAAAATGAGATTCAAGTGATTCTGCCTGTATGCTTCTGATTCAGAATAATTTACAGTCGTTTTACTTCCCAACTGTTTTAAAGATTTTTATCTGAAGAAGAAATCAGAGGGGGAAAAGGACTCAAAAAAGACATGAGTACAGGCACCACAGGACTCCCTCGTTTCACACCATCCAGCAAAGAGAGCTCTGAAGAATGTGTCAGCCAGTCCTCTGATCTGTGATTCCTTGAGGTCTCCTCCCAAAGCACTTACTTCAGTTTCAAGTAACAAGATGAAGATGATACCTTTTTCCCAGCCCTTGAGTATGACACTAAAGTCCTTCAGCAGACTAATACAAATGAAAATAAAATAAGTCCCTTTGCAAAGACCTAAGACCTCAAACATATAATAAAAAACCCCATTGTATCAGTATCCTCTAGCATTGATTTAAGTTTATTTCAATTGGGCAAAGCCAAATATTAAGATTTTACTTCTTTGCTTTAAATGCTTCTATATAAGAGAAAAGACATTTTATTTATATAGTTATCCCTGGAGAGAGAGTTCAAGTTATTTTTTTTAAGATGGTGAAATTCTGAGCTTCAGATGCCTATATATGATGCATTAAAAACGCTTAAAGAGGCTTTTATGTTCAAATATTAGTGTGATAGTACTCATACTATCAACAAGGGAATACGAATCTTCAAGGCATGAAAAACTTTGGAGGTCACCAGTTCAGTGATTATCCTGCAATGATTAGAACTTTGCTTCCCCACAGCATAAATTTTCTCAGTGTAAAAAAGAAAAAATGTGAGTAAAGCAGTAAAAAAAGGCCCTTACAGTTTGATATTGATTCTCTGAGAGTTGTTCCAAAGGACAGTGTTTCTTCTTGAAGCCAAAATAGAGACTGTCTTCTCTCCTAGTGACAGCCACACTAATTCAGCTGTCTTCTATTGAAAAACATGTCAGACTTGTGCCTGCTAGAACAGGGCTTTTCGCCCCCAGAAAAGACCTCAGAAATGTATTTGTAATATTTTCAGAGTTTTTTTTCCTCCCTTTCAGAAAAAAAGGTTAGCCACATTTCATTTTTACCTTTTGTTATAGCTTCCTTCCCCTCGGTCCCATTCTTAGCTACAAACAAATGAAAGCATCATTTGTAACTGTGAAACACTAAAATGGGATTTTCTTCATTACTTCCCATTATAAAGTACAGTATAGTAACACTGAATATTGCTCACAACTGCACTGCCCTCCAAAAATGCCTGTAGTACTTCCTTTTTGTCAGAGGAAACTGCACGTCTACATTAACAGATGTTTTTCTTGATTAAAACAAAACAAAACCCCAGTTATAACAGTTATTGATTCAAGCATTTCTAGCACATTTGTTGTGTCCACATATAATTTCTGTTTGGTGTGTTCTGCAAAAAAAACAAGACATTGCAGGGCTATTCTCAAATAGCAAAGGCCTTTAAAAGTAATGTTTAACTTCTGTGACTTGTTCAATCAACTCCAATTAAATCACTTGGTAAGAATGGATTACTCCCAGGAGGGAATGCTGCACATATTAAGTCATTACACTTTTCAGGGAAAGTGACATATTCCTGTATTTAGAAAATTTATAGAGCAGTGCAGTTAGTAAAAACTGATTATAGCTGTACATCACTGATAAAAACATTAATGGATTAATAGCATCTATTTCATATAAACACAATTTTCGTTGGATGAACAAAAAAAAAAATCAGTTCTGGAGACATGTAGTTGTGTATGTGCACCTAGTAAGCTACTACCAATCTGAAGTAAAAAGTAATTTAATCCACATATTTCCGTTCTAGGCATCAATTCCTTAAGTGTTTATTAGAATCATTCCAAGTAGTTTTCTCTCTCATAGTTAGAACACACTAAATCATGAAATTCAAACGAAAAAAAATTACCAAAGATGTTTTCAGACACCCTTTGCATCCAGAAATCCCAGCCAAGATGACTTTAGACTTGTTCTTATTGTACCACCAGGAGACATGAAAGACCTGTTAAGTCATCTTAATAGAGAACTTGTCCCTGGGGTGTCTTCTGTAAGTGATACATTTCATTGACTCTGATAGTAAAAGGGTCATAACCAGAAGCAACAAATATGCAATGTAGCACTGAATGTACATTCTGGATTTATTAGAGAAAATTGAAAGCATTGCAGCACCAAAACCTAATACACCATTAAACACAGCATAAAACACAATAAATACCTCTATACCTTGCTTTTATTATATATTTTAGGAATATTTTAAGCCACAGTACATTAAGCTATTTTACACCCAGCATGGGGCTTTGCAGGTGATACATGAGAACTCCATCTTATTTCTCCTCCTCGGAATGTTCTTATTTATATTTCATATGCAGTTTGTCACAATTTAATTTAAACAGCTGTTAAATAACTGTTAATCTGGTCCTAAACCCATTATATGCTTTTACATCACGTTCAAGAAGTACAGTACTCAGAACATCTAAGTTGTTTTTCTGCATACATACCTAAAAACACAAAGACTTTAAGACAGCAGCCAGTACATATCACTGGAACATATAATAGCAAAGCCAAATAACATTTGTGGAAAGCACAAAATTCAGTGTTCAGTATGAAGAGCAAAGACTGATGTTGAGGAATGTTTCTTTTTTGTAAGTTGATAGGATAAACACACCCCTGGAACATTCTGTCCATGGCATGAGACTAAAAAAACACCAAAAAAATTAATGCCAAATTAGTTGTTCAATGCTGACAGAGTGAATGGGACTATGCCCAAAAAAACTTCACATGCATTAGAAAAATTCCATCAAAAACAAGCTTAGTGCTACATCTTTGTGAAGAATGCACCTCAAACTTCTAAACAGAGAGAAACTCTGTCCCCCCCTAAAGGCACTCTCACACAGTCATGGACAAAAGAAGCCACCTTTAAATGCAACTCTGGAAACACAGTATGAAAAGCTACCAAGAAGTGAAAGGGCACATCCTTCAAATATCTGTTAGTCTGAAACCTCTTGAAAATAAATGAAGTAAATGTGTATCATGAACAAGAACTTTTAATGTATATTCAAACACTGACTTTTCCCATATTCAGTAGCTGACAAAAGGCTTGGGATTCACAAATTTAACCTTTAACAACAAAGAAACACAACAAGACCAAGCAAAATCAGATCACACAAACTAGGAAAAAAAAGGAAAAACAACCACAACTCAAGCTGCTACTGGACTGTTATATCTTTGGGAGCTTTTTTTACTTCTCAGAGATATTAGATTGTGCCATGACCAAGTGGTGCAGCTTTATTGAGTTTAAAATAGCAAAGATTAATGTAATACAGCAACCTTTATGAACTTACCAGTAGTGTAAGGGTTGGAACTGGAAATTCAAGAGACAAACATAACCACAAGGATGCTCATGCATCAACTGCTGCATCCAGGAGGTTTTCACATGAACATTTTTGTTTGGTTTGGGGTTCTTCTATACTATACATGCCTTTAATTGAACTGCAACATTTAATATAGTTCAAAGAACTGGACTTACTCAATTCTGTTTATTTTATTTTTCTCTGCTCATTCTGAAGCACAATACTAGCCATTTCTAGATCTATTACTTATAAAGCTTTAGATCTTTGTCTGTAATTAAGCTTTTTGCTGATGGCATTTATACAGGACAGGTACAACAGACAGGTTGTGCAGCAAAAAAAGCAGGGGCTTAAAAAAAAAATCAAAATCAGTAAACTTTAAAGACTTTGAATCATTGACACCTCACCTTTTGTCCTAAAAGACAGAATAAAGGTCACCAAAATAAGATGGATCATACAAATGCCTCCAAAGTAAGTGCCTGCCTATGAGGCATCAAAATAAATCTTCTTCCCTGTAACTATGTGGAAAATACCATCCTGATGACTTCTGTTAGCTATTGCTACATTTTCTGCTTCAAAAGCATTCATAAACTATTCAAAAAAACCTCATGTGGGAAAATGTAGCTGTTTTTCAGAACATTAATACTACATTCCTATATATCTAAGTCAATTGATTTGATTCTTTACCAACAATATAGATAAACACAAAAATAAACTATTTTGTGAACATTCTGCAGTTCCTCTGAGAGCAGCTGTTACTGTAAACATGTTTTGCTAGAGGCAAACTGTGTTCTTTCTCTTTTCATGTAATTCCTGCCTTCCCCTAATTTTCAAGGTTGCTTTAGTGGGAATAAAACAATAAGCAGCCAAGCCAGATAGCACTGTAGTTTAGGTTTTACCAAAATGCTTCCCCACACAGTAACACATATTTTATACCCACAAATCTTCTTCCAGCTCCTGAGAATGCAAAGTTTGACTAAATTCTTGGGTTTGTTGTGGGTTTTTTTTTTTCAGGGAAAGCTTTCACAAACCATCACAAACTGCACACCACTACAGTACTGAAGATACTCAAGACTAACATGCAGTTTTCTGCATGAGAATTTTAAATTACTTTATGAATTCTGCTTCAGTTACAGTTTAGTTCATATAAATATTTTATTGTCAAAACAAAGAATAAAAGTTCTAGTTGTTTTTCTAAATTCCCCTAGAAAATCAAGCAAAACACTTATACTGAAGAAGAACTGGTGCAAGAAGGAATTTAATATGGCAGAGATTTTACACACATACACACACTGATTATTCTAGCATTTCCTAAGATTGGATGTAGCACTCAGTGCCATGGTTTAGTTCAGGTGTTGGGGCATGGGTCGGACTTGATCATCTCAAAGGTCTCTTCCAACTTAGTGATTCTAAGATATGAAATCATCTCACACAGAAGCTCAAAACCAGAAGAAGGAGAAGGTATTTATGCACCATGAACATGGAAACATGGATTGAGCACAGACACATCATGCTTGACCAGCCCAAATGCAAAAGCCCGCAGGAAGGACAAAGCCCCACACCTTGTAGCAGTCTCAGCTGGGAGGGGAGGGAGCAGGAGCTGCAAACTGGCTGCACCACTCAGCCCAAAGAGATGAAATCAGTGCCTTGGCTGCTGGCACATAATAATCCAAGCAGTTATTAATGTTTGAAATCCTTTTCAGCAAACCAGAGGAAGAAACAATGCGTGTACAGCAAATCCAGTACAGTATCAAGCTTGCAAAGGGAGGATTGATACAGAGATTCAGCTCAAAGGAACCTTGATAAACCAGGGGGCTGGGCCAGCAAAAGGGGTATCAATTAGAAGATTGCACAACTGGACCAGAAAGACCCCACACCTCAGTACAGACAGGGAACAGACTGCAGCCCTGCTGGAAAGGTCCTGAAAGAGTCAGCTCAGGAGAAAAAACTCTCACAGAGCCAAACTTATCTCAGCAGCAGAGAGAACAGCAGAGCTCAGAAGCAAAGCTACAGCTTTGAGTTGATATTGGTCTGAGACCTTTTCCTCGGGGCACAGGCAGTGCAGCAGTGGAATGGGCTGTCCAAAGAGATGAGAGAAGCTGTACCCTGGAGATCTCCAAAATGAGGCAGACAAAGCCTGAGCTGGCACAACCTCGTGCTGTCAAGAGCTCTGCTCTGATGGAGGGGCTGGACAAGATATCCTGCAGGAGTCCCTGAAACCCCACAGGTTTGTGATTCCAACCCACAAGAACCCTTTACAAAAATTCTTCCATATCTCAAGACATTTTCCCTCAGCCAGGTTCTCTGTATTAGCCAAGAGAAGTCTATTTTCACATCTATTTTATCTAGAGTAAGAGATTTTCTCATGCAAGTACAATAAACCTCTGCTAAAACTAAACTTGTTAACCATTTCAAATACTGTTATTGAGAAAAATGCCTCCAGGTTTCAGCTGTTAAGAAATTGGTCTAACTAATCCAAACCAATATTGCTGTTGGGTGAAAGAAATGTCTAAGATAGTTGCTATGCCCAAGCAAAAAAAAAGGAGCTGCAAATTTTCCTTATCCTCCCCTAAAGCTTCTGCTGTGAGAAATTTTCAGCATTAACTGAAAGGCTGACCTTAGACTAATTGATTTATTGGCTTGTGGCACAGCAAAATATCTCAGTCTCCTGAGGACAAACCTTGGCTGCAGGACTGGTTGTTTTTTGGGGTTTTTTTTAGCTGAATATTAGTATGTATCTGAATGATATGAAAGACAAAAGTAAGTCTTGGTCACAGTAGAAACCATCAATATGACATTTGTGACACTGGAGCCAATTTTAGGCTCAGGCTTCTTCAGGTGCTAATATTCAAGCAAGGTCTAAACAATGCTGATTCCAAGGTTTAGAATTCTGTGTAACTAAAAATCTAGTCCCAGCTAGAACAGACACTTCCATTATTTCACTGTGTGGATTTTTCTGATCTGAAAATACATTTCCTTCTCATAGGCTCCACCATGCTACCATAAAGTTGGCTCAGCTTTTGAATATTTCACACCTTTTTGCCCCTACTTCTCCACTACGCTGAACAGATTATTAGTCTGCACTCTGAAGACTTCTGTAAAACTTCCCAATGACATCTCCTGCCTCTCAATCAACAGAAAGGAATTGAATTATGTTTTCCCAGACCTATGAAGCCAGACTCTACCAAAACACCTGTGGCATTTTCAAGCAAGCACTCCTGAGCTTTCTGCTGTGAGATGTCTCCCTCACACCTGAGACAAGCTCCCATACAAACATCAGCAAATTCATTTAGCTACAGTGGTTCATAACTTTGTACCAATTCAAACAAACTCTAGAGCACCTCAAATGTCCAAGTAGGCACCCTCAGAGATCAACTATTAAAGCCACAAGAAAATAGGTAGACAAGGATTTAGCACCATCCACATTTTTTATACAGCATTCCAAAATGCTTTACTTTATCTGAAGGATTAAAACCCACACATCACACCTACCAAATGTGTTTAGGGCAAAGCAAGTCTAAAATAGGCTGTCTTCTACCCATCTGGTTACATCTGAGGCACAGCACAGGGGAGAGTCAAAGCTGAAAGGGGTGGGACAGAAAGTACAAGAGGCTATTCTGTAAGAAAAAAGGACACCCAGCTGAGGCAGAAACCTCAGGTCTGATTATCTGCATTTGAAATAAATTTTAACTTTAAGCAGAAAGCACTCAAGATATTAAAAAAAAAGCAAATTTGTCAGCTTAACTTCCAAAGCAGGTTATTCAAGATGATTACACTGCTAAAGGTAAGGAGGTTGTGTTCATTTCCCAGCTTCACAGCACACAAACAATTACTGTAAAGCCAGCATTCCTACTGCCTTATTCTCAGGCTACAGAAATATTTCTCATAAAAGGATCCCACTAAGCCAGTAAACAAATACATGTTGCCACCTGCTAGAAACAGGAGACAACTGTTCCCAGCACTGTGCAGAGAGCAGTGCAAATCTGCTTGTGCCATGTGTAGAAGCTGTAAACTACTTGTCTAGCTTGGCAAAGAGAATATTAGGGAAACTTTACAAGTCTCTGCACTTGTTTATGATGAGACATTAATTTATATCATTCCTGATTAGATCCATGTGAATACTTCTGATCTATAAATAAGACTCCCTGTTGAACTACACGAAGCTAATTCAAAACAAGACATTCGTTTGCTGGAATGTGAGCAGCTGTGCAAAAAATAATTGGGATTGCCAGTCAAGGACTTCTATTTCAAAGTATTCCCTGTGTAAACATGTTTTCTGTTGTTCTACTCTACAATTCATTATTGTATTTCTATGTAGAGTATGATATTGTAACTCATTGATTTTATTAGAGCTGAAGGTAGAAAACCTTTTTTCTCTTTGCAGGGGAGGCCACCGGTGCTCCAGCCTCTCAGAAATTATCTGTTTTATCCCAGCCAGGATCACAACACAAAGCAATACAGTTTAAACTCACAGAATACAAGTACAGAATAATCATCACATGACTATGAAGATCTTGAAAAAACAAACTCTTGTATGTGCCCAATAGCAATCCTTGAAGCAGTTTTTAGTATTTTCTCTTGCATCAGGTCTTTGGATGTCCTTTATACCTAGCTTATAATCTCACTTCAACTTTCATTCCATTCCTGAAACTCAGCCATCTGTTATGCCTGAATTGTTGTATCAGTCTATCTGTTATGCTTTCCAGCAATATAATTTTCTTACTTTGTCAAGTCTCAAACATGAATTACAATTTCTCCAGTGAATAAAGTAAAAATGAAATTTCAACTCTCAGCATGATCAAACATCCTCCCACTGTCCAGATATGTGGGCTCTGAAAACACAGATTTCTCTTCAAAACACTTTAGAAATGACAGAAAAAGCAGCATTGAGAATGAGCATTTGCTTTCCATGGCTGTAATCCTCTCTTTATTACAATGTCCCTTGGTAGTCTCCAGTTACAACAGTTACACACCACAGAAAGTCAAGAGCTGAAATTAATTTTTCTGTAAACTTATTGGTTGCAACAGGAAATGTCTTTAGTCAATTCTAAGTAGGAAGTTACAACTTGTATTGATAGACTTGAAGTTGGTCAAAAATATTCTAGGCAGTTCAGCCCCCAAAAAAGCACTTTAGGCTCAATTTTCAAAGCAGCAGCTGGCTTGGTTCCTGACAACTTCTTGTCCAGAGAACATTCAGAGGCTGGCAAACATCTGGTTAGCAGCAATAGCTCTGATTATCTCTGACTTTCAGATTACTGGAAACGCAAGGCCTGCCACTTGCACATCAGCCAGGTCAGGGGATGAACATCCCAGGCTGTGGTTACAGCCTTGAGCTCTGCTCACCCCAAACAGAAAAGAGGCAAAAGTGCCAGATTTGAGAGCACAAGAATCAAAATTACAGTGAGGAAACATGAAATGGGCTAAAAGAATGAGAGTGAGCACAAAATTTGATTGTGGTTTTACTCTCTCCTACTCAGCGTCACAGTTTTGTCATAAATCACAAAATCCTGTAAAAACTTCTTAAAATTATGTTTGGTAAGCAAAGAAGAGACAGCTCCCTGATAATGAAACTTCTAGTTAAAATCACTTCACCACTGGCTATAGCAAAAATATTTAGTTATACTAATTCTAGTTTTATAATGGTTAGTTTTTTGAAAACTCTCATATTTAGTAGCTATATATTAGGGGAATAAGGTATTCAAAGACTCAATAAACACTTAATATTCAACCAAAGAACCAGCAGCATTTTCTGTAACTTATATTGAAATCAATACTAAACTTACTGACTAAAAAACATGGTTAGTACATGCATCCCCAATGCTCTTTTTAAGGCTTGTTCTTAGTGCCTTATCAGTTACATTTCAGTGTACAGAAAATTTAATTGACACAATTAAATCAGATTAAATTAACATGATTAAGGGTGCAAAATCAGGCATGTCAAAGTTAGGAAACACTAAAATTAGAAAGTAACATGCTCTGCATTTTTCCAAATATGAAGAAACCTTATGAGAGAAATCCCACCTTATTCCTCAAGAATTTGTTTATTCTACACTATTCAAATCCTGCTCCCAAAAAAGAAAATCCCAATGTGCTTTTCTGTGGCACTTTCAACTGTAATACCTGAATTCTCATACATTCCTTTATTTTCCTGGAATATGTATTGTGAAGAAAGCACCTTTTGCAATCTGCAAAATAATGAAACTAAGGCACAAGAGGGTTAAGTTCAGAGGTATCAAATGACTCAAATAGCCAGTATAAGATTGTTAGGCCTGACTTGTCAGAGGGCATGATTCACACAGCCAAATATGCAAGCCCTGTCCTAAGGTACATCACACCATCCCAAAGGTATGGGTAGTCACAGCTGCTAAAGGAAGGTCATCTTCAAGTGTCTCCCTGCAACTCTCCCAGAAAAGAGAGCTCATTCTTCACTTATACAGCTTGGTATTTGATTATCCAGCAAGTCAATATATCCCAAAGAATAAAAATAACACTAAGGTAACCACAAAATTATTGACTTCTCCTGACTTAGTGAGCTAAACCAGTTTGGCAAGCAGGAGATTCGATGTAAAGGAAGAAAAGTGACAGCTTCAGGAGAGGGAGTGGGATTTCCCCTCTTGAAGGCAATTGTTTACTGGATCAGGTTACACGTCGTGCCCAGCTGAATGACTGGCTCAAGAACAGATTGCCAAAGCTGGCAACTACCCCAGAAAGAAAAAAAAACAAACAAAACCAGCCATCACATCTAGCAGTGCAAGAACAGAAGAAACATCTGTCTCATTCCAGCAGAAAACACTTTTCTGACTTTAACTGATACCCACCACTGCTGCATCCTAAGGAACAGATCTATCCAGGAAAATACCCACTTCCTGAAAACACATTCCTGGTTTTGCAACACAAGGCAAAAGAGCTCATCAGCAATGACTTCTCTTACCATAGTTCTGCACTGACCCATCTCCACACAGCAGAGTGCTGGGCTGCCACAAACAGGCTGCACAGAAATTGACACAAACAAGAAATGACACCTCCGGCACGCTGAATCAAGCAGAAACCCTGCTGACAACAGAATATATAGATAAATAATAAAAGATGTCATCATAGATAGAACAGCATATCCACTTACCACATTCTGAGGGCTTTACTCTGGAAACCTCATAACTTATTTTAGTATGCACTATGCATTCACTGAGCCCTCCAGCAGCCTTTTTTAAATGGAAGGAATAAAAATTCTGTCACATGGAACATTACAGATAGTGAAAAGTTTCATATTTGCCATAGTAGCTCTGCTACATGGGCAGTGACAATGATGGACAGAGACCACAAAACAAACAGATATAAATTGTCTCTGGGCAACAAGACCAGGCCTTAGGGCTTCACTCCATAAATACTCCCAGCTATGCTGATGCAACTGTTCCCAGGAATGCACAGTGCAACACAATGCTGAAATGTTTGTGTTTTTGTAGTCAAAGAGAAAAAAAACAATCAAACAAAAGACCATAAAAATCCCAACCACCTTTTAAGCACAGTTTATGTCATTAGTAAAGTTTATAGAGCCAAAAGGAATTAGACTTCAAGAGAGGATAAGGGAGGAGGGAACATCAAACTGTGTTTTCACATATGACACATCAGAACAGTGTTTCATCTGTCCTGCCACCATGT
The DNA here is from genome assembly GCF_027477595.1 of Haemorhous mexicanus. NCBI lineage: Eukaryota > Metazoa > Chordata > Aves > Passeriformes > Fringillidae > Haemorhous > Haemorhous mexicanus. Next base: position 70,787,518 of record NC_082344.1, on the reverse strand, counting down.
GATTCATTTCCCCTGGTCTCAATTCAGCATGTGATTTTCTCATTGGGAATGGGAAGGGTTAAAGAACTGAATAATTCAATAGTCTAATTATTTTCAACTCCTCTGTTCTTATTTTGACAGCAATGTCATTTTAATGGACTACAGGTTCATAGCCAGAACCTCTAACTGACTTCTTGAGGTTTCTATTTGAATCCAGAGATTATTTTCAGGTTTTGATGAAAACACTTGGGGCAAATTCCAATAAACTGATAACCAGATAAAATTTCAAGTCTGATCTTCCCAAATTTCCAAGAACCATTGGAAAGCATGAATAACTGTCCTCCTTTTTCAAATGTTCCCCAGTTGGAGATACACTTCATTCTTCTTACCCTTTTCTGAGATGGAGAAAAACTTTCTCTATGGAATTCTTGAAAATACTGTAGAGATTTTTAATGCTGCATGCAATTTCATTTTAATGCCAATTTTTAAGTTGCCTTTATTTTCCATCTTTCCTTTATTTTTCTATTTGCAACATCCCACACTAGTATAAAATTAACACTTGGCTAATACATTTGATGGATTTCTTAGTCACAAACTGCATGTTCCAACAATATTAAAATGACATTAATGAGAAAATTGCAAAGCTTCTTTTTAAATCAAATTGAGCCTTTTTCATTTCCTTTTTTTAAATAGCTAAATCCCTGACTGAGCTATATTACAAACAAAAGATGTTTGTTTGAAATACTGGAAAGAATTATATTCTCCTTTTTCCATCTCTCCGTTCCACCTTTGGTATTGCAAATCAGATCAGCTCCTATGCTCGTGCCTGGCAATCAATAAACAGTGTTCAAGTCTGTATAATTTTTGGCAGTTTGTTTTCACTTTACTGGCTGTAATTAAAATAACGAGCAATCAAACAGTAACTTAACTATGGCAAATAAAATAAATTGTGAAACACACAACTTGTTAGCCAGCTTTTACAGAACTAAACATCCAAGTGCTTTTCATATACTCTAGGTATTTCCAGAAAGCAGCAAGTGTACTGCAAAGTTTGACAAGCTGGTTTATTTAACTTCTCCATCCTGGTGGTGCTGAGCTGACTCTAACAAGCTCCCAACTGAAAGATGAAAGGATCAGAGATTCTGCAATTCTATTTCTCATTTTCAAATACCTGAAGCTTATTTTCTTAATTGTTTTTTAGCAAAAACTGTGTTATTCTCATATAGAAGTGTCACCGTTCTAAATATTTCAAAGTGAGAGAAAAGTTCAAGACAAATTAAAGCATTTTGTTACCTTCCTGCTTTCCCCTCATTTTTAAAAACAACTAACTCCTAGGGTTCCTAGTGTCAAATACTTGCACACTACAAATACTTAAAACTACAAAAAAGTTTGAGTATACTCTTCAAAATACTCCTATTTTTCTCAAAAAACCCATGAAAATATATTTACTAAAATGTATTTTCAAACTTGAATTTAAAGCACTTGGGAATCAGAATAATTTTAATTGCAGAAAGGAAAACTTAATAAAATTTTCTGAGAATCAGCATACTTGGCCCTGCAATTTTCCTGTATCAATGTACACACTGAGAATGAAAAACAAGGAATGTAAATTTATGAGTAATGTTAGTAACACAATGAGATACTCATTATTTTAAATTACAATATGCAAGCACATTTACAAAACAGCCTGCAAATTCCTTTCCCACTTCTCTAGAATAAAAGTAAAACCATATAAGCTATAATTTAAGATTTAGGTACTACATAGATATTTTTTGGTAATTTTTAGTATACTAGAGAGGTTCAGCTGCAGCATAAAAAGGAACAGAAAAAGCAAAGTGAACAACAGTGTAATACCACCTATCTATGGTGGTTAAAGTTAATATCAATTCTTTCTACAGGGGATATTTTCAGAATTCATTCTGCTAGCTGAACATGACTCTTTTTGTGAGTCAAACTACTTCAAAAGCAGCATGAGAATTTCTGCATAGATAGACAGATATAGTGTTATTTACGTGTCTTATTTTTTAATTATTTTAATAAATATCACAAATTTACTACTACAGCACAGAGCCATTTTCTGGAACAGGCCCAAAAGAAATGTAAAACATTGTACAGAGGGCTCAATGAAACTCCATTTTCCAGCAACAACACCACTCAAGGCAATCTGGAGAACAATAGGACACACTCATCCTCAACAGAATTCAAGATTAAAAGCCCAGATCCATTTCTGAACTTGACCAGACTTTTCCAGCAATGAAAACCCACACAATTCTAGGGGAAGATACCAGATATTCTACTAATTTATTTTTATAGTTCCTTGGCTAAGTGGTTCCACCTGTTTCAATATCCAGAAGCATACTTTCTTCTACAGACATTTGCAAGTAAGAAGGGGGGGAAAGAGAGAAGCTTTAGTAGCCTCTGTGGGCATAAATCAGGTTTAATTTAGGAACAACCAAACAAATCTCAGTCCTTGCTAGACCAACATGGCACATTCCAACAGCCTTGCTCTTGATTTCAGAACCACATGAAGCACTGCCATGTTTCCATGGGCTGCTTCAGCAGCACAAAGCAGACAGTTCTTAAATCATCCAAAAGGAAGTTTCAAGAACTTGACACTGAGAAAGAGGCAGACAAAAAGAACCAGGTTTGGAAGTACAAAAAAAAATATCAGTCCTATGGTAAAGCTCAAGAATTTATCTGTCAATCAGCCATTGAAAACAGTCTGGGAAATAGCCTTCTAAAACCTTTGGATTAATGAACAGTTCAAATTGCACAGTCTAACAGCATTTAAGTATTTCCACATCAAAAGTTTGATTTTTTTTTTTCCTTAAAAATAGCAAGGGAATGCAGTTCCATGCAGACACTACTAAAACAAATCAGCTGTAAAAGAAAAAAAAAATTAAAGTCCTTTGAGTACAAATTTGGAGTAGATAAAACCTTAAATTAAAAAATACAGTCATTAGTGGATATGTGCTCTAATTAAAATTTCATTTGACCAATTTTATCCCACTGTTTCTCCAGGTGGAACTCTCAAGATCCAGATTAATTAAATTGCACTAAACACTCTGGCCATGAGAATAAAAGAAAAGTTACTGCTTCTCCAGCATAACTTTGAATTGTCTGGCCAGACATATGAGATAGCAAAAAAAAATTCCATCAGACCTAAAATTGTAGACAGAATTGCCCTTAAGACAAACACATAAATCTAATCATCACAGTTCTGGGCACAGGTTTCAGGTGGAACAGTAAATACACCATTCTCCTCAAGAGGCTCATTAGGTTCACTCATTGGTGTGACTAAGCCTGTGCTGGGAGGACATTAAAGTTTTCTCATTAAATCTCTTTTATTTGGAGGGATGGGAGGGGAGAAGGGGGGGTCTCCAGAAGAGGACTCCATGAAGGTGCAAACAATGAGAGTGGAGCCTGACCCATGCAGCCCAATTCCCACCCACCTGTGCTGGAAATTCAGGAAATTCAGCATCTGAATCAGTGCCTGGGCAGAAGGAGAAGGTCTGCAAATGCTGAGTTTTCACTGCCCAAGCAGCAATTGCACAATAACACAACAGTTGGCCAAACAGCTCTGGAAATCAAGAAGAAAATTCTTTAAAAACTCCACTTTCTGAGAAAACAACTTAATTCATGTGAAACTATGGACCATAATGAACTCCCAAATGCTTCAGCAATAAAGTCATGAATAAACCCATGAGGGCTGAATAAGCATTTACACAAACACACTCAGAGTTCATAAAATAGCAGGCCACACCAGATTAAAAAAATAATAAAACCACAGGATGAAAATGTTCCAGAGCTGCATCTCATATCTTTAAAGCCAAACTATAAAATAGGGAAAGCTGGCACACTCTGAAGAGAGAATTTCCTGAAAAGGGATGAAAACCAAAACACAGATCACACGAACTCGTTGACTGGTGCTCCCAAACCACTGCCTACCCATGTCCTTGCACACACTAGGAAGTGTTGAAGAACACTTTAATTAAATGGACAGATTGAATCTTTAACTGATACTCATAGCTTCACACTGGAAATTGGTTAACTATGTTAGTTATTGCCAACAGTTGACTGCCCCAGAACACGTATGCCAAAAAACAAATAAAACATGCAGACAGAGTTATATCCCTTCATTAAAAAGCAAAATAAAAAAAAAAAAAAAGTGAGAGGTACTGAAACTTCTTATAGTTGTGCTGCTATTCTATTCTTAGGTTCATAGAAAAAGTAACTGGAAGGGAGAGCTCAAGAGGTCACCTGGCCTGCTCCTTTTCCCTAGCCCAGATCATCTTCCCTCAATAATCCACCCAGAGTTGTCTAAACAGGAGATTAAGGTCTCAGGTAACAGAGACTGTGTAGGATTTCCAGGCAGAGGACCCCAGTTTCTGTACCATTGTGCTTAAAAAAAGAAATATCTTCTGGTTGGATGGTAATAAAGTTCAACCTGCCTGACTCTCTCTTGCTTTGATCCAAGTTCAGTATTTCTTGTACTCTTCCACCATGTCCCTACTAATACTTCTTGCACACCTAAAAGCTGTTACACTGACCTTTAGCAACCTTCTCTTCAGATTAAACTTTAATTAGTTCTTTCATTCTTCATTCCAAGTCGGGTTTTCCAAGACTTAAGTCCATATGACAATTTAATACAATTTAAAAATTAATATAATTTAGTAGAATTTCATATCTTGCAATGAAATGGGGCATAAAATGAAGTACTGTGAAACAAACAAAAAACCATCTGGAAAGAATCCTAGAACAGCCTCACATCAAACAAACATTTTAAAAAACTGAATGTGAGAAATTAAAGGGTTTCTTTGGTCTCAATATTGAAGCCAACCTCAAGTATCACTACAGGTGAAGTAATACATCACAATTTTTTCAGTAACTTTCACAGATAAAATCATGAGCAAACTGACAGACCAGATGTTTTTTCTCATATGAGTATCACACTGGCACATACCTTCTTACTGGATTGTTTGCCTTCCTTTTTCCTACAGTTCTCATATTGATGGAAAACAAATACCTAGGAACAGTTGTGTCATCACCTCTGCAGCTCCAGGACCACAATACCTGACTGGTGTGCAGCTCACTCGTCATTCTCACTGGCTGTATCAGTTTGTGTCACTTCACAGAAAGGCACTTCTAAAATTACAGATTCATTTCTGTCTCAATATTAAACATGCTATATTACAAAAACATCTGACCCAAATAAAAGCTGAAAGCAGCTGTTGTTTTTCCAAGATGATTCTTCCAGCAATCCATCACAGAGAAAGAGAAGTCACAAAGCTTCTTTAGAGCAAAAGTGAAATTTTTTGGTTTTAGATTATTTCCAAACTTTAGGTCTTCAACATTAAAAATCCAGTCTCTAAATAACATTATTGCCTGTTCTAGCTCAGAAAAGGGCTTTATGTCAGACAGACTTTTATTATTTTTTGATTTCTTTCCAATATTCAGCCTTATATTTTTGGACACTAACAGACAATTTCAGAATACAACATATACAGAGAACAAGAAATAATGAACCAAAAATCTAGTACACAAACCAAAAAGGAATACAAAGGAATCCTAAAGGCATTATCTTCATTTTGTCCTGCTAATTGCTTGGCCATACCATGACTTGCAGCACATTTCTGTATCACCAAGATTATCCCCTGGTGATTCCAATGGAAGTGGAAGGAGGAAACAATATTCAGCTTTAAGAGGAACAAGGCATTACAGTACCAGTGACTTGTTTTAATACCCAACAGACGTTAACAAGGTTTTTTATTGCTTGGCAAGGTTTTGCTGTGCTGTAAACCTAAGACACAAGACAGAGGTGCTGGTTATTGCCTTACCTTTCAGGCCTACGTCATCTTTGTAGCTTATCGACCATAATCCAAATCCATTAAAGCCACATCAAACTATCAGAGAGCTACAAACACTGGATAAATGTGACCATCACCCTAACCTATGATTTGATCAGCATCAGATACAACAATAGTTTTATACAACAAATTGAATCTAGAGCAATAAAAGTTTCCATGTTGCCTTTAAATCACACATTTTCTTTCTGCTGCCTTGAAGTATGGAGATCTATAACTCATAAAAGCAGCAACCACTTCACCCAGGAGATACAAGCCCTGAGATATCAGAGTCTTGTTTTAACAAAAATTTCTGGAACACCCTAGGGTTCATCTGTTTTTTTTTGTTTTTTTTTCAATGACCAAAGAAGAATCTAAGCATTTCCATCCTCAATTCCTCACCAAAAAAGCATACCTCCCCCACAGAAGTGTAGCTCTGCCTAAAGTGCATGCCCACAACCAATCTCCCTAAAAATTATCTGGAATTAGAACTAAAGGTAACAGCCACTTAAATGTTATCAAATCACATGTGAATCTTATCCCCTAAAACCAGGTAGAGGAGGGAACAAATTCTTTCTTCTGAGCTCATTCAAACACTTGAAGCAGATAGTTGCTTAACAATTTGAAAATCACAGCATAATTCCTAATCTGACTCTCAAGGATGCACAAGCCCACAATGAAGGTGCCACACTTTGAAACACAGAGAACTGAAAACTGACAGCATTCCTCTTTTGCTTTTTGTGCTTTCACATATCAAGTAACAAAGATACTTATGTTCAGTCTTCTTGCTATCCCCTCACCCCACACATCCTCCCCAGTCCCAAATGAAGAACATTAAAAGAAAGTTTGAGTCAAGCCAAATTTTTTTAAACACCTAATTGTGACACACCTGTTTTAACATCTCATAGTACACTACCATGTCTAAAATGCTTTATGACATTATTGATCTTATAATACATGCATCTCCAAACAGCCTACATCAGGAATTATTTCTGTGCTTAGAAAAACAGTACCTTGTGACATAAAATACCTTGAGTATGAAAAGCAAAAATGTGCAAATACAAATGATTAGTAGTTTATTTCAGATCTTGCAATAGCAAATCCCCAGTCAAAAAGAACAGTAAAATGGAATCATGCCTGCTTTGACAAACAACAGCCACAAAAATAAGGTGGCAATTTCACACTCCCTCTTGCACTGCAATCTAAGTGACTCTGTCAAATCCTCCCCAGGTAAGGGATTTACAAGGTACCAAAGAACCATCACTAATAAGGGAAAAGCAATGCAAAGAATGAATAGGGAGGGCTTCTCACTGGAGAGGATATGGGTTGTATCAACTCTTGCCATTTGAATGCATGACTTTATTTCCAGGTTCAGTGAATTTTCTGCTCTGCTTGTATAGGGTATTAGGTCTTGGCAAATAATCCATCCTCACACCACACAGAAAGGAGAAGATGAAGACTGTAAATTTTACAGTTTGAGCACTAAGTGCAGTTGGTGAAAAGATCCCAGATATTTTCTCTACGAAAGAGGGAAACTCATATCTAGATCATCAGGCGACTACAGAACTTGCTGTAGGACACTTTTTGCTCTGAAGGAGAAGAAAAATCCATTGCAGCTTCCACTTTGAGCAGGATACAGAGACATTGATGAATCTGAGCCTTCTTTCTCATCAGTATGACAAAAAGAATGGTAGATATTTCTGAGACCATTGTGTTTTATCACCTTACCTGCAGCCTCTTAGTCCCCCAGAGCCCACAAAAGCCTTTCACTACAACCAGCTCAGCACATCACTGCAATTTTACTGTTTGTTCAAGCATCACCAGCATCCATCAACACCACAGGTCAGGCTTGCAGAGAACTTTCTGTTCACTCTCACAGTTCTTTAACTACTGCTGATGTGAATCCATCTTGTTTCCTGTTTCATGCTTTGGCAGAATCCTCGGGATAGACTTTCCTCCCCCCTGTACTGACACAGCGTCCAATAGGAAACTGGTCTATAACTTGGTTTAATAAGGCACTATAACCAGGCTGGGTAATCTCCCACAGAGGTCTACCACACATTTCTGAAAACAGAAAACCTCCAAGACCCTTTTTTTGGATTGTACCAGGTCCTCTAAAAATTCCAACAATGGAAGCTTTTGGCTTGTCAATTCAAATTTCAGATTCTTGTTGGATCTGGGTTTTGCAATTGGCAACATGACAAATTCTTTTCCCACAAAAGAACTGCAGCAGGAATTCCCCCTGATGTTTGCTCAGCACAACCTTCCCCATCACTTAAGAGTCAGTGTTGAAGAGGGAAACCTCCATCACAGAGAGCGCTTTGGGACATGAGACTGCCAATTGCTGTGGATGTTTGTCTTGGACAGTGCAAAAGACTTTTGGTTGAATGTCATGTTATTTATTTAGGTAGCATAACTAAACAGTGACAGGATGTTTGTTTATTCTGCTGACAAGCTGGACCCATGAAGCTTAAGAGATGCACTGCATTTGACAAGAAAATACTGCTGGAAACCACCTTCTTTGATACATCACTGTTTTGTTAAAACCCCATATAGACTCATTTTGTACAGACACCAGTTCCATTACTCATAATGGTTTTATGAAAGAACAGTATTCTTCCTTAGAGACTCAGCACACACATAATAAAAGACAATTTCTTTCTTACTGCATAGTGATAACTAATGTGCCAGTATTTTATTTCATTTAAAATTTGAACTGAATTTAGTTTTAATTTAATCTTGAGTTAACTGTCCTATCCAGAGGTATGTATCAATGCCGAACAACTAAAAAAATATAATGCTGAATTACAATCTGCTGCCTTATCCTACTTTTTATGAGACCCATTTTTACTGTCAGTCTTGACATCAATGTGAACACCAATTTGAAAAAATACTGAACCACACTGCAAACTGTGTACAACTTTCATGGCACTGAATCCAATCCACAGGATTATTTTAACAAGTAGCTGGGCATAACACTATTTCTAAATTAAAATTTTACTGCAGTCTCAAGCTGATGAAATATGTAACATTTTTGCTATCAAAGTGCAGCAAGTCAAAGCTAGAACTCTACAAATACCTCTTAAAAATCACATTAAAATTATCTGATCCTTTTAATACCTAGTGTTTACATCACACCTTTCATTTCAAGGCTCTAAAACACATGCAAAGACAGCTATTAACAAAAAAAAAAGCTAATTTAAGAGAAAAAACACTGGATAGGTTCCTGACTGTAGGCAAACTTCTCAGGATGATGGGGCAAATTAATATCCACATTGCATATTTTTTAGCCATTTTGCAGTTAATAGGCTTTTTCAGATGTTTTTACTGCATAGTCAATGGTTACTATTTGCAACAGCAGTGAGTGCCATTTTTAATTAGCATTGACTAACAGCCTACTAACATAAAAGACTTTCTATAGTTACAATAAATAACCATGGGTGCATAGAAAGCTCTCAGAGCATCTTCAGGTATACACTGGTTTCCTGGACTGCAATACAGACAAATTTCTTCCAGAACTATACGAACCTGGTCACTGCAAATTGTGACCAATTATGAATTTAGGAAAGAAGACTAAAACTACAGTGAGCACACTTGTAGAAATTACTGCCTGCACCCTAAAAAAAGCCCATTGTGAACCTTTGTTACAAGAAAGATCACAGAATTATTCAATAGCCTGAGCTGGAAGAGACCCACAAAGATCATCAAAGCGCAACTACTGGATGGTAAATGGTAATGTGCTTTAGGAATTACAATTTAAAGCCAAATTATGACATTAAGACAACACCTTTCAGGATACAAAGTCATCTTAGTCTGAAGGTAACAGTTGAGACTCTACACAAAAGCCCTCATTTTTTATAACACAAAGCTATTAAATATATCACGAAGGAGAGGTACTCTAACGAAGCATTGGAAAATTGACACCAGGTATTAAAAAAGTTACTGTTCCAGGTGCAGATCTCTTCTTATCAAACATTTATTTCCAATAATGACATTGCCAGAATTCCCTGTAAATAGCATTGTGGAAATGGCTGTCAACCAGAGAAGTGGCTTCCCAAAAATTACTCCAGTCCAGCTGAGGATATTGCTCCCAAAACATACATCAGAAATGCATAGCATGGTGCCCTGCACATTTCAGCCTTACCTTCCAGTTGTCAGAATGTCATCATCTGTTCTCAAAACACTAGAAAATATTTTGTACTCTATGTCCTTTCATATAATTTGAGGTACTCCAGCTGACAATACTCTGACTCATCGATATTATGCAGACGGAAATTGCCCACAAAATCAAAGCACCGGGACAGAAAAGAGCTGGCAAGGAGTTGTTTATTGAGGCAGAAGCAATCATAAACACACTGAGGAACTTCCCAGACTGTACTCATAATTCTCATTAGAACATGCTGCCCATATGTTAGGAGAAGGGTCAGTTTGGCATTTTATCCTGTAGACCTCCAGAGAAAACACCCACTTAAATCTTCAGGCTTGGCAATAGACTGTCCCTGTCTCCCAAGACGGATCTGAACAACCACAATCTACAAACCAACTCAAGACCAGACTGCTGTGCCTTTCCTTACCCAATTCCATCATTGCTCCATCTAGAAACACATCTAAAGGAACAGAAAGTCTTACTGGCAGTTCTAAGAAATCCATGACTAGCACTTGGCAGAGAAACTGCCAATGGGCTCTAAATCAGAAAAGAAAATTATGTACATTACTGCAGGACAAAACACAATCAACTACAAACACTGAAACAAACAATGCAGAACAGAGGTAAGTAAAGATGTAGTCAAATACAGAACAAAACCAAGTGCAAGTATACAAAACTTAGAATGACATTAAAGACTGCTGGAAATATCTGCCATACTTATCTATGCATCTACTAACTTTGGTGTGCAATGCTAATTAGAAACTTGAAACTATCTATTCCCTCAACTTGTGCACTCTACTGCTAACTTCTTGTCCTCTCTAGGTTTATACTGCTGCCCCCAGTCAAGCAGGAGCAGACAATCCTTTCTGTACAAGCTTTTAGCATTTCCACAGGTTAAGTTTTCCCTTAATTAGGTGGGCAGAGATGCTCAAATTAAAAGCAATGTGACATAGATTTAATTCAGTCTTATTCAAATTAAGTATCAATAAGGTGCAGAAACCTTGACACACGGCCAGGATGCAAGTGTGTTGATTTTTATATAGTTCTATAAGGATCAGAAAAGTTACATTTTTAATTGCTCCAACAGGGATGAACACATCCTGTTTTAGACATCTTCAGCAGTCTAACAACATAGGGCTGAAAGTAATACATTCTATCCCCAATAGATTAAATCATTTTATCTGCTTAACTTTAATGGTCCAATGACTCTACCACAATCTTTACTTTCTTCAAGCTGACTTCCCAGGAGGTAAAAATCTGCAAAATCCATTTCCTGTCCCACAGTCAGAGTAAAATAGGAAATGGCAATTGTTTCTTGAGTGAATCCTTCCCAGACACTTTGACCTTAAAAGTAAACAGGATCTTTTCTTTCATTTCTGTGCCAACATTTGGGGAAACACATCAACCTGTGCACAACAATTTAAATGTAACACATCTCTTTGCCTGCTTCTCACAGTCTGAACTCCACTGGTCACCTCTCAACTCACAATATCATGGATTTTTTTTTTCAATCTATTTGTACTAGAGGGCCTGAGGAATGACATAGTAACAGCATTAGATCAAGTTCACATCACTAATATGCAAAAGTCAGAATGACAATCACTCCCTGATACCACTCCCTCACTGCAGAGATGAATGATGAAAGAAGAGAGGATCTTAGAAGTTGTTATTTAAAGAATATATTATTCTAAGTATTCTAAAGTACAGCATTTTTTATCTCTACTTGTCTGTCACAGCACAGCATAAACAAAGCACCAGAAAAGATACACATACATTTTACAGTTTAAAAGAGGATATGAGAAAATGTCATGCCATACTCTTTCTGGAAGCATATCAGTAAGCAAAGCAGGGAATTTATGAAAGATCTACCCAAAAAAAAAAAAAAAAAAAAAAAAAGGCATGCAAAAGCTTTCAAACCATCATTATCTCCTTGCAAAACACTGAGATTATATTCCAGTTTGCACAGGCATTACTAGATCACAACATTATCCCTGCTTAACTTTCCTCTAGAGATACCTGAGAAAGGTAGAGAAATACCTCAAGAACACAGCATAAGTTAGAATGATTTCCACAGAATCACCCCCTGATCTTTACTGTTCTAAAGGGAAACTGTCATGTAGTTGCTGCTCTAAGATTTACCAAGATAAAAAATGACATAATTTACAAGACAAAGCATACACTCAGTTTCTCAAAGCTACAAGGATCCTTCTCCACACACACACCTCTTACTGAGAAATATAAACAGAAGCTGTTTGGATACAAAAGCTTTTATTTATTCTATTTTTTATGTGCTAAGACATATTCCAGGCACTGTGTACTCAGAAAATACCATTGTATAAACAAATTTTACAAACTAAGCCATATTGTCTTGTTCTGCACGTGAAGAAAAATACTCCTTACAAAGGGAATACTGTTGGAAAAATTGGTTTTTAATATTAGAGTTCTTTATAGAATAAAATCCTGTCCTTTAAACAAAAAATAAAAGTATAGTTTTAAAATATACTTAGTGTTAGGGACTATTTCAATTATATTAAAAAACCCCCAGTACCCCAAACCAAACCCCAGCAAGTGATCATTTTCAGTAACAAAATACTGACTCTGCTGTCTACAAAGATAAAGATATGAGTAGATAACTGAAGCAGGGTCACACAGGAAGGAAACTGTGGAAACTTAAGGTGCAATTTCTACTTCAAACTATTCCTAAATTTTGTCATCAAGTTTTAGATGTAAATGCTCTTCTCTGTCAATTGATTAAACTGGTCAGATTAGATAAATAGCAGCACATCTTTTCTCAGAATTCACAGAATCACTGGGTTGGAAGAGACCTTCAAGATCATTGAGTCAACCCAGCCCCAACACCTCAACTAAACCCTGGCACCCAGTGCCACATCCAGTTTTTGTTTTTTTTAACACCTCCAGGGATGATGACTCCACCACCTCCCTGGGCAGGCCATTCCAGAACTTTATCACCCTTTCTGTAAAAATCTTCCTAATATCCAACTTATATTTCCCTTGATGCACCCTGAGACTGTGTCCTCTGGTTGTGTCAGTTGCTGCTTTGTGTTCAAGATTTAAACTAGACATGTATAATCTGTCAATTCTCACTCTCTAAGTACTAACCAGCCAGCTGATATTCAGCTACCCTACAAAACCCCACATTAGTCACAAGTGTCTGAAAAAGCCTCATCAGCACTAACCATGATTTTTTTCTGGCAACATTTTATTATCAAATTACTAATACTTTCATAATTTTTAATGCTTTAGGACTTTTGATGCAAATATGTCAGTATCCACCATGTATGCTGCTGTAAGACAAAATATTGCTTATCTCAAAATTTTATTAGTAGATATTGAAGGAATTATCATTACACCTATTTTGTAGATGGAAAACAGAAACAGAAAGATGAACTGATCTGCCCTAATCCAATAGCAAAGAAAGACAAACACTATTTCTTCCAATTCCACTATTTCTATCCATTAGGTTATACAGCATCTTGTGCCTGAAGTATCAGGTTTGTTGTTCTTAAATATAATGCATCCCAATAAAGGAGGATGATAAAACAATTTCAAAACACACTGAAAAGGAAATTAATTGTTACGCATCAATAGCTATATCTGAGTTTTGCTCTAGATATGGAAGCTTTCTGCTTCAATCTAAAACAGCAATCTCTATATAAATAAAAATTTTCCTCTGAAATATTAATCCATTATTAATGCAATAACAATGTGCCATTCCATAAATGTCAACTCCAACATGAAGAAAAAACCAAAATATTGTCCACTGATAGCAGCAATTCAACACTTTTTCCTCCTCTTCCTCCTTATTAGCAGAGAATACAATTAGTGAACTTCTAATACCTTTGAAAAAGTAACAATTTAAACAGAAAAATCAATAAAATGTGTTGACCATTCCTATTGTGAAAACAATTTGTAACAAATGTGAATTTCACTATTGTTGGGTCTATTTTTTATGATTTGGCCTGAAGTCCAGAAGCATACATTCCATTCATGGCTTTAACCAGCAGGGTTGCACAGCGATACTGAACTCAGTCTCCTGAACAGGTACCTGATAACACCCTCTTAGAGCAGCAGATAAGGGAAACTGAGGGATTATGACCCACAGAAAGCTCCAAGTGTTTCCTAGAAAATCCACAAACACCTGAAAATTCGTAACACCATGCTTCTAGGCTGTGCTCAACTAGCAGTTCCCCTGCCAACTTCTCATAAAACAAGTGTTTTACAACCTCAGTGGGGGCAGGGAGGAGGGGAAACCCAAAACTTTGCAGTATTTTATTAAAGATGTGTCTAATGCATTGCCAAAACCCCAGTACACTTTAGCACCTATTACTAGAAAGCTGAACACACCTCATGTCCCCCAGATGTCTCTGCACTTTTATAGCAAATGTATTTTTCACTGTTACAGGGAACTGGTCCCTCTATGCTGGAAATTGAACCTGACCTCTCCCCTTTCTGTTTCCTAAGCTTCCAAATTGCTAATCACTAATTACCATCTCTGGTGGCTCTCTGAGAACACCAGAGTTTTATGTGCAAGCATGGCAATCCTTCCCATGCCCCTTGGAGCTGATCAGCATAATCTCAAGTTCTTCCCAGAGAAGCTCAGGATAACACTGAAGCCTCTCAACTCAAGGAAAATCAGAAATGTGGTACAAGTCTCTCTGGCTGCAGTCCAAACTCCCCCAATATTTACCAGCTAGAACACTAAGCTCTGATTTTGTTTCCTTCTTCCTATGACCACCATTTTTGAAGTTTAAAAAAATCCTAAACACATATCATAGACACGCTTAAAAATAGGAATGCGAAGCAATCCAAATAAATCAATATTGCTTCATTCTGCAAAAACCTAAAATTCATTCACTCAGAATAGCAGTCTTTACCTGATTTTGTGCTGCCACTTTGTAATGTGAAAATCTATGCAGGGTTTTGCTTTTGTTTTGTTGGAGTAGGAGGATTATTTTAATATGCAGAGGATTGATTTTGTTCCTGTATGCATGAGCCGCTGTTGATATTCCCAACCAGAAAGACTCCTTTCTAGAATTATCATCAATATATATTACAAGAGAGTGTTTACTTCCACCCTGCCTCTCTTTTAAAAGCCTCCACAGTGTTAATTCCCAGAGCAAGGCTACAGGTCTCCTACTCAAAATTTCTCTTTGGATTTTCTAATCCTTTTCTCCTTAATCTCCATTATACGAAAAGAAACCCACATATGCATGGTCTGTGGGAAGCTAAGTAACTTTACCTCTCACCATAGTTACCACATCTGATTTAACCACTGGCTCTGGACATTGAATCATTGTCCTTTAAGATTTCAGATTTTATTTGTGTATGCCTCAATACATTCATCAAGCATAAAATTCTACAACCAGACTGATTTTAATATCGTTAGTAGACGATTACATTTCAATTTATGTGACTGTAAGATAACGTACCATCCACCTCTGCTATTTCTGTACTGTGTACTGCTGTTTTCCAGGATCTCAGAAGCAAAAATGTTTAAATGCTACATTATTGACAAGGTTTTCTGTCTAATCCAGTTCTTTGAATGATTCTGAAACAATGTTACATTCAGATATTCATTAGTGTGCTCAACTATTCTATTAGACTTTTTTGTTTCTCATGGTAACCAATTTTATTTGACTTAACGGAAGCTGTTCAAATATTTAAAGGCACTCCGAGATGGCAGGAGTTTATCTAGGAGCATACATGATGTGTCACAGATATTCCTTTCCTTGCTCTTTTGGATTCCCCCCCTTCCTCCCCCCTTCAAAAACAGTAGCAAACAAATGAGAATCTCGACCTGCCACACTGCACCGGGAACGTGCTCGCTTCATCTGTTTATGTAAATATTCAAGTTACAATGGGCACATTTCGAAACCACCAGCTCGGTAGGTAAAACAGATGCTTCTTACGTTCCTTCATTTGCACTGAATCCCTCTGCCAGAATCGCCAGGCGCAACGCAAGAACTAAAGTATAAACATCTGCAACACCTCTCTGTTTTCTTAACATTCTTTCACACGTTTTCTTGCTAACTCCAAAAAGGCTCGACGGTGTAAAAAAGAAAGAGAGAGAGGAAAAAAAAACCAAAACACCAAACCAACAACAAACAGTGAAATTGGAAACATCTGCGAGATAGCTACGGAAAACGGAATGAAACATGAATAAACAAAAACATGGCGAAAGTGGCCTGGGGTTGTTACACTGTCAGATCATTTTTCCAAGCCCAACATCAAGGCTTTTGTTACAACCAAAGCGGTCATTTGCATGGAGAACCAACAGGGTTCCTTCTCCTTCGGCGGCTCCGCGGCCGTAGCGCACACACACACACACACACACGGAGGCACAGACACACAGACACACGGTGGCCGTCTCGGAGCCGAAGCCTCCCCGCACACGAACACCGCGGCCGAACGCGCACCCGGCCCCGCCGCGCAGCCCCCGCGCTCCGCACACCCAGCACTTGCCCAGGGAAACGCGATTCAGGGATAAAAAACAAGAGACGAACCTTTGGAGCGCTGCCCCAGCCGGAGTTGTCTCTCTCTCTCTCTCTCCCTCTGCTCTGCTGTTGCTGACAAGATCAGGCTGAGATTAACAAGTCCATGCTACTCTGCCAACCTCGCTGCTCCGGCGGCTGCACACACGCCGGGGGCTCGCAATAATACCAAACTTTCAGAAAGTTAAAAATGGAATGGGTTGGAGGAATGTAAAGCAAAATGGCAGGGAAGCAGAAAACACTGCCTGGACAATTATTGCAGCAGCAAGCAGGGCACTGCTCTGTAGTCAAGGCTGTGTCAGCACTTTCTTCCTAAACCCCCCCATTTTCAGGGGGCTGTAATTCAGAAAGGAAAAAACAAAAAAAGAAAAATGCTTATGGCCAAAAATATTGCAGGTAAACTCCCTTCCCTTTGAATTTTAAATCATCCATTTAGACCATTCAAAAAGTTACAGGAGTCTGCACTTCTCAGGCAGTCCCTCACGCCTTTTTTTATGCAAATACAAGTCTTTTTTTTTTAAGAGGTTTCACAAGAATTTGACCTACATTGTGAATGCCCCCTCTTTTTTTTTTTTAATAAAAGCAATATAAAACATACCTTAACATCGAAACCCAGTTTGCATAAATATGGGATAATTTCTAAGTTCTACATGCACATGGCCTGAAAGGTGCTAGATTGGTACCAGAGATATGTAAATGCTCCCACAGACAACCCAGCACAGCCTCTACTGAGGTCTCAACCCCAATTCATTATGGTAACTTGGTAACCCAAACTGCTGAGGGTATCTGCATTTGCCCTGGATAAGGAAAGGGTCCTTAAAATCATGTTAAAATAGGGAAACAAAGTGTTTGATATGTATGTACTGCTTTACAACT
This sequence comes from Haemorhous mexicanus, assembly GCF_027477595.1. Taxonomy (NCBI): domain Eukaryota; kingdom Metazoa; phylum Chordata; class Aves; order Passeriformes; family Fringillidae; genus Haemorhous; species Haemorhous mexicanus. The sequence continues at coordinate 70,770,161 of NC_082344.1, read as the reverse complement.
ACACTCTAAACAGGGACACATCAGGGCAATAGCTGCTGCTGTTGTTAATCACTGGGGTTTGGTGGTGGGAGCTTTTTCTTTTGTTTGTTTGTTGGGTTTAAACTCTTGGCAATTTCCTCTCAGATACAGAAATAAAACTTCACCAGCCTTTTTACACAAGCCATATACACTAAGACACTTTTCAGTTACGTTTCAAGTTAGAATAACAAAATTAAGGAAAAAAACCTCCAACCATGAACTATACAGGCATATTCCTACTTTCTTTTAAAGTAAAAATACACCTTTATTGTAAAGTTTGTGCAGCAGCCTAAGCCTGCTGGGCAAGAAAACCAAAGCATAAGTCTTGATTGATATGGAATAGCCAAGAAACATGGAGGATCCATGATAACGGACAATACCACCACACCCACCTGCTCGGAGGAAGAGAACTCTACTGAACAGTGGGACAACCTGTGCTCCTTCCCACCTGAACCAGCACAGCCTTCACATTCCTGCCTCAGGTCAGTCTGGTCTGCAAATACAAGAAATGATGGTGACACACACACCCCCACCTCTGCCACTGGGCACTGGGGTTATAGTGGCCATGGAGAGGAAAGAGAAGCAAATGTGGTAAAATCTCTATCCACAGCAGTTTACTTCACCATATGAAAGCAGAGCACTGAGGTTTCTGCTCTGCTCCACCAAATAACACACCGAGTGTTTGTGTTCCTGAAAGATACATCATTTGCATGCAGTGTTCAATGGCAGGCAGATGTTTTTCTCTGATCATTAATCTGGAGCAAAGTGGAAGGCTACTGGAAACAAATGAGTGAAGTTCTCCTAAAGGTTTGGAGTATTCTCTGCACACTGCTTAAGTTAAACTAATTGCTAATTCATATTAACAAGACACTGAACAAGGACAAACATTAACACATTATGATTCAACTGGACAATACCAAGAAATACAAAATGGAAGCTGACTTTTCATCTTCCTTTTATGACACCAGGGGACAGGGAAAAAAATAAAGAAGATACAGTACAAAACTTCTTAGTAGATCCAACTTCATACTTCCTATTGAAGAATAAAGTAGCAGGATTTATAAGAACTCTTAAAGCAAAGGTATATAGGCAATTAAACGAAATTTAATTAAATTAGGACTCAGTTTTATAAGTTTGTATGGTAGGTTAAGCTGAAGACATATATTAACCTAATATTTAAGAAAAAAGTACAACATTTGTACATTAATGACTATACCCAGGAATAACAATAGCCATAAATATTTTGTTTAATTTAGCAGGAAACTACACATTTTAACAACATCAAAAGATCATTAGCTGAGTTCTCATCCCCCCATTTATCATACCAACATTTACACTATAAATTTACAGCTGCAGCCCAAAGCTGAAAACATGTCAGCAATATGCATAGGTTGTATCAATATTTGCACATGGAGCCTTGAACATAAATTAGTTGACACTCAACACTTCAAGCTTTCTCCCTGAAGCTGCAATATTTAAAGGTTAAAGATTAGACATGCTCCCTCTTGTGTTAAACTAAGAATACACGAATGCATGCTGTTTTCTCTGACATGATGGTTGCTTGGCCATCTGTTCCATCAAGCAACCCCTTTAGCTCTGGCTACTAACATCTGACAAAGCTTCACCAAAAACCCTCCAGTTTACAGACAGTTGCAGTCCGAGCACATAAGCTGTATCCACAGAGTATCTTTGTTACATTAAACTAGCTACTGTATTATCAGAAAGGACTATTAAGAGATTACATATAAACCAAACATGTTGCAAATAAGTGTCTTGGACAAATACATACATGACTTAATCAATTACACAGCCAGTCACACTTCTTCAATCCCTATAGGCATCACAGAGTTAACGTATGCCAGGTTCAAGCTGCTCACCATTAATCATGGGGAATACTGAAGAGCAAATTTCCTTCTAAATATTAGCTTACAGGATACTTAAGACAGACAGGAAGAACAGGAATATTTTACAATGCCACATAATTATGTTTGTAAATACAGCAACAATTGAGCAAAGTTTTCGATCCTCCACCCAAGCAGCTCAGGGTGAACCATTCCCTGCACAGAGCCTTAATGGAGTCAAAATCCCCCTTATAAAAATCCTCTTGCAGGATCTGGTCCCAAGATCTTGTCTAGACATGAATGCTAATCCCAGGTGTAACTATCACAAAAGTTTTACGAACACACTTCTCAAACAAAGGCTTTGCACCTGGTGTGGGCTTGGTAAATTATGTTTAGGCATACATTTGCTGGTTATGGTCAGCACAAGGCTGAATGCTAGGGCAACTGTGAGTAAATATCAGTAAAAAGAATCAAGAGCCAAAGAGAATCTAACACTCAACTACATGACTTCGCACATTCCCTTTTATTTATCCCTGTCCCTTTGAGGTGGTCAGATACTTTCAGCGCAATGAGGTCTATGCACATCAGAAATAACACCACCAAATATTCTCAGAAACATACTTGCTCTTTCAAACCATGAAAATTAAATGTGTTCACTCCTCCTAGAAGTATTGGTATTTATTTTCCCTCAGTCTTCTGCAGACCAGCAAAAAAACATACCCACAATATTTAGAGAGCAAAAAAAAATCAGCACGATTATTGATAGGTACAGGATTTGGGGTCTCTTTAAAGCTTCAAACTCAAGCAGCTCACTGCTTGAAGCACATTTGCTGCCAGCGCATCAAGAAGCTAAACTTTTGGTACATCGACTTCAGCAACAGAGTGAAGTTTGTATTTACTGCACGGGCGGGTCCTACGGGCACCTTTCCCTTCCTCTGCAAGCTCGCTGTGGTGAAGGTCTGTCCCAGTGCCCTGGGTCAGCACTGAGGCGCCCAGGTCACAGCGAGGAGCCGAACACCGAGACGCTGCCCTCTACGCACCACCCAGAAAGCAGCTTTTATATTAGGATTGACACTCCAAGAGTGGTTTTATTCCCTCGCACACACACAAGTAGAAACTCCGCAGGACCGTGTCCCTTTTCTTTTCTTTTTTTTTTTACTGGAAACACTCACGTACGTCCGGCAGAGGAATTACTGCTCGCTTAAACCGGTGCTTGTCACCTTACAGGGACCGGCCAGAGGTCAGCGGGTCACGCAAAGCCTCTGAGCGCAGCCATGGAGATCCACAGCGCGCCGGGGATCCCGCCGGGAGCCCGCGCACGCAGCGCCGGCCGGAGCAGCCCCAGCTCCGCACCTGTAGCGCCCGGCGGCGCCGGCTCCGCTCCCCGGCGCGGCTGCGAGGGCAGCGGCACCCATGAGGGAACCACCAGAGACCCCGGCGGCCGAACGGAGCCGCCCCCCCTCCCCACCCGTCCCCCCGCGGGGCGGGCGGGACCGGCCCGGCTACGGCGGGAGCTGCGCCCGCCCCACGCCTCCGCTCACCGGGGAAACTCGGCGCCGGCCCGGGGAGCCGAGGGCAGGGGGCTGCCGCCGTCTCCGCTATTTAAACCTCTTCCCGCCGTCTCCGCCTCACTGGCTCCCACTCGCTCCCTCCGCCCCGCGGAACTCACGGGGGCGGCCCCGCCCCTCCCGATGTACACACAGCCACACGCCGCCTGCCGCTCCGCCCGCCCGCCCCAAACGCACCGCCCATTGGTTCAGCAGCCTGCCCGTCAACCTGAGAGGCTACAGCATTGGCTGGCAGTGCTGTCAATCACAACGCAGCCCGCCCTGCTTCCCGCCCCTCCCCTTCCCGGACACCTCGGGGGTGTTAAAACGGCCGTTTGAAGTCACCAGCAAAATTTACTTTTAGGCCCCGCCCACTGAGCCCCAGAGAAGGTTCTGATTGGGTCGTAGGAAATCGCTCTCTGCCGCCGCTGAGTGGCTGGGTGTCCATAACCCCCCAAATCCCGCCTATCCCGATGCCGTAATCCCATTTGATTTGTCCGCGCATCCACGCAGCCCCGCCCATTCCCACGCCGCTGCCCATTCAAGCGCGGCTCTCCGAGCTCGGGGGTGGTGCCAGCACTCACGGCGGGGGAACGTGAGGAAGGGAGCCGCTCATTGGCCGGAGTGCCGTCGCTCTCCCTCCGTCACCGCCCCCGCGGAGCGTACCAAGCCGCGGCGGCGCGGGGTGGCGGCAGGGGGGGAGCGTGCGGCGTTGGTTCGGCCCGTGTCCATGAGGGCCGGGGCGGGGTGTGCGCCGTTTCCCGGCATGCCGCGCGCGCCGTAGGTAGCTCCCGCCGGGACGCGCTGGGAAGGAGGGCGGGAGGGAAAGGAGGGAGGGGGGAGGCCGGTGCCCGATCCAAGATGGCGGTGCAGGAATCAGCCGCTCAGCTCTCAATGACTCTGAAGGTGCAGGAGTACCCCACTCTCAAGGTGGGTGCCGGGCCGCCCCCGGTGCGGGGGGGAACGCGTTAACGCCCTCAGCGTCCCGCCCGAGCAGCGCTGAGGGGGAGCCCCTTCTCCCCTCCCGTTCTCCCCGCCTTGGGAGCCCCGGGGCTGTGGGATGGAGGTTGGGAGCGATTCCTGTCGCGTAGTTCCCGCCTGTCCTCGTTTTTCCTCCGCTTGACGTCTCGCTCCGCTGCTGCTCTTCCCATCCCCCTCCGCGGAGGGAGAGGGACGTGCCTGGAATATGCGGCTCTTCCCTGGTGTCTCCGTGCCCTGAGGGGACGGGGGAGGCCCCCGGGCCACGCTGGGGGCACAAAAAGAGCTGGAAAGGAGCTGGGAGAGAAGTGAGGTCCTTGTGCTCGCGGGGTGCTGTGAGGGGGGAGTGGGCTCGGACGAAGCCGGGCTGGGGGAGAGGGGTTGGGGCGTGTGAGTAGAATGTACTCCCTCAGGAACACCGAGGACTGCCTGAAGTGCTCATCCCAGATGATTATCTGGATCTACGTGGCGTTGTTAGGAGACGTGTTAAAGGGGAGGGAGTGGAGGTGGCGGTGTAATATGGTTCCCTGGCTGCTTGGTCCCCCAAAGATGGAGATGAGCTTAAAATATAAAAAGGGACAGACGTACTGGAGGGCTGTGGAGGCGAATAAGCAAAATGCAGTTTGGTAAAAGCTGTTCCTTAAGATACTGGGTCTGCCTTCAGGATGGAGGTCTCCCAGGGCTGCCTAGGTGGTCTTGGGCTTTAAGCAGGTGTTGTGAGGCAGGTGAAGGACTCAGCGATGACCTTAGCGCTCAGTGCCTCCGAGAACTGTTGAACTGCAAGGATGAGATGCTCATAGGAATCAACGGGAACCTTTGTTTGCAGTCTGGTGTTGTATATACAGGAGGTTTACCACATAAATAGCAGCAACTGTGGAAGGGACCTGGGAGAAGCATCTCTATTGCAAAATGCTTATTTAAACATCTCTCGTGTCAGCGTGTCCACATTTTGCCGTCTATAGGAGATGTTTATGCAAAGTCAACTTTGTTGTGCTGAGATCATGCTGTCCTTCACACGGCGAGCATTGTGTGCTCTTTACAGTATTGGTTCTGCAGGTTCTCTGGCCATGTTCTTCTTATGCATGTCCTCCACCAGTTCCATTCTGCTCGGATCTGAGAAACAGAAGGACAAAGTGTTGATTCCCCTTTTACATGGGAAGGCTCCTTTCTGTCACCCAGAAGTACTTTGAACCTGACAGCATAAGGCTTAAATTTTAAAATACCTGTAAAGAGCTCTCTGGCACTTTCCATAGCCAGAGCAATGCGAAGGCTTTTAATATTAAGAAGATTGTTTTAAGGCTGCATTTTAGGTGTATTCCAGCTGTTACCACAGATTTGGTTGCTACATTCCTGAGAAATTACTGGCAGTGAGGGTCAGTGGGTTTTTTGTTTTGGTGCTTACGACTTAAGATGAATTGTCAAGGTGCCAGCCATTTAAAAGGTAGAGAATATTTTGGACTAATTCTTTTATTTTCACAAGCATTCTTTTCCCCTAAAATATCTCAACAAAAATATACATAACAGAATGGAATGTTGTTTGCAAAGTTAGCAAGCTAAATAGTAAGAGGCTGAGACACCCTTTCACTGAAACTCTTAATTTCCAAGCAAAGGTGATGTTTATTGACTCTTCCCAGCAGCCATTCAACTTCTGGGTTGTTCCTGTAATCTTTAGTAACATTTTTCATTGTTTAAAAAAACCTGCCAGAACAGTGTCTGCTCAAATCTTTTGAATGTGTCCTCTGAAATGCTCTTAGCTGTGAGTCATATATCAAAACATTTTACTGGTGGAGGTGAAAAAGCAGCACAGAGAAATGAACACTAAGGCTAAAGTCTACTGAAGTAAGTTGATATGAAATCTCGTTTTGATCTTTAGAAGTCAGATGCCTACAGGTTTCTGTGGGACTGAGAATCTGAATTTTTATTTCCAGTTTATTTAAATGCTGTGTAAAAGGAATGTGTACCCCTGGGGTCTTTTAATTCACCAACACAGTAGCTCAGATGTATCTCTTGGAGCTGTGTCCACTGGTGGTTTTCCCTTATGTGAGTAAAATATAAAAGATTGCAGACTTGTATTTATATCCTTCCTGTTTCCTCCCTCTAGCTTCCTCATGCCAGCATCACTAGATAATAGTTGTGTAATAGTTCTACATTTACAGTGTGTTCCACAGAGCGCTTTTCATGTGAAAGAGTGCTTCAAACTGCAGAGGGAAATCCCTGCTCCAGAGCTAAATTGTGGCTGCTGCTGGAGTGGAAATACTTCAGCCCTTCTTCTGCAGTTCTGCTCAGGGGAAGTGAATACAGCTCTTCAGCTGAATCTAGAGAAGCTCTTTAAGTGTACAAAATAGTTCTTGAATATTCCCCCCACCCCCTCCAGTCCTTTCTCAAGGATAAGAAGGTTGTCAGCTATTCTTCTACCAAACTGCTGTGGAATTTTTAATTTTTTTTTTTCATCCTACTGATGGGGAATTCTACTAGTCTCAGATGAGAGCATCTAAGATGAAAGCTGACAATTTGAAAATGAATGAATGCAAACATTGTTATCAGAGTTCTTTGCTGAAAATAATAAACAAGTGATGACAGGAAGCTGGATAATTCATCCATATCTTTAGAGTATAAATAATTATTAAAGTGATAGCAAGCTGTATAGGCTAAGACCCCGAAAGTGGAAGATGGAAGACCCAAAAGCAGGAATGATCACTTTTGGAAATATTCCGGTCTGTTTACTGGTAAGCAGTTTTGGGTTAGCTGCTTTGCTACTGCTTTAAAAAAAAAGTTGCAACAGGAGAGTTGTAGAAGCACAGGATATGTCAGTGCCTTCTCAGAGCTGCTGTTTGGTTTCTTTTGTTGGCAGCTCTGTCAGGGAAAATACTGGCAGCAGATTTAATAAGATACTAATTTCTCATGGAAATGTAATTTTTGGATTGTTACAGGGAAACACGTACGAGACTGGGTTTATATGAATTGAGTGTTGTGTCTGTCCTTAGTCCACAGAACAGCTGAGGTTAGAAAGGACCTCTGCAGACAGTCTAGTCCAGTGGCCTGCCCTCCAAGAGGGTCAGCTGGAGCAGGTTGCTCAGCACTATGACTAGACTGTTCTCAGTTGTCTCCTGAGGTGGGCATTCCAGCCTCTTTGGCAAAGCTATTGCAGTGTTTGACTGCTGTTGTGGTACTAAAAGAATGTAATCTTTTGTTGACAGGAAATTTTTTGTATTTCAGTTCGTGCCCATTGCCTGTTTTACTTTTACGGGGCACTGCTGAGAGGAGTCTGGCTCCATCTTCTTTGTCATCTCCATCGGGTATTCACACACCTTGACAAGGCTTCCCCTGGGCCTCTACTGGGTTGAACAATCCCAGCCCTCTCAGCCCTTCTTCCCATGTCAGATTCTCCAGTCTGGTAGTGATCTCTCTTTATTCTTTCCAGTATGTCCATGTTTTTGTTGGATGGAGGAGCCAAAACTGGACGCAGCTTTTTGGGTGGGTCTAAGTTCTAGTTAGAGGGGAAGGATCACCTTCCTTGACCTGCTGGCAGTGTTTTTCCTAACACAGCCTAGGGTGCTGTTGGTAGCCTTTGCTGCAGGAGCACATTGCTATCATGGGCAATTTGTCCAGCAGGACCCCAGGCTCTGTTCTGCAAAGCTGCTTCCCGGGCTGTTGTCTCCAACTTGTCCTGGTCCAAAGGGTTGTTTTTTCTCAAGTGTAAGACTTTACATTTTTCTTTATTGAATTTATGAGGTTCTTGTTTGCCCTTTTCTCCAGCCCAGTGAGATCCATGGAGTGGCACCGCAAGCATCTGGCATAGTAACGGCTCCTGGTTTCATATCCTCTGCAGGCTGGGGAGGTGCACTCTGATCCATCATCCAGGTCACTAATGGAGATGTCAAACATCTGAACAATCAACTTTTTACCCAGTGAGGCAGAAGTGCACAATTAATTTTTTACATAACTGGTTGCAGTACTTTATTTTTTTTCCCACGTTTATAAGCTTTACTCTAAGTTGGTTTTGAACCTAATTATAAGAGTCAAGAGTACTTTTGACAAAACTTTGAAGAGGTAGCAGCAGAAGTTGTTCAGTGAAAGTGGTTCAAGCAGGACTTAAGACAGAAGTAACAACTTGTAACATTTAGTTCACTGTCTGTACATCAATGTAAGAAGATACAAATACATATCATGATGGAATCATAGAATGGCTTGAGTTGGAAGGGACATTAAAGATCATCTTGTTCCAGCCCTCCTGCCAGGGTCAGGTGTACCTTCACTACACCAAGTTGCTCAAAAGCTTATCCAGCCTGGCCTTGAACACTTCCAGGGAGGAGGCATCTGCAGCTTTCTGGGCACCCTGTGCCAGTGTTTTACCATCCTCACAGTGAAAAAAATTATTCCTCATATCTATTCTAAACCTGCCCTCTTTTAGTTGGAAGCCGTTCCCCCTTGTTCTGTCACTACCTGCTGTTGTAAAAAGTCCCATTCCAGCTCTCTCTAGGCTCCTTTTTTGGGTTATCTAAGTGCTTTTCAGACAGAAGGTTGGCAAAATAAGCTAAGCCTGGATGTTGGTGACAGCTCTGCACTAACTCATCATGAGCACTTATCTCACACTAAATCCATCTTCAACCTGGATGCTCTGACTCACCAAGTGTGTTCAATGTCCATGCCGAGCGTTCCTGTGCTGCTGAATAATGCACTTCCTGTTTTGACACATGGTGTGTGTGTGTGTCAGCAAACAAGTGTGAAATCTTTCCTACTGCTGTTGTTTTCCTGCACTACACTCTGTTCTAAAACACACTCTTTTAAGAAAAAGCTAACGCTAGGACTTCGTAAGAAGTTTGATGTTGTACAGTAGCTGAAGAATATGGCTCTCGTTGGTCTCTTTTCCACCCCTGCCCACTCACTATAAAATACATTTTAAAGTGATTAATGAAGGAGGAAAACACAGTAAAAGGCAGTAACAGTATGGTCATGACCTAGAGCTGTTGCTTAGTTATTAGTACCCCATTGTGCCTGTAGGAAAATACTTGAAGAAAGGTATTCTCAAACATCTTACAGAAGATCTCCTGTTAGTATCTTCAAAGTGAACACTTACCTGATGTTGTAATTGCTAGTTGCACCATACTTGATTTGTAGTGTTTTCACAGGACAGTGGCCTGGGATCTTGTGAGTTTGGTTTGTGTATGTTTGGTGTAGGAATAATATGTTTGTATGGTAGCTAGCACATTGGGATCTTTAAATGTTGACGTAAAACAGGAATTGAGTCTTAGCATAGCGTGTGTTTTTCAAGAGCTGGGAAATAAGTAAAGATGAGCTCCAGACATTTCCTAGCTACTGTAACAGGAGGAAAATGCTTTACTTGGTGTGCTCCCTAAGCATCTCTCCATTGTCTTTCAAATCAGTAGTTCCTGTATAATCAGCATAAGAGTGTGCCTTTCAGGCTCACAGGTTTAGGGAAGTACTGTTCTGGCAGATTTGCTGTAAGGACACACTGACAGGATCCATCAGTCCTTGTGAAGTCAAAAAGCTGCCTGAATTGTACACTTGGCCTCCCACAACTTAAAGCCTGCAGATACAGTATGTAGGACGTATTTGCTAACCCAGAATGTGAAATACGCCAAAGTAATTGATTACTTACAATATGTGATATTTGATTTAAATAAAGCAGTTTTAAAGATACTTTTATTTTGATAGTAATTTAACTACTTCACAACTTCTTTTGATTTACTTCAGCTTTTTTAAGAGCTCTGTGGATTAACTGGACTTGTAAATCAGTGAACATGAAAGTAAAAGAGATAATACGTTGAGTAGAACTTTGGTCATTCATGTATTCTGACATGGGTCTGCTAATTTGAATCAATAATGCTTAATTGTCTTACAAGAAATGCTGTCACTTTGGCTGGAATAGGTTATTTTGGGAGCAATTTGATTGGAAATGGGATCTCTAGCCAGTATCATGGTGTCTGGACTATGCAAACACACAGAAGGACAATAACCTCTTTCATTTAAAGAAGTAAAGAGGTGGTGCTGTGATTAAAATGAACAAATATTTGGAGAAGGATCAAAACAAGTGGAAGCACTTGCTCAGGACGCAAACCTGCTGAGTGACCTTAGCTTTGCAACTCAGTTTTGGCCAGTGAGCAATGATTAGGTTCTTGCTAGTACTCCAGTATTTCTATTAAAAGAAGAAAAACAAAGACATTTCTTCTGAGGTGTAAGTCCAGGGTGGCAGCTATAAACAAGTGCCTTGAAGGGGACTGGCCTCTGATGTCCTCAGGGTAGTTCTAGACAGGGCTCTAAAATGGCTGTCAACTTCCTTTTATATGGATGTAAGACAATTTTCTGTAACTGCAAAATCACTTTGTAAAGCACTTAATTTTCTTGTAGGAAGCCTTGTTCAGAAGTTGATAATGTATTCAGAAATAAGTTACGTGCAGTTCGTGTAACAGGATAATATTGTGAAGGAGTGTGATTGCTTCTGTTGACTAAGTATGTGTGTAGCAGATGGATGGCCCAAGAATTTTTGCTGTTCATTCTCTCCTGTATTGAAGTAGCAGCTTTGAATAATATAATGATGGTTTCTTTTGAGACACAGCTGCTCTGGAATACACAGTACTGTCTTCCCGATTTGTAAAACTGACTTCTTTGTAACTAAGGCAAGCTACTAGGCTTTACCCTTCCAAAACATGGATAATGTTTTTAAAAAGAACTGGTTTTAAATAATCCAGATTACTTCCAACTCCTTTTAGGCTTATGAAATTTCTTTGTTTGGCTCTATATCTCTTCAAGATTTTATTTTAATGCTTTTACCTAATTAACCTAAATCGTGTCGTATTTTAAACCATCTATTCCTCAAATATACTACTACTCTTTTAACTTTATTTTCCTTTTCTGATTTTGCCTAGAACAAGGAAAAACTATTACTATTTTGAGGAATTAATAAGAGCTCACTGAAGAGGTGTTGATATCATTTACATTTTGGATAAGTCCAGTGACAAATAATGATATAGTGATACTGACTCTGGTCTGAAGTAATCCAAGAATCGTTGAGGAAAAAATGAACTATACCAAAATACAGAATTTCAGTAATTCTGCATGGAAGTTCTTAATTGTTACTTCTTTGAGGGAAAATTTTCAGTAGTGTATTGTACCCTGCCTCATTTTTCTTTTGCATCACATATAATAGATGTCCTCTACTTTTCTGTTTTGTTGAAGCGGTGAGCATGTTGTTATAATTTAGTCTCAAGAAAACGTGAGACTGAATGCTTGAAGGTGTTATTTGTGGGGTTTAGTTTTTCTCTTAACACTGTTTACTAAAACTCTTCAGGAGATGCTTAATTTTTCTTACATGTTCCTTTATTTCCTTGTTTTTCTTGCTTGAAGTGGTGCTAAGTTGTCTTTGCTTCTAGTTTTCTGAAAGGCAGTTTCATCACTGCGCCTCTCTTGCTTGCCCTAGCTGTCTGGCCAGCCTAAATTTCATGTAGGGGCATTTGAAAAAAATCTTACTTTTATCTCAAAGTCTTCAACAGAATTGTCTTGGAGATTGTAGATTCATACAAATCTCTGGTGCTTTTCAGGTGTTATAAGCTAACACAGTTGAGGAGAGGAAGCACAGCATTTTTGTGACCCTTGAAAGGAGAGCATAGTTCTGTAATGGTTCCCCCCACCTAATCGGGTAGGACTCTTTTTATTTTATATTTCTTGAAACTCTTTTTTTTTTTTCCACCTAGTTTTGTGACTTCATGTACTTGATAAAATTTTTACAAATCTATTTTTAACTCCGTCCTGCTCATGACTGAGTTAATTTGAAAAGATACACAATGTAGGTCTTTATGTTTTTTAAAAAATCACATTTTATGTGGGAAGGGGTTACTTTCAGCCAAGATACTTTAACACTAAGGATGCACACAGAGATCTGTCAAGTCAGGATATATAGTTAAAAGTTCCCTCTGTAGGAATTTGTAGCAGTTAGACTCAATTAACTACTTTATGTCAAATACAGAAAGAAAATGGATGTTCTTTACACAATTGTAAGCCTGTGTAAACGATGCTTGTTTCTGTTGTCTGTACTCTGCTCTATGAAAATGAGTTTTTAGAAACTTTGAAAATTCCTGTTAACAGGAGTCTGGAGAATAGTTAATGATCTTATATAAACAAATACTTCTTCCTTCAATTTCTTCCTTCAATTGACTTTTTTGAAGTCTCACTTTATAATTCTCAACAACCAAATGGTAGCTATACAAACTGTTTTTTACTTTTTTCTGCTGCATCTGAACTAGTTTCATCCATGCAGTTACTGTGGACTAGAAACATTTTGAGTAATCTTGTGATCTGAAAGTGATTGTGTTTTAGTTTCCATTTTTATTTGGAGCTCCTTAGAGTTGAATCTCCATAAGTAAAGAAGGAATTTGGCCAGTGTTGTAGTGTGTGACCAGATGTGCTGAAAGTCTAATGTAAGGCTAATGATTTGGAGAAGAATAAAGGCTTACATTTTTTTCAAAACTTCAGTCATGAAAGAAATTTGTAATTCAGTCTTTCAGTATTGGTCTGTACCAGTTAGAAAAACTTGTGGGCAGCATCAAGGTGGTTTTTGGATTTTTGCACAGTGGCCATTAGACTTTGGCCTAATATCCAACACCTCCAAAAGAGGAGAAAGGCAGCACATAACACTCATTATAAAAAGCTTTTTTATTTTGGGAGAAATCCCTTTTTCCTGTGTTGAATGCTCCTCTTAATCCTCTGATAAATGCTGAAGTAGTTTGGGGTTTTTTTTTGGATAGCTGTGGAAGAAAGACAATGTAGAAGACTGTTTCCATGCTTCTACTTAAAGTAAAATTTTAGTGAGATTTTTAATATGTATAATTGATTTTTCCCTTCCAGCCAATGGCTTATTGATGCAGAAATAGTATCTTGACTAATCCAGTATGGAATAATGTACATCAATTAATGTGACATTTAAAAAATGCGTTCCATATAAAGCTATTGGAGTTGTTTTTAAAAAACTGAAGTAGGTAGTGAGGTGGTCTTGGTTGATAGTTTATATTACTGAATGTTTTTTGGAGATAAGCCTTACCAGGAACTCTTGCAAGAAAGACTCAAGTCCTTATGCAGATAAGAAACTGGGCAAGATAAAAAAACAAACATCAAGATTTAGTAGCCAGCTTCGCTGATGGAGGAAGATTTGTGTTAGGATTCTGCTGGCGTCGTGGTGTTATTCAGCTGTTTGAACAGCCTGAAAGAAAATGTAAGTGCTGAAATGAAGCAGTTTCCTTGATGATACTAAGATAATTGAGGTATTACAGATGTAGCCAAAGTGTGAACCATTAGAGGAAAAAATAGTGAAGGACTGAATGGGTGTTAAAATATATAAAATTCAGTATAGACAAGTGCAGTGTGATACAGTTTTTAGGTATGGTGGAAAGAAAATGAATCCAAGTCTTATATATATGTATAATAACTGAGTTGGAAATGATCATCATTGATCAGTGGGATCTCAGACCTAATAGTGAATGTTTTGTGTGAGGGGCCAGGTTAATGTTAACAAACACAGGACAGAAGTGTTGGGAAAGGGAAGAATGGAGAACTCAATACACAGCAGTTAAAATCCATGGTTTTTCTTCTCTCAAGTAGTATGAGTTATTCTTATTTTCTCCCTTCTCTCATCCTGAGAAAGGGTTTAGTAGAACTGGAAAATGGCTACAGGAAAGTGAGAATGATTAGAGAGATGGAATGTCTGTCTTCAAGGAATGGTTCAAAGAGTCACTCCAGTCTCAAGATATGTGAGAAGTATGTAGGAGAAGGAGAGGGTTCCCTTTCTTGCTTCCAAAACAAGAACAAAAGGGTTTCAAGTCAGTTGAAAAGTCAAAACCAAAGAGTATTTCTTCATATAGTTGTGAGCCTGTGAAATATCTCACAACAGGATGTTGCAGTGCTAAAACTCTGGTCAACAGCAACAAGAGTTCATGAGTGAGAAACACCCTGTGGTGTTTCTACTATTAAGTTCCCATCTCTGGCTCAAGAAGTCCAGTGAGACTTTGGAATTAGTAAATTTGTTCTTGCCTTTTTTCAAGTGCCATCCTCTTTCTGGATATCATCAGAGAAAAGATAGTGACAGAGAGGGGATTTTTGGTCTTATCTGGTATGGTCATTCAGATCTTCATATGGAAGTGTATTTGATGTCTAAGTTAGCAAAGATGAATTCATTAAATTAAGGTAGGAGAGTACTTCTGCAGACAGTGTTAAATTCAGGCTTCTGCTCAAACCTTGGCTAACTTCAAAGCTAATCTGAGTTGCTCGGAGTTCTGCCAAGTTCTGAAAGTTTTTGAGGGTGGAGATTCTGTCACCTTTCTGGGCTGCTGTTCCAATGCTTACCAAGTCTTCAGATTGAAATATGTTTTTATGTGCAGCTGGAATTTTCTTTAGTGACAGTTTTCAACTCAGCCTCCTTCCTTTTTGCTCTGTGACTCCGGAAGGTCTGGCTGGCTCTTATCTGTGACCTTCACCTTTCAGTGGTAGAAAGCCTTTATCAGATTGTGCCACTTCCAGCTCCCTGTAGCCTTCCCTTCTGCAAGGAAACAAGCCTGCCCCTCTCCTCTTGGACTTTTTTTTTTTTTTAAATCCTCCAACCAGCTCACTGTCATGGTGGCAGCCTTCTGGATTCTCTCCAGGTTGTCAGCATCTCTTTTTTAGTGGGAGAAGGGGAGTGACCCAAAAACCAGACTCAGTATTCCAGATGAGTCTGCATGAGTGCTGAGCATAAACAATCACTCCTCTCAACCCACTGCCTTTAGTCTTGCTAATGCAGCCTGGGATGGGGTTAACCTTCACTGCCTTGAGGGCCTGTTACTGATTCACATCCCACCTGCTGTCCATCAGGACCTCTGCATCTTTTCTTGCAGTGGTGGTCCTTGCCAGTTATTCCACAACCAGTGCTAAAGGCTGGAGTGGTTTTGTGCCAGATATTGGGCCCTGTTGTTTGCCTTTATTATGTTGCATAAAGTCCTTGGTGTATTTCTCCAGTATGTCATTTTTTCTGAATGGCAGCTCTGACACTCATTTATCAAGCACTCCACCAGTTTGCCCTCTGTGAGCTTTGTGTTCTATAGTGCAGATGGTTGAAGATGGCATGTTTGTTGGAGTTGATAACATTCCTGGGGAGACAAGCAGTACTTGTAATTGGCCACCAGGAAGCTTTGGAACCACAGACCATTATTCTTAGAGCCTGACTAGTCAGTCCCTAACCCATCTTGTGTTCAGCCATTGAGTCCAAGTCTCCCGTTTGGCCACAAGTGGGACAATGTCAGAAACCTCACTGCTATTGGCATGAAGGGCTGCCAGTGTGCTCCTGCCATTCAAAGACAGTTCATCTGAAAGCAAACAATGTTGTCAACCTTGATTTGCATATGACAAGTCTGGGCTTGTTGTTCCTAGTCACCGTTATAAGATTGGAAATGGTTGGGGGTTTTGGTTTGGTTTTTTTTTCTGTAACTTTCACGAGAATTGAGATGAGGCAGACCAGCCTGTAGTTTTTGTGATCTTCCAGGCTCTGTTTTTAGAGTAGAGGCACTAAATTGCTCTTTTCAGTCATGGACAACTTTTCTTGTTCACTGTGACATTCCAGCAATGATAGCAGGTTTGCAGTGTCATCCAAGAGCTCTCTACTTTCCTCCCTTTTGCTCCTATGTACTTGTGTATCTTCAGCTTGCTTTGGACTTCTTACATGAGGGAATAGTACCTCTCTCCCCAGACTCAGTTGCTCATACGTCATGAGGAAGGCTTAGGAGAAGACCTTACCAGTAAAGACAGAGAAGGCATTTAGAAGTGAGACCTTGTTGTCCTTGGTAGTTGGGTCACAAACTCAATTCTGTGGATGCTTTTCATCTTCCTTAAGCTGCTGGTGTCTGCAAGGTTCTGGTAATTGCAATTAATTATTTGAAGTCTAGTTGAATTAAGTGGATGTATATGCTGGCTGTGATGGTAATGAGAGCTGCATTTCTAGCTGTAACTCAGAAGGCTTTTGTGGCTGGACAACTACAACACCTCTGCAAAAAAGATCTCTCCATAGTTCATGTTTGTTTTGTTATG
Organism: Haemorhous mexicanus; assembly: GCF_027477595.1. Classification (NCBI taxonomy): domain Eukaryota; kingdom Metazoa; phylum Chordata; class Aves; order Passeriformes; family Fringillidae; genus Haemorhous; species Haemorhous mexicanus. The sequence continues at coordinate 70,753,711 of NC_082344.1, read as the reverse complement.
TTGTACTCTATCCCAAGCAGGGAGCCCTTCAGCAGTGTCTGTATTCAATTTGTTTTCCAACCCCAGGTGCTCAGTGAGTGACTGTGTCTGTTGTAGAAGCTGCAGGTGTGCAAGAGGCTGAAATTTTGCCACATTCTGGAAATGGCATGCAGCTGCTTAATAGAATTCAAGGTGCTACAATGAGCATAAGTCCAGTCTGGATGTCTGACTTCCAACAACATAAATGCCATTGAGCTTTTTAAGCTTTGATCGCTATAATTAACAAACTTCTATGAGGAGAAAATGGTCTGCATTCTCCTCTCCCTTTTCATATTGTTAAAGGCTGTATAGATGGTAGGCTCTCATCACAGGTTTTCTAAAGGCATTTTTCTGTAAGTATGTAGAGATAAGCAAGAGCTGAGGTGGGAATGTTTCTGTATAGTCAGCAGCAGTTTCTATATATTTGATTTATGGAGAGAGTACAAAGTGTGCACATGTACATACATTCAGAAAACCTTAAGAGAAGAAAAATGAATCTCAGTAAAGTCTTGATAATGAGTGTAAAAGCAATATGCCTTGTAGGACACTGTGTAAAGGATTAGCTGGTTTAGAATCATAGAAGGGTTTACTTTGAAGGGAACTTGGAGAATATTTAATTCCAGCCTCCTTGCCATGTTCATTAGACCAGGCTGAAAGCCCCATCTAACCTGGCCTTGAACACTTCCAGAAATGGGTCATCCATAGCTTCTCTGGATAACCTGTGTCAGGGCCTTGCCACCCTCACAGTAGAGAATTTATCCCTCAATCAAACCCTGCCTCTGCCATTTTGAAGCCATTCCCCCTTGTCCTGTCACTCCATGCCCTTGTGAAAAGTCCCTCTCCAGATCTCTTGTAGCCCCATTAGGTACTGGAAGGTGCCGCAAAGTCTTCCCAGAGCCTTCTGTTCTCCAGGCAGGACGCCCCCAGCTGTCTCAGCCTGTCCCCTCAGCAGAGGGACTCCAGCCCTCTGATCACCTTTGTGGCCTCCTCTGGACTTGCTCCAGCAGGTTCCAATCCTTCTTGTGTTGGGGGCCCAGAGCTGGGTGCAGCATTGCAGGAGGGGCTTCAGAAGAGGAGAGTAGAGGGGCAAGATTGCCTCCCTTCACCAACTGCTCGCACTTGTTTTGATGCACTCCTGTATGCAGTTGGCTTCAAGTTATATTTCTTTAAATATTTGTTTGCAGGCTGATAATTAACACTTGAAGTGTGTACAGTTTGCAAAACATCAGGTTACAACATATGCAAGCATTTAACACTGGCTGGGTTTTTTTCTATTTTTAATGTATTTTCAAAAAACTCAAGAAAATGGAATCAGTAAGTGAATGGCTTGCTGAAAAATTTATTTTTATGAAAATATATTTAAATTCACTCAGCTTAAGGGTATTTCAAGTTATGTTTGATATGGCTTTTGAAAAGAAAGATTGCCTACAGTTGCCCAATTTGAATAGTTTTAGCCACTTCATGATTTGAGAACTCTGCCCTGCTTTGGTACCTTATTTGCATTCATGGGCAGGAAGAGGACTGTGTTTGGGCTGAAGGCCAGGTAGTAAACTTCACAGTTGAGTTCCCAAGTGTACACTTAAAAACTCCCCCTGACATCCTTAGCTCTGCAGTTTTCTACTCCTTGCTCTCAACTAAGTGATCAACATGTGGCTCTCCTGGCAGTCCTTCCTCCTCTTCCACCAGTTCAAGCTTGTACACCCAGAACAATCCTCTTTAAGTCTTGTCTCCACAGCTAGAGGTTGTTGGAGCATGTTCTGGGACAGCACACTACTTTTTTGGCTTTCTGAAAACAGTGTGAAGTAACTCCTGAAATAAGAAAATATTTGGATCAGATTAATCAGTTGTCTCTGTTTTTTTGTTAGTGTTTAGCACCTGGAAACAGTCACGCTACAGTTGCAGAAGCCTCCAGCCAAGCAGACTTTCCTTCACATCACAACAAAATTCTGATCTTGGAAAAACTTGTGTTACTGGAATTTTACCCCTTGTGTAGGTTGATCTAACTTCAGTCAAATTCCTTTTCACTAGGTTTAAGTTTGACCTGGTTTAGTGCATGCTTAGGTTGAATAATGTGTCTGCAGCTGTGGAAGCTGGTGAACAAAAGGAGCAGAATCTATTTAGTGCCACTGGATTTAAATGTGCTGCCCACTAATATTTTACAACTCTCCTTTGTATCCTCTTGCATGCTCACCATATGAGCCAACTGGGTGTGGCTTTTCAAGCTCTAACGAGTAGGACAAGTTGGTATTGTGCTTATACAGAACATATTCTGGTCAGTACTTGCTGCTTTATTTCAAATTTTCTAGTAGCTGATTTATTCTTTTTTCCTTAAGGTAATGCTTCCCTAGGCTGAGTTCTGTAGGTCTCTCTTGTCTCTAAATAATGATGTGTAATCCAGGTTTGGTCACAGAATGGTACTGGCAGGAAAGATTCCAAGTCTCTAATAGGTTTATGGCAATTAATGAGATATAAATCTTGTATCTGTCTCTTAGTTTGAAAACTTTGGTGTTCACAGTGTTCCAGCCATTTTCAGATGGTACCTGAAAATCAAGTGAACGATATTTAAAAATTTTTTAAATTGCATTGTCCAGAACACTTTCTTATATGTTCTCCTTTCATTAACTTTCATTATTGGTGGAAAGAAATGCTCCTGTTGGTACAGTGCCTGTAACTTGTGAAAGGTTATGCAGTAAAGCAAGCCAGTGCTGGGTCTTTTGGCACTTTGGAGCTGGAGGAGTAATAAAAGAACCAGTGGATAAAGATGCAAATTCAAGATAAAATCCTGCTTTGTAAGAAATGTAGTTCTAAATTTTGGCATTCACAGATTCTGTCTCTGTAAAGTAAGTGTAAAATCCGTACCTAGATATGATTCAGATATATTCTCATGAAAACTGCTGGCTCTATAATAAGAAACAAGTGCCTGTGCAAATTATGAAAATCTCTGGTAAAGGGTATTTACTGTCAGCTCCAGTTATGCAAATAATTTCATTGTACCTTTAATATCCCTTGTTATGACACACTAAATTATGTTTCTCAATATGTTTACTTTTATTTACTTTCAGAACATATAGTGGAAACATTTCAACTCAGTCTCTTCCACAGAAGTCATTCAGATTGTTTTTATAGTAAGGGAAAAAAAAATTAAGAGAAGATTCAAAAACCTATTGCACCTAGACATTCTAAATGATATATAGTGTTACCAGCTGAAATTGAAAGTTGAATTGTTCTAAATGTCATATGAACACAAACTGTGCCAGAATTCTGCATGCTGAAGAGACAGCACAGGAAATGGGTGCTGTTACTGCTCTTGAGTGCAGATAAGGAACTAGGGAAAAGGAAGATTAAACACAGACTTTTTTTCCCCAACTGACTAGATCTGTGTCCAGCTGACTGCTCAAAATTTAACAAAAGCATTTTCTGTACTAAAATAGGTACCTCAAATTAATAGTAAATTATGAAAGTCTTTATTCATGCAGATTTTCAGTGTGGCATGGAAAGCTGATTAGCAAAATACTTGCAGAAATATTTTTTGGTGAACAGTAAGATGCAGTGGAGCAAAAAGAAGGGAAGAAGTTGTCTTAATGCTGTCTGGCATTGAGTCTTAGAGTTGGAAATAAGTTTCCATGCTCAAAAACATGAGATGTCAAAATAATGGCCTCCTAGAACATCCGTTTTATCAGTGAGTCTTTAAAATAGTTCATATTTTTTGTGCAAATGGAAAAAAGAAAAGAGGATTGGGGATGGAAGGTTGTTACATAGGCTACTAAGTTGGTTTTGAAGCCTATTATTTGTCATGGTTTATGTGGCTTGAGTTTTGGCTGGGTTTACTGCTGGGATTTTAGAGCAAAATATATAAGGAAAATACTTGTTTTGGCTTGGTGCCTTCTGTGGTAGAGTCTTGTCCTGTCATTTGTTTGGGTCTTAGTTTGAGATACCAGGAACCATTAAATAGACCATTTCAGTCTTGAGAAGAGGAGCCCTTTCATATCTTATCAGGATTATCCTGTCTTTTATTACTACTACAAAGCAGCATGACCTCTTGTAGGTAATGCAAAGCCTTGGAAAGCAAATGCTTTGGCTTACCTTCCTTCCTGTGAACCAAACTGTTCTCTGATGGGGAATTGCTGTGGAACTATAGGAACCTCTTGGCTAATAGAGCCCAGAAGGGGTGTGGCCCCTGGGGATACTTCCTTGCATGCAGATAATTAGAAGGAGGAAAACTGAGCCCTTGATATAATTGATTAAAAGTTATATGCTTGAAAGATTTGTAATCAAACATATACGTGATATGTACCAAACAGAGCACTGATTTGTGCTTCCTGTTTTACCTTTAACATGGATAATCTGATTGCTATCTAAATTATGCCTTTGATTAATGGAAAAGCAATCAAGATTATCATAACTACCTGAAAGAACTTCTCATAGACTTTTTAAAGATTAAAGATATGGCTGAATTAAGTGTATAGCACTGAAATGTTTTTAAAAATTCCTGTTTCTGTGAAGTAATAGAACTTCCTGTCTAAATTGCTTTTGCTGCCGCTGTAGTGGAAGCATCTTAACACTTCCCAAATCATTCCCCAAGCTGTAGACAGCTCCCATCCATGTGTCCCTAATGGCCATCAGTAGCAGTTTTGATTCAACTGTTCCACAAAGGTGTGGGACAAGTAGGACAGGAGACCTCCAAGACTGGCAAATCTCTTAACTCAGGAATGGAGCATTAGAAAAAATTAACCAGTTTAGTAATACATTGTAGGCTTTTATCACTAAAAGAAAATTTACATGGGTTTATCTTGGCATTCCTTATAGCCCTTGTATGTACAAAGTGTATACTACTTTTTAAAATTAGTCTTTCATGGGTAGAGGTATGCAGGAGACTTGTTGAATTTCCTGAATAACTGTTGGTCTAGTATGTATAAATTTTTCAGTAGCCAATATGCATTATACATGCTTTCTCTCAAAGATAACTTTCTCTTTCTTAATGAATTAGTGAAGGGAAGAAATGTAAAATTAGAAAGTCAGGGTCTGAAGGGTGATCTCTTAGTTGTGGTTTAATTTGTAGCTTTCCTTTCATAGGTACAAATTTGTCTTCATATTCTGTTGTCCCTGGATTGTTTCCATCAGTGCTTCCTACAGCCAAAGCAGGATAGGTGAACCTGGTATCAGACAAGAAACTGCAGCATTTTTCCTCTTGCCTTTTTATAATCTTTGAAGTGTGAGCTCCTTGCTGAGAGAACTTAAATAAGGGTTTTACTATGGGAACTCAAGTTCAATCAATGACCTCTAGTCCCCTGGAACCAATGTACTCTTTGGGCTGCATAAGATGAAGTCATCATTCTTTCTAAGCTCTAGAGGACCTGACTTTTTAAATACAGAAATTCTAATGACTTGCTATTTCTGCTTCAGGTGCCATATGAAACACTGAACAAACGATTTCGAGCTGCCCAGAAGAACATTGATCGGGAGACCAGCCACGTGACCATGGTGGTGGCGGAGCTGGAGAAGACGCTGAGCAGTTGTCCCGCTGTGGACTCCGTTGTCAGTCTCCTGGATGGAGTCGTTGAAAAGCTCAGCGTTCTGAAACGCAAGGTGAGTGCTGTTCTACCTTCAGTGCAGTGCTCTTTGCTTGGATTTTCTTTTCAAGATACTTTTCAGAGAATTACTGGCTCTTTAAAAGCCTTGGGACGCGCAGTGAAACTTTGCTTCACTGTGCTTAAGAAACACAATTTGGTGGTCCTTGTCTAAGTATAACAAACTTCTGTTGAGAGGTAAAACTAATATGTATTTGTAGTCCTGAAAAGGACTTTCTTTACTAACAGAAAAGAAATAGTAGCAAAATGAATTGATTTGTATCAGTTCCTGCTTGTCTAATGGAAAGGTTTGTGTAATTGAATTAATTGATCACTGGAATAGCAAAACAGGTAGAAGATGAAGCTGAAAAATGGGAAACCCCCAATGCAGGAATAGTTGTATGCAGTGTTAAGAATTCTCTGGAGAAGAAAGTGCAAGTTGTCCTGGATTGTTACTTGAAATTTTTTTATAATCACTCAACTTGAAATTTCAAAGATTCCTAGGGAATATTAAGAGCCTTTTAAACAAAATTTGGCAGGATAACCTGCTTCTGGCTGTAAGCTTGAACAAAATACAACGAGCCTTTCATGCCTTTACCGCATCTTTCTTAGAAAAAGATGTATATGTTCTCAGAAGAGGTATAAGCCGTCCTTATTTTGGATGGGAATATTACTCATCCCCAGAGTCATCAGAACACTTACTTGAAACAAGTCTTGCAGAAAAATGGAAATAGCTCTGTCGCCTGACTTGAGAGCAGTGCTTCTCCAAAAATAAATAGATGAAACATAGAAGCAGAGTCATTTTATTGAAACTTAAATGAAATAACCAACAGATATAAATCTTGTGACAGTACTATGTGAAGCATCAAAATACCTTGGAGGTTTGCAACATGAAAATAACGCTGTCATGTGTGTTGATTTGGGGTTTTCTGCTTGAACAAGTTAGCCTGGTGTTGAAAAGCTGTTCTGCAAAAGACTTGATAAATTAATTGCTCTTTTCATCCTTGGATTGTGAGCCTTAAAGAGGTCTTAAAGGATATGTTTTCTTCACTTCTCTCTTACTTACAGAAAAATAGGAGCTATTTCTGAAAGAGGTGTTGTATGTTGCTGGTAGGTGTGCAGTAATGATGTGGAGGAGTAAAAGTTATTTACTTGTTAAAGCTTTGCTGACTGTGGGGGTGTGTCTGAAGGCATTGCTGAGTGTTTTGGGTGCAAAGCTCCGTTTTAGATTAATTGCTCATTTGTTTTTGACTGCCTGAAAGACTCTGGAGAATCTTATAGCTACTCAGAAAGAACAAAAGGCCAAAAAAAATTATTTAACAGTAAAAGTCCTCTGAAATACAAAGGTCTTGTTTCTGCTCCAAACCCTCAACTCCCAGCTGTCTTCTCTATAATCTCTGCCCCGAGCAAAATGATTGTTTTCTTTAGAGCCTTTAGACCCATGTGGGATCTCTGTTTCCTCCTGTGTTTAGACATGGATCTCATGAACTGCTGAGATGGCCATAATAGAATTGGATGGTTCCTTTTTTTAACACCTTACTCTCTCTTGAAAGAGAGCTTTAAAACACAGCAGGTTTCTTAGGTTCTGAAAACGATCCTAGGGAAACCTAGGCCTTTGTGTTTTCCCTTTTGTATCCTGTTTAATATGCTTGTTCCCTCAAGTTCAGTTAACATCCAGCAGGGCAAGTCCAGATAGACTTGCTTCAGAGGGTTTTGAAAAGAATCTGTAGCCTTTCTGAACGTCCTAGAAAGATCAAAAAAACAGCAAGAGCTGTATAGGTCCAGATACAAAGCCATATAAGAAGAGCTCTTTGGAAGCAGAAGGGGTCTAACCTTTGTGCCTGGCTGCCTTAAGTTCTTAGTTGTATTCAGAATATTTCTCAAGGTTGCCTTCACATCTGGTAATACTGCAGATATCTAAAAAGTGAAACTGTATTTTGTCTTCAGTCTCTTCCTGAATAGGAAGAGACCCAGTTTATAACTCAAACAAAATACTTGTCTCCAAACTATGTTACAAAATAAAGCTAAAGTCAGCAGCACAAATCACTCCAACTTCAGTAATAAAAGTAACTTATGCTACAGATGTTTACATGGATGTTAAGAGACTCTTGTATAGTGACTAGTGTTTTAGATACTTGAATTTGGTTTCAAGGGCCAGATCAGAGTCAGGCTTAATTGGGGTGGGGGGGGGAATAATCTCAGTGAGCTTTCCTTGAAAGTTTTCTCTCATTTCACTTTGCTTTTCAAATGCTGATCCTTCCAGAAGTCTGTCTATGGGCAGGCATGGTAAATGCAATTAGAGCTAACCTGTGCTTCCAGAGCTGGAGCTGTACCATATATGATACTGTAGTTTGAGTTCTGGAAAGGTCGCTGTGTCAGCATGGAGTGCAGATTGGGCTGCCAAAAGCCTGTCAGGTTCTGCCTGTGCCTTCCAGCTGCTGGAGCTGTGCAGTCATTCAAACACAAGCCAGCAAGTTTAAAGTCACCACAGGGCAGCCTAACTTGCAATTGCATCACCAGTGATATATTGCAGATGGGAAAGGTAGTAACCATCCTCTGCTGGTTTGCCTTTACCTTAGCGGGCACATAAAAGTTCTGCCAGCTTTCTGGAGTTCTGTAGGCTGACCTGGCCCAGAGTTGTCACATGCTGTGTACTGAGTCAGCTGGCTTAGAATGATGGCTCTAAGGTTGAAGGAAAGCAACTGAGCTGAGTGTTTTTGTTTTAATTAAAAATATTGTAGCAATACCTTGGGGGACTGGTGTGTGTTTTTTTGCTGGGTATGCCAATATGTTGGTTTAAAATCATCAATCTAGTTCTTCTGGACAAATGTGTTTTCCTAAGTAAAGCTCCTTAACAAGAGATGCACGTTCCCACAGTAGCAGAGTTATATAAAATAATACCAGTTTAACAAAACTGATGATTTTGAAAAACTGCTTTTAGATCCTTGAATTACAGGTGCCAAGAAGCCAACCATTTGTGTAATTTCCATTATTGCATGACTGATTAAAATGACTCCAGTGTATTAGAAGTAATGTGGGTTTACTCTGCATCACTCCTGAGTAGAACTAATCCAGCAGGACAGCTGCTGGAGGAAGAAGCCATGCATAGGTTAGAGGTGGAAATTTTGCTTTTCACCTTTTTGGATCACATGACTGCAAACCTTTACAAAGCTCTTTGCAGGCTATTACAGCAGTTGCTGCCATGGTTGATGCATTTCTGGTTTTGGATAAAGTGCAAATTGAGCAGAAAAATGTATCTATTCATAATGCCAAATAGATCAAAACTTACTTCTTTGCAAGAATATCTCAGAACAGAACCAGCCATGCAGAAGCTTATGCACTGCCATAGGAAATATTTCTAAAGAAAAGAGACACTACTGAGAGTAGCTGTATAACATATAAAGAATGCTTACAAACAATTACTGTGTTTTGCTTTAAAAGGAGATTGAACACATGCAGCTCTTACTGTTAGCTTTTACTTTTCAGGCCGTTGAGTCAATCCAGGCTGAAGATGAGAGTGCGAAGCTCTGCAAGCGCAGGATTGAGCACCTGAAGGAGCACAGCAGTGACCAGCCGGCTGCTGCCAACATGTGGAAGAAGAAGCGCATGGATCGCATGATGGTGGAACATCTCCTGCGCTGTGGCTACTACAACACAGCTGTAAAACTGGCCAGACAAAGTGGGATCGAGGTGGGTGCCACTGTGGACTAACTTGCTCACAAAATGGTGGTAAAGAGGAAGTTGGAAAATGAGAACAAGCTGGTTTAGCCTTGTAGCTGTTATTTTTATGTATTGGTGTGCCTTCCTGGCTAATGTTTGTCTGTTCATCTTTTTAGGCTTGAGTTTGTTCTCCTTCCTTGGTAAAAATTGTGTTTTAATGTATTAAGTAAGTTGAAATTGAAGGCATCATTTTTAGTCACAAATTAAATGCTTTTAGATAAATACCTTTTTCTGTTAAAATTCAGATTAATTCTCAAATGTCATACAAAATTTCTTGTTAGAGGCCTTTAGGCTGCTGATTAAGCAGGTGGTGGAGCTTCCCATCTGTCTAGCCCCACTCAGCTGATATGTGTAGGTGACCAGACTGAGCAGAACAGCATTTGCTGATTGCAGGAACAACTGTTCTATTGTATCATCCTGCTGTTTAATGTGCTGAGAGGAAGGCTGACTTTTACTTGGGAAAAGAAATTTTGATACAATTTGGGTTTTTTAGTAGCCATTATATCTTGCATGATCCTAAGAACATTTTGTTGCTTTGCTTGTTTCACCATTTTCTGAGTGTTGCTTTCCTTTTCACTGGTTAGCTAGTTGGTTTTGCTTGGGCTCACAGTAGGTTATGAAGTGTTTGCAGTTTGTCTACTTTAGTGTAGCTACTTTATGCAGACCAGTGAATCCTGATTGTGGTCCTCTGACAACCATGAGGACATGAAAACTGATTTTTTAAGAATTTGCTTTTTGTCTAGAGAAGTAATGTTTTGCAGATTTTAGGTAGCCTTTGCTATTTGATCCTGAGTGATCCTTGAATCTTCTTCTAATATTCCTGATTCCAGAAGGTATGCAACTCTTCTAGTTAAAATCTTTCTCTTATAAAGATGCTGAAAGTTGAATTCTCTTACATGACTTACGTACTTTGCCTTTCTTTGGTGGAATAGTTGAACACATCTCTCATTTTGTTGGAGAAAAAGTTTGTTTTTGGTTTTTTTTTTACTGATTCAATTTAGAGCATTTGTACTTGCTCTTTGTCGTGTAACAGGGACCTATTTGTCATGTGTCCCTTATTCCTTGGCTGCTTTACTGTCTAATCCTGTTCAGCCAGCAGCAATTTCAGTAAATGCCAAATAGGAAATAGCATGTCGAGGCTGAATAGAAGTGAGAGGGGAAGTGGGTTACAAAGTATTAATAGGAAATAGTCCTGGAAAAATCAACTGAAGAGGCTGTTGTGCCTCACTAGTGAAATAGCCTGTGCATGTGAGTCAGAAATACCCAAGGCAATTAGCTGGGATAACTGCAGCTTGACTGGTCAGCAGCTCTCCCACTTCTGGTAGATGTTTCCCTCTTGTTTTGAGCAGGAGCTCATCTCTGCTGAATCATCATGTTACTGTAGCTACTAGGTCTGCTGAAAAAGCACTATGGAAATATTTTCACTTTCCTAGCAAGCTCTATTATGCCTGTTTAAGTAATGCTCAGCTCTGGTTTGGACATGAGTGTGGAAGTCTTCATGTCATACTGCAAGACCCTGTGGTAAAAGCATCATTCTTAAAGCTTTTCATTCTATTTGTTGAATAGAAAAATTTATGTTAAAAAGCAAGTTTTAAATAAGATTATTTACCTTCTGCCTGCAAGCCTAACTCTTTTAATTTGCATAACATCAGTTAATAACACAGAACATAGTTGCATGTTGAATGCACTGAGGCCTTTTTTCTTCTAGTTCACTCAAATTATGTATTTTAGTCAGCATTATGGTTTGTTTTGGCTTAGTGAAGATAAGGCTTCCCTCAGTTTCCCTGCTTTGCACTTGGTCTGACTGTATGGCAATCTTCTTTGTGAACAGCTTTTATAAAGTATGATACTGGGACTTGTTTGTTACACAGAATTTGTGGTTTTGTTGGTTTAGTAAGACAGCAGCTTTGTTTCTTTTTGTTCCTTTCTTGCTAAAGGATGTGAGCCATTGAAATGTTCTCTAATGCTTACTAATGTAACTTTGCTCTAGAGATTACAAAATAGCACGTTATTCTCTCATCCCAAGTAATCTTTGTTTACTGTGGTCTCACCTGGCATTTTGATTCATGTCCCCACCACCACTCTTGTCTTGATTTTGTTACCACTGGGTAGACATTATACCCTAAGTAAGAACCTGAAAAAAAAAGTACTGTTTTTGTTCAGCTTGTCCAGCAGCCAGAGGTGAGTCTGGTGGACAAGGTAAGCATGGCCCACCGATGTACTCTTGTGGCAAAGGCAATTCAACAGCACTCTGGGTTGCACTGGGATAGGCAGCAGCAGCAGAAGGGAGATCATCCAGCCTCTCTACTCAACACTGGTCGCACCCAGCTGGAGTGCTCTACCCAGAACTGGGCCCCCAGCAGACACAGGGACTTGTGGAGTCTGTACTTGGATGGAAAGATCCCAAGTAACCTGTTAAGAGGTGACACTGCTTTGAGCAGGGAGACTACTCAAGTTCCAGAGTAGTCTCTGGAACCTCAGCCATTCTGTGATTCTGTTCCTGTGATTGTGGGGCAAATGGCTGAGGTGCCCTTTGCTGCTCTTTGGGAAGGCTGAAGGAAGCAGCTTTTTCAGTTCAGTTGTAGCTTGGGGATCCCAGGTTAAACACTTTCCAGTAGCTGTTAGACCAGTCTTGGGAGCAAGTCTCAGCCTGCCTGATTTAAGTTTCTTGTGTGGCTCCTGAATATGAGACACCTGCAGAGCTGCCAAGGTGCTTCATGGGTGAAGCAGGTCAGAATGGATTCTGCTTCAGTGACCAAAGGGAAACCATTAAATCATCCCAATGTTTGAGCAAACTGTCTGCTGTGGGCTATTGGCAAAGATTAACTGTGTGCCATAGTGTACAATTCTAGTAGTTTTTGATGGTCTGTGACAAATTTTAGGCTATTTTCTAAATTAATTACCTCCATAGGAATGATAGGCTATAAAATCTTGTAATAGAAGGTAAGTGCTTAAAAACCATGATTGTAAACTAGGAAGTAAACAGAATGGAAAGCAAAGCTGGATGTAAAAAATTAGAGTGAAATTTTAAATATCAGAGTTAAGAACTTGTTCAAGTAAAGAATAACTTTGGGCATAAGGCATTGATACAGCATGAAGTTATGGCAATATAAGAAATACATTCCAAACATTAAATATTTGTTACATGTCTTTAAAGAAAAGTAATGCTGCTTGGGAAAGTAAACCAGAATGTGAGTAAGATTAAAATAAAAGCTGACAGTCAAAGACAGAAATGTTTGTGCCAAAGTAAATATGGGGTAGAGGGGATTCTATTGTGGTCTTTTTTCCTTGATTTCTTCTGGCTCCATGATGATGTGAAAAACAGTTTGGGTTGAAGATACAAACTAGATTCGAAGGAGTTTTTTGTTGCATATGAATAAAACTCATCAGTATAAGCTTATGAGAATAAATAGAATCAAAATAAGGTCATTATTGCAGTGTAATGTCACATCAATATAAAAATGCCTGTTTTCATCTGCAAATTCATATTTTCAGCTAGCTGGCGAGGTTGTCTATTAACTTCAGCTTTGTTATTTCATGTTCTGCTATACTGCCATCTCATTTCTGTGCCATTAATTGATATGCAAATTTAGTTTAGGAAGAGTGGTGTACGACTAGGAAGTTGGTTTCTGTTTGTAGATAAATTTTTTAATTAAGCTGTGTATGTGGTACTTAGTCTATTGTTTCTGGAGGTGGTGGGTTTAAAATTGTATTTGTTTTTCCAGCCCTTTCCTTAATAGGCTGGGAAGAAAAAATAAACATGTAAAGTGTCTTTACATTCTTTGCTTAATTATGTATAGCCATAGTGATTTTTGCCCATAGGATTGAAAACAAACCCAGATTCTGAAGCTTCCAGTCTCCCTTATCATATGCTGTAAATCCTCTTTCCATCTTTGCTTAGCTTATTTTAGTAAAAGAATGCATCTCCTTGCCTTACCGCTCAAGCTGTACAAGTGGCAATGTTTTTTCTGTGAAGGATAGCATAAATTCAACCTAATTCTTAGTGTGTTGGAGCAGGGAGCAAATTATTCAAAAATCTATAATCCATAGAGGAACAGAAGAGTTACTGCGCCCCTGGGCAGGGTGGGCAGTGACACTGTAATGTGGGCAGTTAAATGCTTGAGTTGAAAAAATTCTTAAGTAGCTTAAAACTTGTTAATTTGACCTTAAATCAGGGATTGTGTATATCAATCAAAATTCTGCCAATTCATGTTCTTAAATCAGTAATTAGGTACGTGCATCATCCCTCAAGAAACTTAACTAGCCTTTTGCATTCATACCACAGTGTGCTTTTTGCTTTTGAGAGCTGGGGGGTGGGGGGAAGTGAGTATTCCATTGACTTTAGGAGTTTTGTCTAGACATATGGCCATTGTCAACACTGATTGGTATTAGAAGGGTTTCTTGACACTTCAAGTATTGACAATTGACACAGTCCCAAAAAGATAATAATTTTCTTGGAGTAGGAGTTCAGGTCTCCAGTTATTATCAATGATTTCCTTCCTGAGCTGAACTTCTACATCTGTGGTAATGGTTATTCACTGGAGAATATCAAAACAGGCCAGATACTGAAAAGCCATTCTAAAAGTATTTGTCTTTCAAAGTAGTAAATACATTTATTTTAAAAAATTTATTTCGTTTAAATAAGGAATAGTAGTCACTGGAAAAACTGATTATCTTCCATTCTTCTCTCCCTCCTGTTTGGTCCAGTTATTCTTTTTTTACTGCATCATTACAGCTTCAGTTTCTGTAAAACTGTTTTTGGAGGGATTAGCCTAACTAGAAAAGATACCTGCTACAAATTCCATCGTGTTCTACTCTCTTAATTTTGTTATAGAAAGCTGTGAAATCTTATTTGTTGTTCTGTGATATAAGAGAAACTTGAATTCTTAAAGTCAAGCTTCATGGCTTTTGACCAAGTATCTCTTCTTTTTCCTATTCTCTGTCAGTGTTCCTTTTTTCAACCCCAAAGGGGAATGTTGTTTCCTTGCTTTAGAAAAGTGTTCCTCAGCACTGTGATATGGATCCTTCAGCTGACACCTCAGTAGAATACTGCTGAAGGATTTCTGTCTGCTACGGGGCAAAATCTTCCTGAAGCTGCTCTTTTTGAAGTAATCCATTCCCTGAATAACTGTTTCTACTTGATGACTCTCAGAAAATGGGAGATGGAAAATAGCCTGCACATTTGAGAATCACAAAAAGGAGCAGTATTAAGTCTTAACTCAAAAAGTTAAAAGCTGAATAAACACGTTTTTTAACAATCATACAAATGTACCTTTATGAAATTCTCCTTGTTAAGATGCATAATCCAACAATTGCTTGTAGGCAAACACACATGTATGTATTCAAGTAATTAATCAGAACACATCTATATTCATAACAATTCAATTTCAAATAGGTAAATAATATTCATCATAATGCTTGAATGTATTATTTACTTTGCTGTCATGCAGAACATAGCCAAGCTGACTTTCCAGATGCAGGATGAATGGTAAAAGGTGTCTTTTCCTAGGAGCTATTTGTGTCCCTCTCCTGTGACTTGCTGTGTTCCCACACTAGAGATGTTACAGGAAAACTATATATGAAGGAACTCCTAAACTGGCATAACTGATTTAAAGGTGCCAGGATTTTAGCTTGTGCTGCTTGCAGTTACCTGCAGTACCAGGCTATAGAGAGCTGCTTGGAATCTCCTTCAAATGTGTTTTGGCTGTACCTAGTGTAAGCATGGCAACTTTGAGTAGATTGGTATAATGAATGTCTGGGTGTGTTCATCTGAATTTCAAAGTGCTGCAATTCCTGCACAGCCTTACATCTGCAGTTTGTCTCAAGCATCTTGAGGAATTAGAATTATGTTAATGTGAAATAGTCAAGATGGAAGCAGAATAACAAACTTCCTCATTACGAATCATTTGACACTTCAAAAGCCAACAACATGAATTGTGCTGTGATGTTGAACATCTTGGTTTCTTCAGTCTATTTAGACAAAGTGGGTTACCTGTAGTGTATCTTAACTGAGCTAATTTATTACAAAATACTTCGTCTGGAAGGCTGCTGATGCAAGAAAAATTTTTGAATTTTTATCTAAATGGGGAATGGTGTTATCACCTGGAGATTACCCAGGAATAGAAGGTGTTTGGGCTTAGTCATGTCTCTTCTTACTGCCCTTTTTTCCTGCCAGACATTCCTTCAAAGAATAAATCTTACCTCACATTTAACACTTGCTCTTACTGCTACATTAGATGACAGGATAATGTTTTGTTAGAGAATCTGTGTAGCTGCTAAGACTGATCCTGCATGGATAAAAGCTGCAGGGCCTCTGCTCCACCAGCAGAGGAATGGGTGCCTTCCCTATGCTAGAAGAGGCTGTGAGAGAAAATGAGGCCCTTTTTTTTCTGCCCAGTGATGCATCTTAAGCTCTAGAGGCTTTGTCACACTACTGTAGTGTAGTCATTTATTACTGTACTTAGCAGGGTATAATATGCTGATGGGTAAAGGTGCAGCCATTTGCTGAGCTACAAAAATTGCTGAGGCAGGAGCAGAGGATGCATTGGGAAAACAGATTGCTAATAGCCAACCTCAGTGCTTGTTCCAACTCTGAGGCTCTTCCAAGCAGCTTGTGTCCTTGAGTGAAAGGAGGTGGATGAAACACTTCTTTGTGCTTGGCTCTGGAGCAGCCAGTGCCAGAATGTGTATAGTTTTGGTGACCACACTTTAGAGAGCTGTTGAAAAAACTGGATGGAGGGAGAGGATGACTGGAAAATGTTATGGGTGGGTGCTTTGGGTATGTGTGAGACCAGAGGTCAAATACCAAGGAGTTTTGTAATCAAGTCAGAAAAACTGAAGTTGGACACAAGTTTAGAACGTGAATTAATCACTAGAACTAATTAACAAAAGTACCAGTATCCTCTAATGTTATACGAAGACCATGCTCTTCTGATAGACACCAACTGTAAGATACTGGCATCCTTCAAAAACAACCAGGCAGAACTAAAAGGTCTGTGCTATGCTGAGGGTATGGAAGATGCTCTCATGTGAAAGATTGACTGTCACCATGGGCACTGTGTTTACTTTGTAGATGAAAACATTTCTGGCTCTTCTGTTGACAAATCTGGTTTGGCTGTCTGTTTTTGCATTTTTCCCCAATAACTAGCTCTGCGGCTGCCTTTGAGTAGGACATTCTGTCAGTTACTCTGTTTAGTTTCTCTCTATTCCTGTTAATGTGAGTTACATTATAACGCTGAGTAGCAGCTTAATGAACTTCAGACAATGTTATTTTATGAGCAGAGAGTAAGGAGGCCCCTTACTGTTAATTTGTGCCCTACTTTAACTGGTCTCCAGTAATTGTGGTGTTGCTGTATTGTCACCACCTATGCCATTATTTTCTTAATTTGTGTCTCCCTTCAACGTTACTGCAGTTTATACATACTCTGTGTTGACTTTGAAGAAACTGTTACTCCAGCAGCCTTTTATTCCTGCCCTTGTATAGGGGCAGAGGAATTGGATTGTGGTCCCAGTTCCTGTTACTGCCATCACAACCACCTGCACTGTCCCCCTCTTCACCTGCACCTGATTTTTGCTTCCTGTGCTTGTTTTCAAGTAGGCAGTGTGACTGTGGTGTTCTCCAGGCTTCCTGCTCCTTCCAAGTGATGCCTCCTTCACTGTTTCCCACTGTGGAAATACACTGATTTCTTCTTTCCCAGCTGCTCCTGTGGTCTTGCCTTGTAACTCCTTGTGTTTGCCTTCTCCCTGAGATGTGTAACAACAATCACAGCCTGACATGATGCCTGCATTTGCTATGTGTTCATTACAGGGGAAGTTTTAACAAATGAATATATTAATATAGAAGAACTAAATTGACCTCTTCATTTGTAACTGTTCATTAGTGCATTTCTATTTCACTTCCATAGAACTAAATTATACTGAAGGTTGTGTTGCTGTGGAGAGTATGAGAGTAGTCATTAAAAGCTTAACGCAGCTTTTTCTGAAGTTGTTGTTTGAGTGATCTAAGTGTTTATTGTATTTCATATACAAGTAGTTTACCATGCTGCTGAACACTGAAGTGCATCAGCAAAGGCTTTTTTATGAGGGTAGTGCTCTTATGCATGTAATGTGTGTAGATAGATAGATAGTCAATCCTATTAAAGCTGTTATTGGTACATACTCTTCATACTCTTGGCAATGAGCCACTGATAGCTTGAGGCATACTGGCCTATTTTCAATTTCATATTGATGCTAGTAAGCAATTAAAAATAAACAATTTGCATTTTTGAAAAAATACATAAACAGCAGCTTATGATATTATGAATTGCTTATTTTATACAACAAATAGCCCTATTTTATGATGTTTTTTTCCACTGAGGAAACTTTCTTTTCTACACAATGCTGCCTTTTCTCACTGAATCAATTTTTTTATTTTATCTTGTTTAAACCTAACATTTCTTTTTTGATGAATTAATCTTGTTTTGAAAACAGCTTATGGGAGATTTGAAAATGTCAAGTATTAGCTGTTCTAGTACCCATTTCTGGTTGGTTTTGAGCCCTGTTAAAGATTCGCATTTCTAATGTGAAAAATTCTGGGGGTTATATTAATACATAAATGTTCATATGAATTATAAGGGATTTTATCACACTTTTCCTTCTGATAGCTATCCAGACTTGTGACTGAAGATCTCATAAAGTGAAAATACTTCAGCTCATGTGCATAGTGGAAACCACTGGAGAGAAATGACTTGACCTGACTGCTCCAAATTTTAAAATGTTACATAAAAGTCCTCATGTGAACACTAAATGAGTTTCTGTAGTTCTTTTACTACTGCAGAAAGGATGTTTTGTTCTTTTCAAGTCATTTCACATACAATTTAATGCAAAGTTGCTATTTTTGTTGCATCTGGTGCTGAAAATTCTGAGCAGCTTTCCTGGTGAATTAGAACCACACATGTAGATCTGGTTTTTTTCCAGCTCACTGCTGAATTCTCTTAGTTGTGCACAGTCTAAAGTTACAGTCTTTGTTTGGCTTTCAAGTCAGTTTAAATTCACATTTTTATATAAATTTGCCAGTTTGGTTCACAACTTTGTAATAGATGTAGCTGTGTTCAATTTTAAATTCATGTGAAGCTTATACATCTGCCAGTTAAACCAAATTACCTAACTGCCTTTATACATACCTTCTCATTATTTCACAGCTATTATTCTTCACAACCTTCCCTGTATTTTTGTGAATCACTTTTTCTTTTCTGTGACACAACCACATAAATTCATTAAGCCCATTTTCCTTGTTCTCTTAGTTTTGGTGTTTCAGACTAGTGTTCATTTTTGCTGCAGTCTTTCCCTTCAGTAAGGACAGGCAGTGGAGTCTCCAGAAAACAAGGCCCTGCTGAGGAGGTCATCCTGGCAAGGAGTGAGCTGCCCTAAAAGTTCAGCCCATCAGAGTTCAGCTCCTGCTCACGCTCAGCAGAGAGTCCAGAAGCTGTTCAGGGGAGGGGATGTGCATAAACATGCTTGGGATGTTCTTGCTAAGAACCCATCTGAGCAAATAGGATCCAGCTTTTATGTTGGCCAGGAGTATGTATCTAGTAATCATCATCATAAAGGCATCCTGGTTCTTCATAGTATTTTATACCTAATAATTGGAGTTCTGTGCAGAATCATAGGGTTGGTAACCTCCTTCCCTGGAGGCACTTGCAGCGTAAAAAGAAGCAGTGATATTTTAAAAGCTATATATATGTAAATCAGGCAGAGCACAGGGTGATGGATAGCTGTATTCTTGTTTAAATAAGTATCTCTGCTTTCACTAAAGTGACTTCAGCCTTCATGTGCAGTTTTCTCTAATAATAAATGTCTTCCTCTGGAGTTTTCACAGTTGTAATGGAATTAAATAGTTCTTTTATGATAAAGTTCACCCAGTGTTGAGATAGTTACCCTTGTAAAACCTGTTTAGTGACTGTTGTATAGAAGGGAAAGTTAGTTCACTTTAGTCCAATACCAGTTTTTTAAAGCAGAAATTATAAAATCCAGGTGGTACTCCCTAGTTTGTAGTGTGCCCGCCCCTCTCTTGAGTGTCTGGATAATTGTTGCTAATACTTAATGCAGCAAGCTCTCATCCTTCAGACATTTGAGGCTATTTTTCAGTACAGTTGTAAAATTAAATGAAAGCTTCATGTAAATCAGTCTTCCTGCCCAACCTCAAGTATTTGTAATCAAGTGATTTAGGCAAAGTTGTGACAAGGCACAGGAGGCTGGCAAGTCTATGCTAAGAGTTATGGTTTGAAATAATCAGTGTGTGGGGTAGGGTTCTCCTTAGTTCTGCAGTACTGGCAGGAAAGTATTGCAGCCCCCCTTTCAGTGTGAAAGCTGAAAGTGTGAAATGAAGGGAGATGTTACTGTTGTAAAGAGGGTAATTAAAGAGTTTAGAATTCCTTTTTCGTTTATATACAAGTCAGAAAACATTTGCAATGGTGCTGAATACTGTGTCATTTCAAAGGGGAGTGTGTGGCAACAGATTTCTTGCTTCTGCTTTTCCTGCACCTGCAAAATCAAATGGCAGTATTTCTCTAAGATTGTGTATTTACATTTACTCAATTTTATATGTAAATTATATAAGAGAGGCACTTTGTAGCAGCCTGTGAAATCTTAATCCTGCTTTGGGAGCTGAGAAAAACAATGTTTCTGTATGATCTGCATCCTGTACATCTTGGAATTGCAGAATACTTTCAGAAAGCTATTCAGGATTGGGGTCTTAACAGGGATTTTTTTTTTTACTGGAAATGAGACGCTTGTTACAAAAGCTAAACTGGTTCCTGTCCATCCAAGATGAGGCAGACAAGTTGTACTCCTGACTGTCCCGTGTAGAAGAGCTGTGCTAGCTTTGATAAATCCTCTGATACTCCTTTCTTCTGGTTCCTTAGTCCTAGTTAAGGAAGAAGCACCAAGAGCAGGCACTACCAGGAAAGATAGGAAAGTATGACTGGGTTTAAAAAAAAACCAACCTGTGTGGCATGTGGGGTTTTTAAAGGTTTATTGCCTAATTGTATCTTAGTATTTTTGTAGTAATCAGTCTGCATGATTAAGACTTCTAACTACTTATAATCAAATGCAAAAGCTATTCCTGTCTCTACAAAGGGATTTCTTAATGCCCTTTTTTATTGATCCTTAACTTTCTATCAAGTCAACAGGGAAGAAAGTCCTATTTATTGGTGCAATTTAAATTTAATTGTTGGTTCTGAAAGAAACCCTTTTAATTTAAAATGTTCTCCTCTGTTTTCTGGATACATACTGTCTATTTAATAGAGAAGGCTGCCAAGCTTTGACTTCTTTTGGCAGCCATGAATCTAATTAGCATTTCTGTTACATAGAACCCGTTTCATTTCAAGTTTTCAAATGCAATGTAGAGATTCTCTTTATTTAAGAGTTTTGTCTGTCTCAGGAGCAATTGCAGTCTTTTTGCTCATAGTAGAGGGCTGCTATACCCCAACACCTGATTGATAAATACAGATAGCTGGGATTCTCTCATTTGTTATAAGTTCATGGGCTTATAACAAATGCTGCCCTTATGCTTCTTTTTTTTTTTAATGAAGCTTAAACTATAAAAAGCTAACAAATGAGATTAAACCACTGATTTGTTTTTGCTTAGCACATCCAGCCTTTTTTTGATGTAAAAGCAAATGCTTTTGTTTTAATTTGGTGTAAAAGCAAATGCTGTTCACTAAGAGAGCACATAACTCAAACAAGCTTGAGGACATACATGGAGATGTTATTGTTTGTAACTTAAATGGAATTGTCTTTCCACTCAGCAGCTGTATGGAGTGCAAGCAGGATAATTAATATGACTGCATTATGTGTCAAGCTACTAACACAGATGAGTTAATGGGCAAGAGGTTTTTAAATGGTCACCTTATCACGTGCAGGGGAGTAATGCACTTTCCTTCCACTTGAGCATATATATCATCAGGAAAACTTCAGACCAGCAAAAAGATTATTCTCATTTTCTTGTAGGAATACTTTAAAACTGCTGTTGTAGAACAGGTTGGAATTCTTTCAGTCCATTTGCCAACACATTGATAAAATAGATTTTTTTTTTTTTTAACCCTAAGGGTATGGGAAGAATCCATTAAAGTCCAATCTCAGTGTTGTTCTATAAACTTGTAGCTGTCTGAATTCTGAGCTCAGTGTACCAGTAGAACAGCAGGAGGCCCTGTATTCTTTTGATGGTAAATGGTTTTGTTGGTTATACAACCTATAAAATAAATGTTAATGTTTTGGTTCTCAAATTCAAGAAACGAGAGTAAGATTTAGTAAGCTGCAAGTTTTGGTGCACTTTAGAAATCCATGTGGCGTGTTTAAATTTCTGTAAATAACCATTCTGATAACCCTAACATGATTTAATTCACTTCCCAGTAGTATTAGACTTCCTGTATTTATAAGGAAAAGCTGGCTAATGAAATGCCAGATGTGAATGTGATATATAGCTCGTGCTAGTTCTGATTTTCAGCTTTTTCTCTTGGAAGGTAGAACTTCCAAGATTAAGTATATTCAGCTGTTCTGGCAGATGAAAATGCCATTATTTCTGAGAGTGGTTTTGTTCACCACAGCTATGGTAATATTTGTGATATTAAGCATGTCAATTATATAAATGTCTGCAAGACTCAAGGTTTAATCTTTGTTTTTTTTCTTTTTTCTTTTTTTTTTTTTTTTGTTCTAGATCTGTTATCTAACTAGACTCAGAGAACTGTTGACACTATCAGAACATTCCAATCCATGGAAATATCCTGTAATGTCTTTTTGCAAAGTACAATTCTAAAATCCAGAAGTCCTGAGAATAAAGTCTTTTGTACCTCTGTATTCCAGCTAAGTTGAAGAATTGTTGTGTAAAGTATGAGTGCAATTTAACAGCACCTTTGTTTTTTGTTTTTTGAAGGATTTGGTAAATATTGAGATGTTTTTGACTGCTAAAGAAGTGGAAGAGTCATTGGAAAGACAAGAGACTATGACTTGTTTGGCTTGGTGTCATGACAACAAATCCAGACTCAGAAAAATGAAGGTATGAAAATGCAGCATGTTCACATTTTGCTTCATCTGTTGTCTAAACTACTTGGGTGCTGGATGTGGTCAGTATGTTTTAAATTACAGGTCTTGTATAAAAGGACAGTAAGTATAAAAATGTTCTTAAAAGGCATAGGTAGTTGGAGGTAAACAGGCTCACACATGTCAGACCTGGAAGTGAGTGGTAGGTCATCTTCTGGATTCAGTGTTGTCTCAACAAATTATGCTCAAATAAAATACAGTACTCAGTTGGGTTTAGTGTAATTTGTAAACAAAGGCAAAAATACGTAGTGTCTTGATGCATGTAAACTTAAATCTATAATTCTGTGCATCCTGGTGAGACTTTAACTCAATTTATATGTGAAGGTGTCTTGAGAATGAAATTAATTGGTAATCTCTGCTCTCAGGTTTAAAATCTCTGAGAGAAATTTCATGCAGATTTTAGTCTTAGTAATTTTTAACTCTTGAATATAAGAAGTCAGAACTTTAGAATAAAGAATTCACTTGCTGTGAGAAAATACAAAAACAAAAGCTGGAATATAATCAAGCAATAAACACAAGGAGTCTTCCTCAAGCCATCGAGTACCATGAGCTGAACATGCTGTGTACTTGCTGCTATGCAGTCTGTTTAAATTTCCTTGTCTCTTAAATTATGCATTTCAAAACATGCTGTAATCTTTTATAGGGCTTGCAGAAATCTGTTTTTAACTGATATTAACCAAAATCCCTGCCTCCCTTAAAGAAGTTTTTATCTTAGTTTTTTAAACTAAGTGCTTTCTTTAACCAAAAACGTTTGAGTGCACTTAACAATAAGCAAGGAGTGACGTTCTCTGTCACTCAGGGGCGCCAAACTGAGAATGTGCCCATGGGATGCTAAAGTCAATTGGCCAGTGATTACTCTAGAGAAAATGATGGTCTTGTTATGGAAACCATTAAAGGAAAACCAGAATTGGTATGTAAACCACATTGCATAATTATACTGCTAAAAAAATCCCCCTTGTGTAATCTTAAAATGTTAAGTAATACGAGACATATAATCTGAACATCTTACTTTTTCATCACCAATTTTCAACAAGCAGTAAATAAGGAAGACTCTTCCCCTCCTCTTTTTGAAAAACAAAGTACAACAAAAATCTATTTCTGCAAGCCCTATGTTTTTTTCGTTTTCTTTTTTTGTTTCTTTTTTTAATCAAACAAAAAGCAAAGCTAAGGCTGTGAGAGATCAGAGTTGAAAGAAGAGAAATTACTATGCTTCTTTTTGAAACACAAACATTTCTGCTGCTTCTAGTTGCTTAGCTACTCATCACTGTTAATGTTCTCAAGTCCCAGCCACCACCTACCTGAGTGCAAGCCTTATCTAAAATCTAAACTGTTTGGTGGCCTGGGAAAGCAGTCATGTAATCTTTACAGATATGAGATGTGAGCTATCTGAAATCTTGAGAAGAGCTGCTGTGGGATTGTTAGAAGGTACACAGAGTTGGAATATGCATCATCCAATTGTCTAGGACTCTCTGCTTCTAGTTACACTTGTCTGCAGAACCCCTGGGGCCATTGGCTTGCACCTTACTTGAAAAGTCATTTGTTTGACATGTGGGTTTTGCTATGGAAACGTCATAGCAAAAGAGGAAGCCCTGGGATTTAGTATCATTAACAATTAAAAAGCTTGATCAGATTTTTAGTAGAAACGGGCTTATTTAAAATTCTAGATGAGGAGTTTGTGTAGATTTGGTTAAAAAGGTATTTTAAGATAGTCCTATTGAAAATGTCAAGAGGAGAAATTTTTATTTTCTGCTAAATCTGGGCTTGAATACAGAAAAATGCATATTTGGAAAATATTTTTTTCTGCTCCTTAAACAAGTTAGTTTTAACATATGAAAGAATGCATCATTTTTATGTTCAAATGGCTTATGTTTCAATCTTAAATAAGTAGTTGTTGCAATGTGTGCATTAGTCACCCCAGGCAGCTAACTGATAGAAATTTGGAGTTGCTCAAATTCCTACTGAAGCCACTGAGGAATTTTGATATGACTGTGCTGATGGACAATAAACAAAAGGCAACTATTCATTGGAAACATGGTTGAAGAAAAAACACTCAGCAAGTGGAGTAGAGGAACACAGGCAATAGAGTTCTTTACATGATTCAGAGCACTTTGGGGTTTCGTTATTTTCATAAGGTAATAGAACAGTTGACTGTGTCCCTATAAAGAAGCATAGTGATTTGTTCTTTTATGGGGGGGAGATCTTTTTTCTTTTTAATTCCACATATTCAAAGTTTTTTTATAGATTTTGTGAACGGGTGATGGAATTTGATTTAAAGGGACACTCTCAACTTCGTTAGGCTTCAAATTTTACCTTTTTCCATAAACAGGTAAATGCCACTTGGTTTTCTTGTTTGAGACTTGTTTCCAGCATGGCTTTTAGATGTTTGACAAGAGGAGTGGGATAGAAGCTTGAAGAAAGGGAGGGAGGGTATTGCAGCAACTTAAACTTTCTGCTGGTTTTTGTTAATACTGGGATTTTTCAAAAGACATTCCAAGGCTTGTTTCTTCCTTGCAGTCTTCTGGGTAGATCTGTCTGAATTAGCACATAGCCCCAAACTCCTGCTGACTCTACTCGTTTAAATTGTGAGAAAATACCAGGAAACCACCTATTACTCTCATTTGTGTCTCAGGTAACAAGGCTTTCAGTCATTAGGAAAAAGTTCATCCCTGCTGAAGTTTTATAGGAGGCAAGAGGAGGAGGCTTTTGTTTGCTTTTAGGGAATTCTGTGCTGATCTTGTCTGTAGAGTCAGCATTTCAACTTTTTTTGCATGAATGCCTAAAAGCAAGCAAACCAGGTTGCATGTTATTAACACTTTCTTTTTTGTTGTGCACACATAGTCATTAACGAACCATGCGGTGCAGCTTTGGCACCATCTAAGACCCTGTCTTGTCTTTAATCTCAGAGCTGTCTGGAGTTCAGCCTAAGGATTCAGGAGTTCATTGAACTCATTCGACAGAACAAGAGACTGGATGCTGTGAGGTATGAAATTAGGATGCTTTCCAAACAATTTTTTTAACAAGATGGTATTATGCTTCATTAGAAACATGTGATTATTGTTGCAACACCCTGTAAAGCCTTGAAGGGTCTCCCCTGGTATTGTCATCAGTCTTTGGATTTAAGCTGGGCTTGGACTTCTTTTAAAGGCATAGTGTCATTCCACAGATGCACCTTCTTAAAGAATTGACGTTGTCCCTGAAACTGTCTTCATATTCTTCAAAATCAAGGTTTAGAAAATTAACCTGTTTTAAAAATCAGATGGATTTTCTGGTGGCATTTAGTGTAATATATAAATATAAATTCACCCTTAACTAATTTTCAAGAGGTACAGCTGGCTTCTCATGGCAATTCATTACAGTTTTAATTACCAGAAATACTAAAAGGTTAATGAAACCTTCATCTAAAGCTTTAACATTTCAATTTTGACTGATTTTGCTTTGCTATCTTCATTAAACGTTTTGTTCTGCAAGTTACCTGCAAGGCCATGTTCACCCTTTGTATTGATGCCTAATTTAGAGTTCTCTATGGTTGTGGGTGGGAGAGGGATGAGCTGTGTTAGGTTTTCCTCACTCCATTCTTCCAGCTCCAAATGGGGAAACCAATTCAATATCCATTTTTATGTTTTCTGAAGTAGTTCAGTGGGGAGTACAGAGAGAAAGCAACAATGCCCAGTGGGGTTGTGAATCAGTGACAGAAGTGCAGTCACACCTCAGCACTGCTTGACTTAACCACAAGAGAGTTTTTTGACAATGCTTTCAGTACCAGCACACGAAGCAATTTATACATCCAAGTTAATGGTCCCGATTGAAGGTGGAATAATGTTCCAGGATAACACAGGAAACTAGTCTTGCTGAAATAAGTAGAATTTTGTTACTGGTACAAAGAAATGCATTGATAATTTGATAAGCAATGACCTTGCAGGTGGCAGAGCTACTGGAGCTTACGTGTGCACAAGGGAGGGAGAACTCTCAGCAGGTTTTGTTTTGTAAGAATATTTAAACCTAAAGAGAGGTGAGAAGTTCATGGCCCAACCTGAAGCTTTGCTGATGAATCCTGATAAGAACACTGTTGCCACATAATATTTCTGTGTTAAGGAAGTTGCAAGTTCTGCTGCCTTTAAACCCAAACTAGATACTTCAGAAACTGAAACTTATATTTGTGGCAGAGCTGATTTTTTGGTCAGAGCAGCACAGAGGTACAGAAATCTACCATAAGGTATTCACAGACTGAAAATGTTCTAGCATATTCCCAAATCTAGATGGAGAAGCTCTCCTGCAGGGCAAAGTTTTAGGGTTATTTTCAGGTTTTATTCCTAATTTCATTCAGATGTGTGGCTTGCTTTGAGCTAATATCATTCCTACTTTGTCCTACTTGTGCTTAAATCATCTTTGCTCTGGTCCCAGCCAATGCAAATGTGCAATCTGATACAACTCCAGCTAATGGTAATGTTAATAATTAAAACCAAACATAATTAAAAACAAAACCTACAAGCTAGCATTTAGATATGTGCACTTACCCTTTGATAGAATTATCAAATCCTAAGGAATTGTCAAGTACTTAAGAAAAGGATGAAAGAGACTCAACTCCATTATCTGTCTTCTGAAGCCCATGGTGCTCTTTATACCAAATGAATACTGTGCCTTTAGCTTTATTCTCAGTTTGTTTCTTTGCCAAGTGTGCAGTCATGCATCTTAACAATGAGTAGTCCATGCTCTAAAAACTATTTTCTTGGAGCTGCAGCTTCCTTATGTAGCTTGGAAACCAGAGGGCAGGCACAGAGCTGGAATAAGGAAATAGGCTGAGAACTGGGACAAAGCAGATAAGGTCCTTCTGTATTTTATTATTACTGGATATTTGTTTCCCTCTCATCCCTTTTCCATATCAGAAGTGGTAAAATTTGCAAGCTGTCAGCCCTCAAGAGGACAGCATGCTTGTGTGGAATAACCTGTCTGAGGCTTACAACTTAAAGCTCCTGTCTGGATGGCAAACAAGGCATCCATATTGAGTGCTGTTGGGGTGAAGTGTGTATATTCCATGTACCTGCTGAAATTCAGGGCTGACATACATTTTATACTTGGCAAGTAAAAGTTGCCACTCATGGTAGTGCTGCTTTAACTTCAATTGTAAAAGGAAAAGGAGCTATGGAAGTATTTCTGTATCTTAGTTGACTCCTTTCTAGGAGGATGAGTTTTGATTATTTTGTACATTCAGACTTCAGCATCTCAATGCTTCCTTTCAATAATGTGGCTTAAAAACTTTAAGTTTTTACCATGGCATTCTACTTTGTTTCAAAGTAAATAAGTAATGAATAAGGGAGTACCTTTGGGGAGGTGTGGCATAGACCTCATTGCTTCTAGCAAACCCTAGCAACTTGTGGTTGTATTAGCTTGCTTCTGTTAAGTGCCTGCAGCAGGATTCTTTCAGTATTGTGTCTGTGGTGCAATAAATAGGTCAGGCATCCATTAGAAAGCAGAGAAAGAGGCTGTTTACCAAGGAGTTTCCTGTATGAGTGGAACTGGGGGAACTGACATTTTGTTGAAACGCAGCTGGTGTTTAAATAAGTTTGAAAGCTTTTGCTGCCTGCTGAGAACCTCTGAAGTGACATTGCTTTTACATTAAAATTGATTTGAACTTTAAAATTATACATCTTATTAAATAAGTGTAGCTTTTTAGAATGAGTACAAACAGACTTTCCTCTAAGGTACCTTATCAGAGTAGCCTTGAAAGTGCAAGTTTCAAGAATGTAAAATCTGTTCTTGAATACAAAGAGTAAATCTCTTAACCTTAAATATAACACAATTTTTGCCTAGTACCATTAGCCTTTAACTCTCAGTCTCTAGGGCTTTTTTGTCAAATTTGTACCTACTAAAGTAACAATGAATGACTGATGACACCAATTTCACACTTTGGGAGCTCTCACTAATTTCATTCTGGGAAATCTGACAGCATTTTGATATTTTGCTCTTATGCAATGCCAGATATACACAAAGTTCTCAGCTAAAAGCTTAACAAAACATCATGTGCACTTCTTGTTCTGGGGATACAAAGGACAAAACAGAGTAAATAATAGCTGATGGTGGGCAAAGTTGGGAGAAAATGGCTACAGTCTATCATTTTAGTCAACTTCTTTCCTACAAGGATGAATGAACACTTTATTTTTTTAGTGGGATGCAGTTAAACAGGGGTATAAATGTACTTTTGAGCCGTTTGAGTATAAATTCGGCTGGTTGTCATAAGGGTCCCAGATAAAGGCATTCAGGCATTGGCCAAAAAACTGAGTAGAAACAAGTCCTCTCTTGGTAACACCTTATATTTGTGTTCAATTATTGCTACTGCCCAATAAATATGTTCATTTTTATATTCAGGCATATGTAGACATATAAGCTGGACATTGCAAATGTGGATCCTTTTGTAGCAATTTAGTGTGCCCTTAGTGAACTGTAGGTCTTCAAGTCTTTGTAAATATTTGCCAAGTACAATATGTTAGCTGTACCTGTGTGTGTAGGGGGACACACAAAAGATGATGAACTTTGTCCTTGCAGAGTTTACAGGATCATTCTGGGATTTGAAAAACAAAGTTTTCTACCTATTACTTAGATCTATCACAGGAATTTAGTGACTTCAGGGATGGTCTATTGTCAGGATTTTAAAAATATTATCCTGAAAAATTTAGCCCCCTGCCTTAGCTATAGAGACTTGTATGTGCTAATAGTGGTAAAAACATTGCAATTAAGCATTGTAATGTTCACATAGACCTCAGGAGCAAGCCAGCACTTGCACAGAGATGGAATTAGCTGAATGGCAGGGAAAGGGGTGAATAATGGCATGAGGGCAAATAGGGTGTAATTCCACTGTTGTGTGTTCCCAAGTAACTTACAGTGTTGTGTCTTGCTTCCCAATCTAAAAAAGACTTGAGTGCTATGAATTAATAAAATTGCTTCACCTTTGAAAGATATCTTACTCCATTTTAATTTCTCAGTGGATGAAGTTCAGCCATAACATGCAGACCTTGTGGGAAACCTTCCTTGTTTTTTTTTTTGGTTTTTTTTTTTTTTTTTTTTTTTTTGTAAAGAACACAGGAGAGAGGCAAAGTCAGGAGATAGAGACTAACACAAGGTCACTTTGGAAAACCTAACTCATTCTGGCTGAACCCAAACCAGCCAGCACATCCCAGTGTGTTCAGTACTTTGCACATGATGAAAGGCTGATGGCAGGGAGGAGATCCTCAACCCTAACCAGGCTGTGCAAGCTGAAGTTCTGTTTCACCATCACAGAATACAATTGCACTCTGATCGGTTCTTGTGAGAAGACATTTTTTCCTCTTTTTTCTCTCATGCATGCACAGATAATCTCAGCTGGGAGATCTGAATTTTTTTGTTTGCCTAATCTGTGTTTGCAAAAGCTCTCAAAATCATCTGCAGCTCTCCACAGTTATTTTAGCTTTCTTGCAGTGTATCCAGGCTGTCTGTTCTATCAGGCCAGGGGGTTTGTGCTTCTGCCCTCGTAACAGTAATCACCTGGGGAATAATGTTTACATTCCTGAATTGCTCACCGAGCATAGGAAATTGGGTGGAAACATTCTGTCCTACATAACTTCCATTGCTTCCTGGCTTGGGTGGGAGAGGAAGTGGGAGTACTGAAACACTGCTAAAGAGACTGTTCTCATGGTATTGATGACCTCAGTGTAGTTGTCAAATTCAGAATTGAAAAAAAAAAAAAAAAACTTGCCTAGATTTTCTTATTCAAGCCATGAAATGGGTATTTTGAAAATACTATCTATTCCTAATAGTAGTTTAGGAATTAATAAAAGACTCTTCAAAAGTTAAAAAACAGTGAACTCTTTGTCGAGGACTTGAGAGATTACTTGGTATCTTTCCTGCAATACAAACTGTGCAGAAGTCACAGCATAGGGGAAGATTTCCTACACTTATGCAATGCCTGAAATTCAGTGTAATGCTGGTTCCATACCCAGCCTGCTGTGCTATATCTGTGCACCACTGAAAACAGGAGCTTTTAGCAGAAATGCTGAACTAATCACTCAGTTTAAAGGCTGAAGGGTCTTCCAGCACACTTACACTCCAACTTGAGAATTACTGATCTTGTAATTGATCTTGTGAACACTAGGCTGGGGAAACTTTCATATAGGCTTTTAAAGTAATTGGATATCCTCGAAATCTGGTAATATTTTTGTGGTTTCTTACTACTTCCTGAAAAATATTAAAGTTTGTATTTTTTATTAAATATGTTTCTGGTAATTCTGTCACTTATTTGAAGTATCCAAGCTTTCAGCTATGTGTGTATCCCTTAAAATCTGTATGTGTTAAAGTACAAAATTTCTTCTGAAGTTTGAATTCATTTTTTGTTTTCCTGGCTAAAAAAAAGGTGCTCTTAATGAGGTGTTTTCTATTACATTGCCCTACAAGTTCTTGTAGTTTGCACAGAAGGCGATACTGTCTTCAGGCCTATACCCCTGCTCCCAAAAAATCATTTATTCAAAATAAACATTGCAGTTATTTGAACATTATTGATGTGTAGTGGGTTTGGAACAGCTGATTTTCAGACTGCCTTTATCTCACTGGTGAGTGTATGCCAGAGGAGTGTCATACACTGAGCCTGCATGAGCAGAGACATTTCTTCTAATAATCAGGGTTGTTTTAGTTCCAGGTGAGGCAAGACTTCACACTACAGTAAAAACATTCTGGTTTCTAAGAAGTTACACAGTAAAAATACTAATTCTTAGTCTTTCTTGCATTCCCAAGAATTGGGAATTCCTTTGCATTTGCTGGATGGGTTTTTTTCAAGTCCTTAAAATGTACAGAGAGCACTCTTAGAGTTCATATATTGAGAGCAGAATCTGTAGGTTTTCTCTGAAATCTTCCATAAGTAATTTTATTTACTTGGTTTGGAAACAAGGCTGTCTAATAAAGTATCAATTCTCTGTTTCAGACATGCAAGAAAGCACTTCAGTCAGGCTGAGGGAAGCCAGCTGGATGAGGTTCGACAGGTGATGGGAATGTTGGCCTTTCCTTCAGACACTCATATCTCTCCCTATAAGGTAACATTGAAATTCAGTGCTGCAACACAATATTAAAACAGATGTTTCAGATCTTTTTTCAGCACAGGAAAATGCATTGATAATATCAAGATAAAGGTTTTTTTAAAATTTTACTTCCTAAATTCCACCTCTGTAAGAGTTTTTAATTTTAGTAACCTGTCCTTGTACATTAATCCAGAAAGAAGTATTTGTATTGTTTCGGTTGGATTGTAATAGTAACATGGATTCACACTGAGCCAGGCTTACCATAAACCCAGCACTAGAGATCTGTGGGCTGGAAGCACAATAATTAAATATACAGCAAGAGCAGAAGATGGGGAAGTACAAAGGAGAAGAAAGGAGAAAAAAAAAAAAAAGAGAGAGAGAGTCTTGTTCAGCATACAGAACTGTGGCTTTAATACACCAGCAGCAGTTCTTACTTCTACTTCTCACATTATTATTGTTGCAGTGCTTGGGATGAAAAAATGAAGGATTATTTGAATGATGTGAAAGCAGTATTTTTATTCCTTAAAATAAGTTTTCATTTATTTGGATTATGCAAATTGATGTAGATATTAATGATAATATCTACATCTAAATTTATATCAAGCAAAATTCACAGATTGCTACTGTTTATACAGACTTTAGTTCTGTGGTCATGTGCTAATTCACTTCTTTTTAACTTGGCTTTGGAGGCAGAAGGTAGAGAAAAGCTGAGTTGTCAAAGCAAGACAAGATTTCCACGAAATGCCAAGCCAATATGTGGCAGTGCCAGTATAAACACATTTTCTAAACATGGTGATGAAATGATGGTTTAACAAAACAACCACACGCAAAAACCCTGAAACGAACAAGAATCAATATGAATTTCTTTGCTCATCCCAGAGTCTTGGAAGGATCCTGGTATTTTACATGCTAGATTTGATTTAAGTTATGAATATAAATTATATCTGTGTTAAAAGACTGGGTGTAAGATAGAATTTATCAATATTATAGTAGTTAGAAATAGGTAGGAAATAAGAATCCTGTATTTTATTTTAAGGGCTGGTTTGGATGCAGTGTTTCAATGAGGGAGAACTAGAAGAAATAGCTGGGATTGTTCCACATACATACAATGAGAGCAAATTCCCAAATACTTATGGATATGACTTAAAACATTCTAGTTTATGGAAGTTAAGTTTTGATTTCTCTAATAATTACCTAGTTCACCACAATTACAGCACATGGTTGTTTGGAGCTACCTTTAGTATCTTGACTATGAGTTCTGTGCATAAATGGCTTCCTAAAATGCCTTTTAAGTAAATTATTTTTAAATCTCTGACAAAATTTGTGAGATCATATGTCTAACCAACTGATTTTTATTAATCCAAGGAAAGAAGCATCTTCTATAACCAATGAATAGAACTTTCTCTGGCTTTTCCTCTTTCAGGACTTTAAGGAACACATTCACTGTTATGCAGAACAAGCTGTTTTCTTTAATATCTGTTGAATAATCTTATGTCACTTTGCCTTCCACTAGACCAGATTTCTTGGAGCCCAATCCAGCCTGGTCTCCAACAGTAGAATCACTGAATTGTAAAGGATAGAAAAGGTCTCTGAGATCATCCAGTCCAGCCATCAACCCAGAACCATGTCCTCATCTGCCCTGTCCCCTGTCCCCAGCTTTTCTCCAGGCTAAACACCCCCAGCTCCCTCAGCTGCTCCTCATCAGACTTGTGCTCCAGACCCTTCCCCAGCTCTGTGCCCTTCTCTGGAGTCACTCCAGCACCTCAATGTCCTTATGAGGGGCCTGAAACTGAATACAGGACTTGAAGTGTGGCCTCAGCAGTGCAAAGTTCTACAGATGGGACATCCACAGCCTCTCTGGCAGCCTGGTCCAGTGTCTCACCACCCTGACAGCAAAGAACTTCTTGCTAATGCCCAGTCTAACCCTGCTTTCTTTCTGTTTGAAGCCATTCTGCTTGTAACAAGTGCCTCTCCAGATCTTGTGTAGCACCTTTAGGTGCTGTAAGGTGTCCCCAGATTTTTTCTCCTAGTTCCCTCAAAGTATAGCATGCAGAGTTGGCAATATGATCAGTATAGTATTTATATGATAAATATTATATCAAGGTAAATAAATATGGTCACTCCTCCTGACCAAAGGGGAGGTTATGGATAGAAAGGATAAGAAAGAAAGGATTAAGTATCTGCCTGTACAGATCACACTAAGTGTATTTTCAAAGGATCTTCCCTTCTTACATGACTCTTCATCAGCACTGCTTTTAAAGTTCAGTGTATCCTTGACCTGTGAGTTTAGTTCTTACTTCCATGAAGAGAAAAATCCTGACTTTTAGGTAACATACAGCATTAAAGAATTTTGTCTCTAAATGAGCTTATGCAAGCTTTCTCTAACCTGGGGTTGTGGCAGCTTCTTCAAATTGAAGTCTTTTTACAAAATTCTGTAAATATTATGTATTGCAAATTATTTAAAGTTAAAAAATACTTCTAACTTTTTGATGTTAATGGTTCAGAGGCTGTAGAAGAAACATGCCACACTACTAATGTTGTTTCCTATATAGTCCAGCATTCTAGGAAACTAAATGGAAGGAGTAACCTCACCAGGATTTACATACCTTGCTCAGAACATTTGGTAGATGATGGAGATTGAATATTGCTCCAGCTATTTTTAATAATAGTTGTTTTAATAAAGTAGTGTTAAAAGGTACTTTTTAAACACTATGCATTGGGGTGTCCACTTCTGGTTTATGATGGGCTTGCACAAGTGAGTTTGGCACAATTTGTCACTCCCAGGCATTTGCTCCCTGGGACAATTAGATTGAAAGCAACTTATAGTTGTGTTGTTTTTTAACAGGATCTCTTGGACCCTGCTCGATGGAGAATGCTGATCCAACAGTTTAGATATGATAACTACAGACTACATCAGCTGGGAAACAATTCTGTTTTTACTATAACACTCCAGGCAGGCCTTTCAGCTATAAAAACACCGTATCCTTTAAAGCAGATATTACTGGGAGTGAAAAAAAAGCCGTGTGGGGGTTTATTTTTGGTTTATGGAGGCTATTCAGAGAGCTCAAATAAGAAATGTGACACTTCAATATTTTTGCTCATGAGTTGTTCAAATAGAGTATAAATTGGGCACTATTAAATTAAGGGGAGATTATAATAAATAGCATTATGGTTTAAAAAATAAAGGCATGCCCAAACAAAAATTTTAAGGTAAAATGTAACATTGTGTTTGGTTTGGCTGTCTTTTCATGTCTGAAATTAGTGAATATGCCTGTAAGGGTTACTGAGCTGGGTCAAAATTACTCGTTTTGAAGCATTTAAACACAAATTTACTTGCAAGGTTTTATGTGAATATTCAAAAATAGATGCATCTTTAGAAACTTCACTGGGTTTGCTGGGCTGGAGAAGGGCTGGTGCTGCTGGAGTGCTGCACCTCAGAAGCTGTACCTGTGCCAGACAACTCTTGTTCCTTGAAACAGATCAAACCCTTGATTCTTTTGTGTGGACATTAAACTTGAATTAAATGTTCCTGTGCATTCTGTCACCTGGGCTCTGTTGGCACAGCTGATGAACTTCTAATTTTAAGGTTTCCCATACAGTGGGTGGCTAATGATGGTTTCATGGTGGTGATTGTTCCCTAACCTGCTGCTAACAGACAGTGTTATAAAGAGGACGGGAGCTCAAAAAACCCCGACTGCCCTGTGTGTAGCAAATCCCTGAACAAGCTGGCTCAGCCCCTGCCCATGGCACATTGTGCCAACTCCCGACTAGTCTGCAAGATTTCGGGGGATGTAATGAACGAAAATAATCCTCCTATGATGTTACCAAATGGATATGTCTATGGATACAATGTAAGTGTTGGAGTCAATGACTTGCTGAAGGCTAAAATAGCAGCTGTTAGAATAACTTGCTAGATCAAAATTAGAGCTTATAAACTCAGTCAGAAGTTAAAAGAATAATTCTTGCAGTAATGTTTTTTTAAGGACTGTATATTTAGCTGCTTAAATTGGCCTTAATGAAGACATATTAATGGTCACATACCTAACTATGTGAATTTACAACATGAGATCAAATGGCATTGGAAATCTTTCCCTCCAGAGAGCAATAATGTGGAATAAGTAACTTCTGGGGGCAAAGATGTTTTGACCTCAGACCACAACATTTTTTTAAATTAAAAGTTAATTTCCTAAACAGTTCAATAGTGCTTTGAATTACTGTTGTGAATATCATCTTTTGCTTTCCCTCTTTTTCAGTCTCTGCTTTCTATTCGTCAAGATGACAAAGTAATTTGCCCAAGAACCAAAGAAGTCTTCAACTTCTCACAAGCTGAGAAAGTCTACATCATGTAGGTCTGTAAACCACAGGATGAAGTGCCGCTGGAATTTTGACACAGTGTATCTTGGCATACCCTGTAAAGGGGGGGGCCTTAATGTGTGGCAAAGAAGCAAAAGCTGCCACCTTGGGGAGCAGACCTGTCGGTGGCATTATTGTTTCTTGCGACCAAAGATCATTGAGCAACAATAAACACTCTTGAAAGGAAAAAAAAAAAAAAAAAAAAAAGAAGAGAGGAATTATGACTTAAGTTTGTACTTGAATAAAAAACACAAACAAATTTTGATTGTTAAGGTTTTGTAACATAAGGTCAAAAAATTGGACTCTTCTCAAAGAAAAGTACTTTCATCTTCTAAAGGATAGCTTTCTTTAAAGATGGACACTTGCACTGGGGGAAAACTTACAACAGATTTGAAATGAAATCCATTTTTCTCCCCTCTTTTTCACAATTGTCCAAGACCCTTTTGTTATCAAAGATCTCAGTACTACCAATGTGTTCTCCTTTAAGCTCCTCTTTGCCTTCTTTATGATCCTCTGGTGAAGTAATCCTGAACATGAATGATGTAACTTATTTCCATGGGAAGATATTTTTGATGTCTTTGACACAAGGTGGCTTCTCTGGAGGATCAAATAGGGACTGGTTTCAAGGAGTATGAAGTCTTTTTCCAAACCCAAATATTTTAAGGAGGTTGCATAAGTATCAAGAAGAACTGAGAACATTTCAGGCAAAATCCAATGCTTGTTTAAATGTTCTTTTTCCAGTCTACCATAGTGTTAAAGTCCTTCTAAAGTTATTAGTTATGTGCATAGGGTTCAATATGAAATCATTAGTGCTACTGCCTTATTTCTTGCTTTGAGAATGTACTCACATGACAATGAGCTGGTATTCTTAAGTGTCGGGCGAAGTTTCTGAAGATGCCTTGCAGGATGATTACATAATTTTAGGGTCTAAATAGTATTCATTACTGAAACTAATAGTTCAATTTTAACAACTGCAGAACACCATCCTTATGACTTTTCAAAAGAATTAAACCATTGTAGTTTAAACAAAACCATATTGTAGAGGTTTGTATTTAGCGCTTATTTTTGCATGTTGATGTTGATTAGCTAATAAAAGATTGTAAATGTAAGACATGTTAATAAAAATTGTTTTCCATTTCTTGATTATATAAAATTAGAAAGCTGTTTTGTGTTTAAATGTAAAAAGAATTAACTCTCAGTGGCCTCTCTTCAAAGCAGTGGAACTTCCATGTGTTGGTTTTCAGTGTTCTGCAAGATTTAAAATAAAAATAACACACATGCATGCAAAAACACAAACCAAAAAACCCCCAGAATTCCCCAGCAAACCAAAAAAATGCCACACAGTAACCATAAAAATGTTGTTCTTCAGAGCATTTCAGTCAAATTAGTATTTTTGGTTGAAACTTTTCATATATGAACTCCAGTATACTCCAGGGTGTTTTCTGTCTCTTCCTAGAACACTGCCTCTCACTGTCTTAGAGCCTTCCTGTTAAAATGTTGTGGGTGATGTTAGGCGTGGGTTTTTCATGCATTAAAGAATGCTAACAAAGCACACACAAAGGACCACAACTTCTTTTCATGTTCAACACTTAAAGCTTGCAGATATTGCTAAACTGCTGGTGCCAGCCACTGAAACTGTAAATACGTGGGATTTCCAGGGAGGTGTGTCTGAAAAGGTTCCATTTGCAGTGGGCATCAATTACTGATGCTTCAGAGCAGGTGTGTCTGGACCACTGCAGTACTGCCAGCTTGGCACGGGCCAGGGCTCTGCACTCAGTGCTGCAGAGGAAGGGTCTGTTCTCTGGGCATTTAATGATTCCTTAGGACAAATGCAGTGTACCAAGAGTAGGTGGGGACAGATCCTGAGAGCTTGGGTTAGTAACTGGACTGATTTGCTTTCAGTTAGGCAGTAACTGCTCTCTTCTTTCTCCTGGGGCAAGAGTTGGAGCACCCTCAACTCAGAGAGGGAGGATGTCACCCTGAGGAGCAGTGTTACTCAAACCCTCATGGAACAGCACCTCTGTTTCTTTGGGCCACTGTTCACAGCATCATTGCAGAAGGGCAAGCATAGCTTTGATCATGGCAACCTCACTTTTCACTACTTTACAGGAATTCATAAAAGGCCAAAGCAAGAAAGAAGCAGTAGATTTCTATTGGACCTGAGGGAATGTGTGGTAAATGCACAATTGTAGGTCATGGAAATTGTTGCTTTTGCTTGTCTTAAATACCAGTTGGAGCTGTGGTTTCCTGATACCAGCCTCTTGATTTCTGTGACCTGAGCAGAGTGGTGAAGAAACCCACACTCTCCAAAAAAAACCTGGTTTGGGATGGGAGGAGAAGAGAACTGCTGTCCTACAAGGAGGGCTTCCATTTCTGGAAGGTGTGATTCCAGAGGGCCAGGTCCCAACAGGAGGACCCAGTCCCTGAGGGTGTGTTCCTGTTACAAGGGAGGGTTCCAGAAGGAGCTTCAGCTGTTTGTTAGCTCTGATTGCTCACTTGGGAAATCTGCAGTCACACAGCCCGTTCTGACTGCAGCAAGGCCTGTGTGCCACAGGCAGCTGTAGCCTCCTGGCTGGCCCTTCTGAACTGCTGGGCTGCTCTCAGGCCTGCTCTGCCATGGCTCTGCGAGCCTCCAGCTGTGTGAGGGTCAGAAATGTGGCAGCCTGTTCTGCTTTGGTGCAGCTTGGAGCTCTGGTTTGCATTCCCTGGCTGCTCGGTGCAGCCTTGGGCTCCCAATCCAACAGAGGTGTTGGTTCACAGCTCATCTCACAGGTGGCCCCAGACATCAAACCAAGAGCAGCAGGTGACTCAGAGTAAGTATAAAGTTATTTGAGATGGTAGAAGCTTTAGTAAAGCAAAGACTCTTTCCTTTCAAGATCTGGCTGAGCTGGAAATGAACGCTGTCCTTCACTGGGATGTTTTTTAAGTCTTGCCAAGCAGTGAGGCTGTGGATTTTGGTTGTGGTGTTCCTGTTTGAAGGCAGCAGTTTGTCCCAGTTGTGATCTGGACAGGTTACTCTGATTCCCACAGTTACACCAAGGATGAAAATTGCCTTAACCTTCTGTTTGCTGTGCTCCAAAGCCCTACTCTAAATGCTGAAGGTTTTCCAGTGTTACAAAAGAGAGATACTGCTAACTCTTCACAGTGCCCTGGGGGCTTTTGGTACCTGTTTCCAGGCTGAGAAGGGTTCAGGATACTGAGGTCACAACATTTTGTAGGTAGGAAATAGCAAAGCTGATAACAAACTCTGGCAAAACATTTTCCTGTAAACTTTAAAGACTGATGAAGTGGTCAGGGTTTTTTGGTTTTTTGGTTTTTTTTTTTTTTGGTTTTTTTTATATAAGCATGGCCTTTTCTACTCAGTAATAAAATTACTCTTTGGGGAAAAAAAAGAATATATTATTTGGGACAGGAAGAATGAGAAAATTACAGCTGGAAATCTGCCAAAAATAAGCCTTTGAACATGCATAATGGACCACTATTCAGAGGGGAAAAAAATGAATACTCTAACTTGCTTTTTTTTCAGCCTCAGGTAGCCTGAGCAGAGGGTGTTGGGAAGCACACTAAACACTTCTATTGAGGGTGCTTTGAGACCCACACTGTGACAACGTGCACTGGGTGTCCTGATGCACAATCGAGGTCACTTGATCAACAAAATGAGTACTTAAAACTTTTCCATCCTTCATTTTCATGTTCCATAACAAGGGATTCTGAACTCATTATTCCAAACACCAAATAAAGCCCAGCCCAGATCCACAGGATAGGTGGTCAAGTGTGATCTTCATGTCACCCTTGAACAGATAAACTAGTTTCCAGTAGTTCCCTCTAGTCACTGAATCTATTGTTTGATGATGAGGGGGGTCAGAGATTCACCAGGATCTCCCTGCCATTATGCTTTTCCAGAGATTCAGTGTCTGGTTGGTTCTGCATCATGCATCAGCCACACTGAAAGGCAGCATTTTTCTTAATTCAGTCATTTATTTTAGACTTGGCCCTGTTAGCTAAGCTCTGAGAAGTTTTCAGGAGCTCAGCTTTGTTTTAGAAGGAGATACAGGATGGGCAGAGCAGGACAGCAGAATTTCTTAACTCTTTACTAACACACCCTCTTAGAGCCAGGTAGGTTCTGTATGTAGAATTATCTCTGGCACAGTCAGGGAAAAAAATTGCAATCAAGGCCAGCGAGAGGGAGCAAGAAGTTTCAGTTCAGTTACTGTTGGATGTGAGAGCTGAAGATGTTTTTGGCAGAGCAGGTGTAGAGCCAGCACAAAGCAGTTCTACCTTACAGCTGGCTTTTGAGAGAAGTTGTGTGAGAACTAGGCATTGAAAAAAAAAATCCTAAGAGATGTAGTCCTGATCTCGGTTTGAACTGAAGTTCTAAAACTGTACATGGGAGTTCTTAACATCAAAAATAAAATTAGTCCTCATTGCTAGCTGGCAACAAGTGATTTCACTGAGAAGCTCACAGTTGTGAATCAGGTATTCTCAACTACACCATAAAATCCTGGTATTTGATCATGTTACAATTATCTGAGATCTGAATGCTAAGCCAGAGGAAATCAACTGTAAGATAAGTAGCACCACAAGAAGAACAATAGGAAATAGCAGAACAACAAGGAACAGAAAGGACTGCTGAACAAGAAAAGCTGTTTGGTTTGACCCATCAAAAATGAGACCAAGCATCAGGGTAGAGCTAAGAATTGTTATCAGCCAATTACCTTTCAAAGAGATTAAAATAACTGAAGCTTTTAAAAGCGAAAGAAGAAGGAATTAACATGTGTGACAGAGATCCAGACTTTGTTACAAACTGCACCCAGCACCTTGCTGCCTGCTCCTAATAAAGATGGGAATGTGTGACATCGGTGGGCGGCGTGGAGAGGGAGATGCACCGAGGAAACCAGAAATAACTCAGCAACATGGAAATGAAAAAAACTGTGCCTCTTATAGAAACCAAGTGATCAGTCTCCTGGGATTGTTAATTGTTCAGCTTTAATGGAAAGAAGCTGCTCTAGTGTCCAGTCTGGGAATCAGATCACGTAGAATCAGAATGGTTTGTGTTGGAAGCAACCTTGCAGATCATCTCATTCCAACCCCTGCCATGGGCAGGGACACCTTCCACTATCCCAGGTTACTCCAAGCCCTGCCCAACCTGGCCTTGGACACTGCCATGGATCCAGGGGCAGCCACAGCTTCTCTGGGCACCCTGTGCCAGGGCCTCCCCACCCTCACAGTAAAGAATTTCCTCTTTATATCCAATCTAAACCTGCCTCTGCCAGTTTGAAGCCATTCTCCCTTGTCCTGTCACTCCATGGCTTTGTCAAAAGCCCCTCTCCAGCTTCCTTGAACCTTTAGGTTCTAGAAGGTGCAGGAAGGTCTCCCCAAAGCCTTCTGCAAGCTGAACACCCCCAGCTGTCTCAGCCTGTCTCCACAGCAGAGGGGCTCCAGCCCTCTGATCACCTTTGTGGCCTCCTCTGGCCTCGCTCCAGCAGGTTCAGGTCCTTCTGGTGGTGGGGCTGCTGAGGGGTCTGGTGCTGCTGTGCTGGAAGCTGGAGCACTCCTGGGTGTTCAGGTTGTATCTCTTACACTGCAGCTGGAGCAGAGAAATCACTGAGCTGTTCAGTTTCCCAAACTAAAATGGAAAACTAAAGCTGACTAAGGGGGGGATAACATCTGTAACTACTCCTTTGACCCTATTTCCTATCCCATAAAATTAAATTTTATGTTGTGCATTTAAGGAAATAGTTATACCTACCCCACAGAGCAGAGGGGCAAATTTTCCCAGGCAGATTATCTGTATTCCCAGCCAGGAGCTTTTCCTGATAGAGCCAGAAGGAAGAATGAGGAGAAGAAGATTATAAGGTCTATTCACTTCAGGACAAAAAGATCTTTAACTAACTTAAATATTTTGTTTCCCACCCATGAAGATTAAGCAGGATCATAAGACAAATTCCCCAAAAGGAAATAAACAGATAATAAACCAGTAGACAATTTCCTTTTCTTTCTTTGCAAACCACAGCAAGACAAATTGCTCAGAAGAGCCAGGAGCAGAGCTGTGGGAAGTTCCTCAGGGTGCCCATGTGTGCCCCTTATGGAGATGTCTCCTCTTTCGAGTAGCAGCTTTAGGGATGCAAAGCAGAGAAATATTTTATTAGATACTGGAGGGGTCAGGGGGAAATTTACCTTAGAGAAGCTCAAGTTGCCCTGGATTCAGTCATTAAGGAAAACCTTGTATTAATTCCTGCCAGACAGGGCATCATCCTGGCATCGTGCTGCAATGCCCAGCTAACGCCTCCACTGGAACCAGCTCTGTGCCCTGCTGGCAGAACTGCTCTGGGCCAGCAGAAACCCAGCAGGCAGGGTTGGAACCCCTGGCTGCTTGTTGCTGGCTCCTCTCCTTTTGAGGTGGCTCCTTGGTGGCAGCTGTTTTGCTCACTAGTATGGGGGAAGAGGCTCTTTCTCCATGAGGATTGTGACACGATTTTCTATTTTAAACCCTGCACCCTCAAGTCGCTGTCTCATTGTCCTGCTTCTCCGTGCACAGGAGCTCATGAGCTTCTTTGTTCCTATTTGTGGCCATAAGGAACATCCTTTACAGAGGTGATTTCCACCAGGAAATGGAGAAGAATTCAGGCTGGGTGCTGGGGGATGCACCAGGGGAGCATCTCGGTGGGGGGCGGCTGGAGCGAGGGAAGCGGCAGCAGCACCTTGTGCCGTCCGTGCCAGCTGCAGACACCAGAGCAGAAGGGGGAGGTCTGTGATGGAGGGGAGGGGAACCCCCAGCTCTGATCAGCTGAGTGCAGTGTCACATTCCTGTCTCAGGAGTATTCCAGCCTGCTTCCTGCCTCTTTCCTGGAGTCAGCATGAGGCTTGAGCTAAACAGGCTTGGAGTCTGTAAATGGATCTTGCCCTCAGGGCATTTGATTTGCCCCTCCTCTGGGTACAGAAGGTGCCTGGAGCAGCCGCGCTGCCAACCTTGGTGTGTGGGAGCTGAGCACGGCCAGCTCCAGGAGGAACAGCCCTGGAATGGGACAAATACCACGGAGTGAGTGATCCTATCTTGTCAGACAGGAAGAATAGATGAGAATTGATGCTGC
This sequence comes from Haemorhous mexicanus, assembly GCF_027477595.1. Taxonomy (NCBI): domain Eukaryota; kingdom Metazoa; phylum Chordata; class Aves; order Passeriformes; family Fringillidae; genus Haemorhous; species Haemorhous mexicanus. The sequence continues at coordinate 70,710,847 of NC_082344.1, read as the reverse complement.
TGATGCAAATCTGCTGGCTTCTCTTTTCCAGCAGCACTATGCAAATGTTGATCTCAGATGTACATACCCTCTGATGATCCAGGCTTTGTGGCATCTGTTTTCTTTGAATGTCACTGTCACATCCATTGCCAGCTATCTGGCTTCAGTGCTGCATTATCCTACTTCAAAAAACAGTGAATAAACAGGGTGCTGGTGTTAGAGGACAGCTAATGATTCAGTTTAACTACCAGGTGTAGAAAAAAGCCCAGAGGCTACAGCTGAATTGCTGGTTTGCTCTTTCAGTGAGTAACAGACCTTCTTTGATATACCTAATTTTTATAATAATTGGAAAGAATGTCACCTGCCCTGTTAAGAGAGAAATTATACTACCCTTGGCCAAAACATACTCCCTGTGTCTCTGGAACTTTCTTCTGAGGAGGTAAAATTAAGAATTCCTCACTGAAGTAAGATTAGCAGCTGCCACATCCAGAAATACCTCCCTTATTCTAAACCAATTAGCAAAGGATAATGACTGCTTTCTTTGCACTGGGAAACCATAAATAACATCACCTCTGATCTCTGCATTTGAGGATGTGAGATGCTGGAGTAAATTTTTATCTGAATAAAGTCTTTGGCTTAATTCTTTCCCTCCACACCTTGTATTTCCAGGAACACCATGAAATCAGAGAGCTGGTGTCAGTTTTGTCTTGGCCAAAGAAGCCAAGAATCTTTGGGCCAGTGAACCTAACATTGAAACTTTGGGTGGCTATTCAAAAAATATTATTTCAAAATAACACCTCAAAGTATAGGTAAAGATCATGCTCAGGTGAAGAGATACTGAAAGATCTAGGCTAAAACATGAAGTCTCATAGAACAAGTTTCTGGAATGTTCTAAAACTTTGTGCAAATCCCATTAAATCATTAAATACACCGGTATGGCTCAGTTCTGTTAAAATACCAACGATTAAAAATGCCAACTCACAGCTTCATCTGCTCCAAGCAGTTAGAGGGGCTGCTCCCACCACTGGAGGAACCTTCCTATCACCCTTCTCTGTTCTTGGGTAATTGAGTCCTGAAATTTGGAACATTCTTGAAAAGTAGTCACTTTTAAATCAAGGATGCTTCAAAGAGACACAATATCCTTTTTCTTACACTCTATTTGCAAAACCCTCTGTGCTGCCCCCTCTCCAGGATCCACTGATAACTCCACAGTAGCCAGGTCCTGCTTTAACAGTTACTGTCTGAGTCACCAGGAGTTTCATGTCCTGCCACCTCTGTTTTGTCTAAAATGTCTTCTCTGTAATGTAATGCCTTCCAAAAGAGCCAGTGGCAACAGACCTCCAGTGTCCTGATTTTGGATGTCGAGTCTCAAAACTATTTACAATCCAGGGCTGTTTGGTTCAAGCACATCTGTCAGAAAAACATCATCATGACACAGAGAATCTGTTTCCTCACTGGTAAAATATGTGCCTGGTTTCCAGTTTGAATTCATCTTTTGTTCCTTGTGTTTTTCACTGCTATACTCAGAATTATTTAATGTGATATTTTCCCCTGAAGATAATTTTATTTCATGAACAAGTTACCCAGCAATAATCAAAACTGATTTAAATCTTTACTAGTAGGCACTATTGGAATTATTTCTTTTCTGCTGTTTGTTCTTGTACCCTTCCTATTTGTCACAGAATTTTTAAAGAACTTTATAAAATGCATCTTATTTTAGTATTTGCTGTGCTGTTTACACATTTTACAGAGCTTAAACTACTTAGTGCTTTTTGTTATTGCTCTGAAACTGTTTAACCCTGCTGTTCCCACAGCGTGATTCTGTATAATAGAGACATATTTGAAATTTGCTGATGGTTCTGAAATAGCAGGAACTGCTGCTTTTCTATGCAGCAAATACAGAATATGGATTGACATTAAAATATTCCTGTGCAGTTCAGGGTCTGTGATAATTTTGAAGAGACAATGCAGTGTATTTCTGTGTCAGATAGATTTTGTTCCCTAGGGTTTTTACTGCACTATTTAAAACAGAGTCCAAGAAGAGACAGAAGCATTTGGAGATGGGAGAAACCATAGTGATTGCAGATAATTTGGATTCCTTGTTTGTAGTAAGCAAAGTTCCACTGTGTTTGACACGTGCAATGGAACCTCTCAGCACTTCCATCATTTCCTCTGGAGCCACTTTAACCAAGCTGTGGTTATGGTGCCCAGGGCAGTGCTTTGGCAGCTCTGTTGTGATTTCAGTTCACCAGCACTGGCCTTTCAAGGCAGTCACTTCTCTGACAGGAACAGGTTTTACAGTCATAAAAAGAAGTGAGAATATTTTTTTCAGCAGCTTTTTGGTGCAATCAAGCTTTTTTCATTGATTTCTTAACAAGCTCAAATATTTTCCATATTGATTTTTTTAAATGACTTTAGAGTTTGAGGAGAAGGGGATGTTTTTGTTGGGTTTTTTGGGGTGGGCGGGATTTGGGTTGGTTTTACTTGTTTTAGGTGGATATTTTTGTGTGTGCATGTATGTTTAGAAAAAAGGCAGAGTACCACTAGACACTTTTAATGTTTCTGTATTTATCTGTTTCCATATTTTGGGTTACTCAATTAATTTACCTCTACAAGCACAGTCATTCTTCTTGGAAAATGTCCCCACCTTCAGTGCTTTCTCAGAGACATGTGTTCTCTTTTAAACTGTCATTAAAATTGTTTCTATGATATGGTACTCAGGAATGCTTTGTTCAAACAAAATCTCTTCTTTGCCTATTTTATTGTGAGACTGTGGTTATGTTTAAAGGTTCAGATCTGTTTCAAGATTTATTCCTGGCTTGGAAACAGTGTGGCTTTGCACAGGGATAGGAAGATGCAACAGAATATGGGAAAAAGGGTTGAAAGTGGGGTTCTTAAGAGGCATTTTATATACATATATATGTATGTTTGTGTGTCTGTGTGTATGTATCTATAGATAAACATAACATGCCACATTTAAGTATCTGTCACTTGTGGCCTTGATAATGCTGGGTTAATGGCTGGACTTGATGATCTTTGGGATCCTTTCCAACATAAATCATTCCACGACTTTCCCAGGTGACCCCCAAGGTTTTGGCACATCCACCCCATTTCCACAGGCTGCTGTAAGCTCGAATCCTCCAGTTTAAAACCAAAATAAAATCTCTCGCTGACAGTGAAACCCATTTGGATCTGATGCTGAAAACATCGAGCGGGATTTCCAAGGAGAGGCTTTTCCCCAGGAACAGCGGGCTCAGCCCCAGCCTTTCCCGGCTGGACGGGCTACAGGTGCTCCTGCATTGCCACCTGCTGGGGGCTGCGCCCAGGGCGGACCCGGCGGGGACACAGGGACAGGGGGACACGGGGACAGGGGGGCACAGGGACACAGGGGCACAGGGACACGGGGACAGGGGGACAAGGGGGCACAGGGACACGGGGGCACAGGGACACAGGGACAGGGGGACAGGGGACACAGGGACACGGGGGCACAGGAACACGGGGACAAGGAGGCACAGGGACACGGGGGCACAGGGACACGCGGACACAGGGACACGGTGACACGGGGACAAGGGGACGCGAGGACAAGGGGACACGGGGACAAGGGGACACAGGGGACACAGGGACACTCCTGCAAGAGTCTCCAGTGCTTCCCCCGCGTGTGGCTTTACCCCGGCAGAAATGCCCCGGGCTGTTCCTGGAGGAGGAGAGAAATGGAGTTTATGCTGTGTGCAATTCACTAGGCACACTGGTGGTGAAGAGTGACCAAGTTCACAGCCTGATAATGCCAATTTTTACTCTTATCTGCAAATAAACTCTTCTTAAAAGGACATTATGCTTCTGTATAGATTTCATTTCTATTCCCATTTGAAAATGTACTTATCTGAAAAGTGTATTTCTCATAGCTATGCAAACTTCAGTAACAAATTTTTTTTTTTTACCCTAAAAAAGACATAGCTTTAGGGGTTTTGGGGGGGGGGTTGGTTGTTTTTGTTTGTTTGGGTATTTTTTTAAATTAAATAAATAAAACATTTTCTAAATAGGTGTGGAACTTTTTCCCTCAGCAGCCAGGAGGCCATGTCTCTCAGGGGCTGTGCCTCTCTGGCCATGCAGGAATGCAGTGCCAAAGGCAGTGCCAGGGTATTTTCTGTGATTTCAGCTGAGCAGAGGCTCTCAGTCACCCAGTTCAGACCAGTGCTGGCAGTGCAGTTTCCTCTACTATCCCTATAAATATACCTTGAAATTACTGCCTGCCAGTTTTGTTTACATCTCAAAAAACTAAACCCCATACTTGACTAGAATTCAGGTTCCATCACCTGGAGCAGAACTGGATGTCAAGGATATCAAGAGAATTTTTTGTACAGTTTACCTAGCAGTGTTCACCACAAATACTGCTTTTCCAGTATTTGGTATAATTTTACCACTCTGACTTGTGCAAGTAGGAAAAGCAGGAATTATTAAGATACTTTTTAGCACTCAGGTGAGACAAGCTGAAACACAGGATAGGGGTGGATGCATGAGCAACACCCCTGAGATCACCCTGCAGGAGGTGCTGCTGCTCAAGGGATGGGATCATACGTGCTGCCTGTACCTGAAAGTCTCGTTCCAAGCTGTACTGAAGTTCAATTGCCCAAAAAAATGGTGAAACATTTAAGAATCCCAGCAGTGCAAAATTTAAAAGAATATTGGTCAGTGGAACTGTCGTGACACACTTGCTGCAGAAACTGAGAGCATGCAAAGGGGTCCAAATACATAAAATATGAAAAAATATTTTCCCATTCTGCTCCAGCTTAGGTATTGAGCCATAGAAGTGCAACACACTTCCTTAAAAGCATAAATAAATAGCTACAGACACTTCACAAGACTTTCTACCTCCTGCTTTTCAAGACACTTTCTTCTTCCTTTTAGTTATACTTCAACATTTCCTTCCCTCTCAAACTGTGGTCTTTGCACTCTATTGTTGTCCCAACTGCCTTGTCATCTCCTCAAGACAGGGACTTTCCTCCTGCCTGCCAAAGCCAACCTGTATAAATAATCTCTTCATAGACACAAGGCATTCTTTTATCATAACAGTAAAAGAAATTCCCTGGAAAAGCTCCTTTTGATCCATGAGGCTTTCTTGCTCACTGCAAATAAAAGATGATGGAAATGCTGAACAGGGCTGAGGGCTGAGAGCAGGCTCCTTTGGGCACTGTCCTGGTGCTGAGGGCACAGTGGATTGAGATGGATGGCTGAGGACTCACTGCTGTGAGCCAGTGATTGCAGTGGCACTGTGGGTCCAAGCTGCCTGGGGCATGAGCAGGACAGAGGAACCTGCAAGGGCAAAGCCCAGAGCAGAGAGTGCCTGTGCAGTGGTGTGTGAGACACACACAGAGCCAGCAGCCATTCCTGGCTGAAACAGCAGCAGCAGTTCCTCACTGGGAATGGGATTCACTCCGCTTGAATTGGAGGCAGCACTGCAGCTTTCAGCAGCTTCAGAGCAGTTCTCTCCTTTCCACATCCTTGGGGGTAAAAGAGAAAAGGAATTCATTTGGGTATCTGAGACTGCTCCATGCAGTTTCTCATTTGGAGAATCCAGCTTGAGCAACTGCAGCTCTGCTACAGCCTAAGGCTCCCCAAGGATGGGACAGCTCAGGCATCCATCAGGCAGAAGGAGCTTCTAAAAGCACCATCAGTGAGTCGCTATGACACCCAAACCAGTCCCTTCAGGTTGTTTAAGGAATTTCTGCTAACACCAAATGTATTTACACATGCAGGAAAATGTAATTTCTGTCTCTGTGTGATTTAGCATCAGAGGGTCTTCATGCAGAATTTGGGCTGGATTTCATCTTTTGGTAGCCTTGAGGGGTCTTCCTTTGCTCTGCAGTCTCCTTTTTGTACATGTTAACAACCTGCAAGATGGTCCTTTTTTGCACCATCTGATCTGAGCCCTGCCTTAAAGGCTGGTATCCCCCTGGCCCCCACAGACACCCCTGTGCAGTGCAGTGGGGTGTGCCTTGGTCTTTTTTGGGTGCATTCCTGTAAAAATGCTAACTCCTGGTGTGGATACATATTGTCTAACACAGGAAATCACTCATTAAGATCCACTTTGAGTCTGCACAGATATTCCAGTGAAGAAAGAAACAATTTACCTTCATTGACACTAATCAAGTGTGTCCACACTGGTGTGCAGTTTCAGGAATTGCTGTAGGATCATTTTTTTAAAAATTATTCTAGACATGAATACAAGCTATGTTTAGGAAGGTGCTGCTTGATTTGTGATGGTTCTCCTACAGCTAATGCTGCTCCATCCAACTCACAAGTGGATATTTAATTAGTGATCTAGACCACACAGAGCAGGTCCATTCATCTCCTCCTGTGACAGAACTATAAAATGTTACAGTAGGCTGAAGTGTTGTCACAGTCACTATTTTACACAATTAGAGGAGGTCACCAAGCACCTTTGGCCTTGCATTATTGATGGTTTCATGAATAGGCTATTTCCCCTTTGAGAACATCTGTTCAAATATACTCTTTACCCCTTACAAGGTAGTTCAGAGCTCTGAAATATCTGTCCCCCTTTTGCTCAACTCAAACTGCTGGTTCAGCATCTCTTCAGCTCACATAGGTCATTTTCTTTACAACCCAATTGGCACAAAATCTGTGACAATTTCATGTAAGTGTTTATCATGTTTTGTATCTTCAGACCTAAAAATGAAAGTTATTTTAACTGTAAATTATTTATAGGGAAGCCTTTCTTGGCCTAAGTTCCATTTTGGCAGGGAAAGAAATCCTCCTTTTTAATTTCATGTCATTAAGCTGAATACAGCTATCTTAAAAGTTATGGGGGATTTCTTTTTGACTGACATTCTCCTTTATTGCAAAGCTGGAAAACAACCCTTGGCAAAGAATCATCCAGTAAAATGGTGGAACTGCCTCCTACTGAGATGTTTTTTTCAAAAAAAAGAACTAAACCAGATAATTTAGTATTGTACAAAGTCTGAAATAATCCTTCCTAGAGCAGCCAGTTTTACCTTTTAAATTTGTGATGGAACAAATTGCTCTCCTTTAATGTTCGTACACGCAGACCCAAATCATTGTCAGTGGACAAAATTCTGGAGTTTTTCTTTGCCTGTGTGTTTGGCCAAAGGTACTGGATCAACCAAAATAACCTCTGGATGGACCAACTGGTCCTGTCTGGAGATACCTTCCTGTAGGAGAACATTCCCACTGCAAATGCCTCCTGCCAACACTGATAGCACTGGGTGTTCTGGAGAGCTGGTGGAAGGACAGTGCTTCTGGAAGAGTCTGTGCTCCTGCAAGGTGTCACTCACAAAGTGTCACCACGTTGCTCTTGCTGAGGTCTCAGTACAGACATAAGAAATGCAACTCCTGGATTCAACAATCCCCATAACATGAAGCTACAGACCCAGGCTTTGCTGAAACCAGGTGTAAACAAAAAAAGAAAACCACAGAACTCTGAGGCTCTGAAGGGATATCAGCTGGTGTTCAGCCCTGCCTCTGCTCTCCACAGTGCTTGGTGTTCCCCTCCATGGAACAGCCCAGACCAGCTGGGGAAAGTCAATGCAGGTGCAAAGTTTGTGACTTTTGCAGCTGAGAGGATTTTTTAGTGTTCAGGCTCTCTTCAGCCTTTTATCAGCCTGGTCCAGATGAAGAGAGTATGGAAATCCTTGAATGATGGATATTTGCCATTTTCATTAAAAAGCAGAAGGGAAAAGGAGACTCAGCAACTTCAGCCAACACAATTTTATGTAATTGTCTTTGATTTTAACAAATAAATAAATAAATAGCCTGGGTCTCATTGGGATTTGCCTAAGGGACTATCATGAATGAGTTACACAACTCAGCACTCATTCATTCATTCATCAACTGATTCTTTGCAAAACCATATGGCTCCTTGCAGGGATTTCTTTAAACATTATGCAGAAGTATGAAATCAGTGCCTTTGTAGATGCTAAGTCTGTTGCTTGAGGCTCATTTTGAAATTCCATTTCCAGATAGCACAGCAATGCTCCTTTTGCAAGTCATACCCTAACAGAAAGCAGTTGTTCTGGCACTTTCAATCAAATGAAGAAAAGAAATAGACATAAACAGTGAGAGAGTAAACTGATCTAAACTTTACAGATGAGCTGTGCTGCTCTGCGTGACTTTCACATGGAAATGCACTGTGCTTGATGGAAGGCAATGGGGAAAGGATAAACTTTATTAAAAAGTAATGTCACTGGTTTCATGCATTGAGTCAGAAATAGCAGACCCACTGCAAAATGTATGTATTCACTTACTGCAGTAAATCTGGTTGAAGACATGAGTCCATGTGAAAACCCCAATCACTTGCTTTTAAAAAGTTAAAAGTTTAATAATAATAAAATGGTGATTAAAATAGCAATATAATTAGAGTAATAATAATTTGGACAATTAGGATTTAGGATAATACGAGACAATAAAAACAAAGAGTTATGGACATCCGGGTACCTTTTTCTGGGCAAAATAAGCCCAAAAAAGGACCCACGTTAACAGAGGATTAACCCTTAAAAGCAATAGCCTGTTGCATATTCATACACCTCATACATGATGCATAAATTCCATTCAAACAAAGGATTCTGTCTGGTCAGTGTCAGCTTCTTCCTCTGAATCCTAAGCGAGGCAGGAAGAAGTTAGTTTCTTCTGATAAGAGAGAAATAAATTCATTTTCTCTGAAAGATTTAGGTGTCCTGTGGCTGCTATCTCAGTGAAAGTTCTTTCTTTAAAAAAGTATGTTACATAGCATAGCTTCTATTTTAACATTATGTTATAACCTAAAACTATATTTAACACACTACTTAAGAAAATACAGCATAACTTTCTAACATAACATATATAATATTCATTTTAATATTTGCGAAAAGCCAATCATAAAATACGCATTTTTCACAAGTCCATTCCTAGTGAAAATTGTTCAGTGCCCTCTTTCCCGAGCACAGGAGCCAGCAGACACAGCTGCAACACCAATCCACACAAACGGCTTCCAACACGTGCCTGAACTGTGGATTAATGGAAATACCTGACAACCAGCTGACACCCTCAAACGGGAACAGACAGTTTAGATATCTTCCTTCTTTATTTAGGATGTTCAAAGTGGGAGTACCTGCAAGATCTTGTTCATTCCCAGGGGTTAAGCAGCACTTGCAGAGCCGGGGGTCTGCAGAGCACCCAGACCTGCAGGTTCTGCCAGCAGCGAACCCAGGGCGGCCTCACGATGTCCCACAGCAGAACCGGGCCTGTGGGGGTGGCACACAAGGACACTTTTGTGACACTTTTGTGGCGGTGCAGCAGGCCCAGGGTCGGGCCCCCCTCACGACAAGGAGCCTGAGGTGCTGGAGCCTGCCCAGGGATCGGGACGGGGCTGGGGAAGGCTCTGGAGCACAAGAGCTGCGAGGGGCGGCTGAGGGCGCTGGGGGGGCCAAAGGAGGCTCGGAGGGACCTTGTGGATCTCTGCGATTCCCTGTCAAGAGCTGGAGGCCAGGAGGGGATCGGGCTCTGCCGCCAGGCAAACAGCGACAGGACGAGAGGACAGCTCTGAGGCGCGCCAGGGGAGGTTTAGGCTGAGATTAGGAGGAATTTCTTCACAGAAAGGCTGACTGCACTTTGGCACGGGCTGTCCAGGGAGGTGTTTAAGGAAAAACTGGAACGGTGGTGTTTGGTTGGTGTCGATGATTAGGAGGTGTAACTGACTCTATGATAAGCAGGGGCGCTGTGTGGCGGCTGCTCGCCCCTCCAGGCAGGTTAAACACAGCATCCCCTCACACAAAACCGGAGGGCTCGGGTTCAACACAGCATCCCCTCACACAAAACCGGAGGGCTCGGGTTCAACACAGCATCCCCTCACACAAAACCGGCAGGCTCAGGTTAAAAACAACATCCCCTAACACAAAACCGGCAGGCTCAGGTTAAACACAACATCCCCTCACACAAAACCGGCAGGCTCAGGTTAAACACAACATCCCCTCACACAAAAAAGGGGCGCGGCTCCTTTAAGGCTTCCCCCGCCCTTCCCCGGCCGCGCTTCCGGGTGCTGGCACATCACGTGGGCGGGGAAAATGGTAGGTGCCGGGAGGAGGGGAAGGAAGGTACCACCCGCCGGAGCGGGGGGAGCAGCACCCTATAGGGGGCGTGGTCTCCGGGGAGGGGCTCGGGCTCAGCACTCGATGGGCGCGGCTCCATGTGGGCGCGGCTCCACAAGGGCGTGTGTCCCCTGAGGGGCGGGGCCCATGCAAGAGGCGTGGCCGCGTGGGGGGCGGGGTTTCGTCAGGGGCGGGGTTTCGTCAGGGGCGGGGCTCCGCTGAGGGCCGGAAGATGGCGCCGCCCAGACTCGGCCGGGTCCGGCGGCGCTGGTGGTTCCCGGCCGGGGCTCCCCCGCCTTGAGGGACCTTCGGGGCGGGTGTCCCGGTAGCTCCGGTGCCTTGGTGCCGGCGGAGATGGACCAGCGCCTGGCTGAGCTGGTGGAGGAGCTCACCACCTCGGGGGAGCCGCGGCTGGAGCCCGGCAGGATGAAGGAGCTGAAGAAGATCTGCAAGTACGGCTGGAGGGAGGGACAGAGCCGGGCCCGCTGTCGTCCCCAGGTTGGCAGTCCCGGGCGGAGCCGCCCCGAGCGCTGCTCCTGGGGCCTGCTGTGGGGACAGGGTGCTGCCAGCATAGAAGCTGCTCACTTAAAATAAATAACGTCCCCGAGCTTAGGTTTTTACGTGCTGAGCGTCTTTTTAAATATCTCCCCCTCCTTTTCCTTCGTTTTCTCCGTGCTCAGGTCGTCGGAGGAGCACATCAGCCACGCATACCACCTGCTGCTGACGCGGCTCCGAGAGGAGCACGCCGAGATGCGCTTCTCCGCCTTCCAGGTGGTGCAGGAGCTGTTCGCCAGGTCCCACCACTTCAGGACGCTGCTCATCTCCAACTTCCAGGAGTTCCTGGAGCTCACGGTGGGCATAGACCACGAGCAGCCGCTACCCCCGCCCAAGGAGGTGGCGCAGAAGCTGAGGAAAGCGGCCATCAAGGCAGTGCAAGACTGGCACGAGAAATACGGGGAGGCCTACAAGCAGCTTTCCCTGGGATACCACTTCCTAAAGCAGAACAAGAAGGTACTCAGCGTTTTTTATTCCAATGTGTGGTATGAGGTGATGATCACCAGGAGATGTTCAAAGTAAGGAAACCAGTAAATGTTAAAAAAAAAAAGAAAGCTGCAGGAAACGACATTGCATGTAGGACACCTCCTGTTGAGTATCGTCTTTGGGAAACAAACACCAGGCTCTCTGTTCATCTTGCAGTACTGTAGGTATTTAAAACTCTGGTCTCGAACTCATGGCTGGGCTGTGCCTTTTTCAGGATGCAAGTGTTGCTCACCAGGTGGCTTTCACCCACTGATTCCTGACTGGAGCCCCAAGGTTTAGCTCTTTTAGGAAGGGCAGTAATGGTCATGCATTAAACTGAAGATAAACAGCTGTTACATCTTCCTATAGCCAGTTTAAACCAGCTTGATTTCTGTACTGAGCTGCCCAGTTCTAGGTTCCCTTTACTGTACAACTTTGCCAGTGTATGTGCCTGCCACCCTCAGCTGCAGTGTTACTGTGCCAGAAAAGAGCTTTTATGAAAGAGAAATTTCATGTAAACCTTAGCTTTTACATGTCACTTCAAGTTACTCTGTTTGGAACATTCTGCTGCTTTAGTCTCTCTTCCGAGGTGCAACAGTGAAATTTGCAACACTATTCTAGCATTCACACTGTCTACAATGATAATAACAGACTTTCAGTAGACGTACTGATTTTCTTTCTCTTCAGAAAGACAGATTCAGATTCCTAACAGCAGATGAAAAGCTTTTGTGATACGTGGAGTATTTCTGTTGTTCTGTCCATAGTAAGCTAATGGTGTTCCCTACTGAACTGTGCTGTGCTGGTTTTTTATACAGATTTTGGCATCTGCTCACAAAAGATGATTGTGTTTGAATTATCCTTTCTTATCTTGTTTAAGAAAGGAACAAAAGTAAATGAAACTAAATGACAGTGATGAGGAGAAGTGCAAGACTGAGACAAGGGGGCTTTAACATGTAATTCAGATTATCCCAGTTGAACGCAAGTGTACAACAGCTCCACTGTAGTGTGGCAGGTCTGTCTGTGCTCCTGGGGTCAGTGGCTGCCCCCCAGTAACAGCTGGGGGATCCCTCTCCAGGTTTTGAACAAGCTGTGCTATTTTCTAGAGCAGCTGGATTTGAGCTCCTCTACAAACATTAATATCAATAGAAGCAATCTCAGTTTGGTAACTCTTGTACTCAAAGACTTGATATGAGCCAAGTGGCCTTTTGCCAGCTTAATGTTTGAAGTGTGAGAAGCAACCAAAAGTTTTGAGGAGGAATTTGCTACTTTTTTTGTAGTAAAATACATCACTGTTGAATTTTAATGGTTTGGCCCAGTAGTATGGGGCAACTTGGCTGGAGTGCTAGCTCTCTGTGTGGTCCATAGTTGGGTCTTGCTTGGGTTTTTTTTAATGATCACCAAAATCACTCTATAAACAGTCAGAAGATGACGGCTGCTGCTCTTTTAGGGTGTAAAGCTAGAGAAGTCCCCACTCTGTTAATGTTAGTAGGTCAGTAGTAATAGGTACCAAGTAGGTGCCTCTATAAATGTTTGACTTCAAGAGCACTAATGCTTCAGTACACATGAAAGTAATTGTTTTCAAACTCCCATCTCGGAGTTTAAAACAAGAAGAAAGAGGAAAAATATTTCACATATTTCCAAATGCTTGTATATTTGGGTGCATGACTCATTGTAGTATCTTTGTAGCTGAGGAATGCATGGATGGAATTACAGAACAGGATTTCAATCAGATCCATGCAGAGTCTGGTACTGCATGGTATGTATTCCAATATTTTCACAAAAGTTGCAGTAATTGTCTCAGCCTGCTGCTTGGCATCCTTTCAGTTGAGCAGTTTTTTGCTCCTCAGACATTTAGTTCCATAATTGCAGACCAGCAATAAAAGGTTTCATGGTCCTTTTGGTACAGAGAATGGGAAAGAATGGGCAGATGACTCCACTGCAGGTACTCTGGCACGAGGCAGAAGTTGTAGGAGGATGTAGCTGTGTCTGGTTTTCTGTGCAGTCCAGTCTGACAGCAGCAAATGGTGGCTGCACTTCCTGAGTTCTGGATCTTTGTTCTGTTTTTGTAGGCAGTGTTGCTCTTTGGGTGCATCTGTTTCTCCCAGTTCTGTGTGAGGAGCTTTGCAAACCTGTAGAAAAATCAGGTCCTGAAAACCAGGAAAGCTCATTTCGGTGATCTGCATGATGCAGTAGGTTGTGAAACCAGATCTTTTCCCTGCCACCCTTCTGCCCACCCATTCCCTGCTGAAAAACCAGCTTGGTGAGTGTACCTATTTCTAAACTGATGGAGACCCTCCATGCCAGTTTCTCTGACAGCTGTTAGATAAAAACATTTGTGTGACTCCAGGACTTTGTTGTAGATTGTGGAGAGCCACTAGTGGATGTTGACATGCTTGATCATCTAGCAGTGGCAAGAATGACAAACCTTCACTGAGTGCTTGTGATGGAGACATTGCAAGGGAGTCTGTGGGCTGCAGAATCAGCAAAGTGCAGGCTTACTCAGCATTGTCTGTCTGGCAGTTCGTAAAAGTCATGTCTAGCAATCAAAGGAAATTCTGTTTTTCAAAAGGGTTTCCTTCCACATTGATGCAAGCAAGCCTCCCTTCTTTAAAACAGGAGTGAAATCTTTTTCGTGTTTTCAATCCCTTCTAAGACCAAACTAAAACAAACCCCAAATATTGCTAATATTTTAAGAAACAGCGTTTTGAGTGTTCAGATTGATGTTTATAATTCAACCATAAGGAAATGAGACTGAATATTTTTCCCCTCAATATCAAAATCCAACAATGTAATTGTAAAATCACAAAAACACAAATTAGGTGTTTCTTAATAAAATTGAAGGTCTTCTCTTTTACTTTCCTTTCTTACAAAGTACTTCATGTAAGTTTTTTTTATATATATATATGTGTGTGTGTGTGTGTGTGTGTGTATATATATATATATATACATATGTACACACACACACACACACACACACACACTTGTTGTTATAGTGCTTATAAATTTTCCTAGATTTCCTGGTGGACATGGTGTGATATTTTCATGTAATCTTAATATCTCCCCTGCATAGTCTCTTCCTGCTCATTCTCCCTAACTCCTTGTCTGTGACAGAAGTCTCCCAAAGCCCTGTTTGTTCCTGCACTCTGGATGTGAAAATCTAAGGGGTTTGTTTTTCTACCTTATGATTTCCTTTTGAAAGCCATTGATTCTCAGCAGTCCTTTATTAGTAGGAGTAAAAACTCTGTTCACAATTGCTGCAGTTATTGATTCAAGGGGGAGAAGAGATAAAAGGAAATGCTGCTCTGCTTCTGGCTGGTGGCTGATGTTACAGGGTTTTTCACCACAGATAAGGATCTTAGGAAATGGATTTTCTATATATTTCTTACAAGGAATGTTACACTTTTTTCTTAATTTCCTCCTTAGGTGGATTTTCAGGATGTGCATGCCAGAACTGTGGCTGAAAGGAGGAGGGAAGAGGAGAAGCAAAAACGACTGGAGAACATTTACAAAGAAAAAGTCAAAAGAACTGAAAAAGAAATGGAAGGTTGGTTGCTTTGCTTCTTTTAGTGCATTTTTGGTTTGGTTTTTTTTTTTTGTTTATTTATAAAGCAACCTTTTTTAAGGTTATATAAAATAAATTGAGAGAATAGCTATCCAGATAATAGCTGACCACAGAAAGCAGAAATACTGCATTTGTTGGAGCTCAACCCTCCCTTTGTCCTTTCTCTCACCTAAAGAATATCAGGGGAAAGAAGTGACTGCCGTGTGAGTTCAGTAGGAAGACATGGAAAAGAAAGAAAATGTTATCAAGTAAAGATGTGGTCTCTAATTCAGTAAAGTATGACTGCATCACCCCAAGTAAACAAATCATGAGACTTTTTGGAGTTAGTGACTTAATTTCTGTTAGGCACAGACTTCCCAATGCCTTGTTGGCCCATGGCACTACTTATATATACAGTCACTGTATTCCAGAAATACAGGCAATGGTCTGCACAGAAATCCTGGATGCAGTATAGGATAACTGTGAAAAGTGTCACAGTACAGATAGAAAATTTAACTGGGGCCTGAGACTCTGAGCAATATGTGCATAACAGACTCATTTCTGTCACCCCAAAGAACAAGTGCTGCAGTTTAAAGGGTTATTTAATTAAATTACTTTGGTGTATGTAATGCATGCAATTGTGTCTGCATTGATTCTGCATGCTAGAAATGTTTTCATGCACTAGAGTGGAATTTTAAAGAGATTTAACTTTTTTAAAGTAACTTGTAGCAGTAGGATCTCTTTGAGCAATGACATACATTCATGGCTATTCCTACACACAGCATTAAAATTCATGGCTGTAAAATGAATATCCACCAACATCACTAAGAATACCTCATTGAACCTTGTTTTCCTTCTAATTCTATGAAGCACTTCAGTCATCTTTACATAGTGAAATTTTAGAGAGGCTAAGGAAAGGAGGAGCCCTGATTCTACATGTCTGTCATGTAGATTCTGAAATTCTAGATTTGCTGCTTAGGGGTTGTCACTTTTACAAGGACAGTTTCTGCAGAAGAGGAAGATCTGTATGGCTCAGTTGTCACTGGAGAAATGGATTCCCCCTTTGGCAGTCATATGTGCTTTGTTCCTGTGTGTCTGCTCTGGAGACATTAACATTTTACAGTATCTAACAATTTAACAATTGTGTCTTGATAGAAATGTCCCAAGAGATTGCTGATACACTGACAGAGATGGAAAACTGTTTCCAGCTGCTGATGCCAGATCCTTTCAATTTTGGGGTGAACGAGATTGACCCGGAGCTCAGCAAACCAACATCTGCTAATGAAGCCGGACCTGCATCCCCCTTGTCCTCCAAGGGGGAAGTGACCCCATCCTCTTTGGGGTGCATGGATGATGAGCAGCCATGCTGCAGCAAGGACATTCTTCCTGTTTCTCAGTGTGTTACAACTGATGGAAACAAAGAGGCAGATGAGGAACCTGAGCAAGAAGAGCTGGATGGAGGCAGACGCTTGGACATTCGATGCAGTGACCCTGCTCTCCATGATGATGATTACCAGACTTTTGTTAGGAACCATGGGCTTATTTCACATAAATATACTCTAGACCTTGAAATCTCCACAGGTACCTGGAAAAACTTCTGACATGTAGCTGGAGGCGGCCTTTCTCTGAAGTGTTTTGTGCTTGTGGATTTGGTTTTGTTTCTGTTACGTAAATGCTGTGGTTACTGGACACCGTTTTGCCTTGGGATTCCTGGACACCACTTTGATTTTTTTTTTTTAATATATTTTTTATTTTTCTGTTTCTGGTTCCTCTAGTAACTGTTCTTAGTTTTGAGTGTTCTAGTGTGTGATTAACAGATTTCATTCATTACCTTCTAAGACTGAACTTTAGTAATAGTTGTTGCAAGCCCATTATAGCACTTCATAGTATCTCTGATGAGTCTTTTGTGTTTAAAAACAATCTGTTTATCAAATACAATTTTCTTTCTCTTTGCTATTCACCTCTTTCTCTCTGTAGCTGGGGAATAAGCTCCTAGTTTACAAATCTTACTACTGAGTGTTTCTGAAACTTTTTCGTTGCAAGAAAGTAAGTAGTTTTGCTAGCAAGTGATTACACCACTTTTGTATAACTTTGCTAGTATGAGTTACTTGTAGAAAAATCAGGATGGTTTGTGGTTTGGAAGTCTCTTACAATTCCTGTCCTAAGGGAATTCCATGTGCAGACAGTAAGGGTGATATCTGCTTCTCTTTTTGCTGACAACAATGGGTGAAAAGTATAACTTTCACTTGGTTAATGGCATACATGCCTTCTTTGGCAATCCAGTCCCTGTTACTACCAGGGTAGGGATTATTTTGTATTGAACATGAAGAAATTAGTACAATAAGGCCAGTTCATTTGAACATGAGACAAGATGTAATGAAAATAGTAAAACTGAATTTGTCTGTGGTTTATTTGGTCATTCCTTAGTAATGATGGCTTAAGAACTCTTTCTGGCATGTTGGACTGAACACTTTTCATATTTTCCTCAGATGTTTTTCAGTGTGTGGATAGTAATAGAATAATTAATACTGAGCAGAGAAGCATTCTGATGTTTGTAACTCCCCCTGAAGTGATCAGATGTCTTAGAGTAATTTGCCTTCTTTATCTCCTGTAGTGAAGATACCATAAATGTCGTGCACTAACTCTTTTCCCCTGTTTGAGCAGATATAAAAGTGCAAGAGAATGAAGATAATACTGCCATCATAAACAGTGTCATGGATGCTCACAAACTTCTCAGAAATAAGTTCTGGCCTTCTGTGCAGTCCTGGATTCAGGTGGGATAAAGAGATAATTTTTTTTTTTTTTCATTTTTTAATAAAAAGATGGTGAAACAAGGACTGGGATAGAGTAAAGCTTGAGGGAGAGTTTGGCTTCACTAGTTGCTGTTAGTTTTTATAGGTAGAAAATGAATTGGCTTCACTAATTGTCACTTGTACAACAAAGGAATTTGTGATGTTGTTTAGGGAAAACTGCAAATATTTTTTTTTTGGCTCAGACTTCTAGAAGGAAATAAGAATGTTGTTTTCTTGGTTTGCAGCTACTTACCAGAGCAGGAGTCAACGATGATCGGCTAAGACATGCCATTGAACTCAAGAATAAAATGGAGACTGCTATGAAGAAATACAAGGAAATGGACATTTCCTTTAAAGCAAGAAAAAGAAAAGTGGTGAGTTTCTTAAAAGTCTGTTTCACTAGAGAGGATCATTAGTAAAGTTTAGCTTGTATACAGAAAAATGCTCTTTCTCTTAAGCCCTAACCAGGGAAACTTTTCAACACAAAGTACATTAATTCAGCTGATTGTAGCTTCCCTCAAGGAGCAGTAAACACCTGTTTAATATTCCAGGGGCCTGGTTGTTAGACCAAAACTGTTTAAGGCATCCCTGTTGTTGTTTAGGATAGAGAAGTGGGTAAGTGCAGATTTTATTTACTCTTCATTGCTTTATGTGTAACACTGTTAAATCCTCAGCTTCTTTTGTGCGTATTTCTCAATAGACACTGTACTGCTCATGTTCTTTCACAATTTGCTAAACTCTGAGAGTCTGTCAGTTCAGGAAAGTAAATGCTATGTAGCATTTACTCTGTACTAAACATGTAATGTGATTAAGGTTATCATGGCAAAGTTTAGAGCATCAAACTTATTTCACAGAGATTAACTACCTGTGACAGTTCAGGTAGACTTTGTGAGTAAACAGAGGCTGAAAGGTCAAATACATTATTCAGATCCAAAAAGGAGTTTATGGCCTGTTTACATAGATAAAAGCAGAGCTGCATGATACTAATTTCTGTTGGCTGTGGTGAAATGAAATAACTGCATAGCTTGACATAAAAATAAGTGCTTTGGGTCAGAGTCCAGTGTAGAGTCTGGTTTGGATTTACTGGATTGTAAAGATTTGATCTGGACCTTGAGCTAAATTGTGTAGCCTCATTTAGCCATGACTGAGTGTTGTAGACTTTGCCTTCATTGTACAAATGAAGCTAAATCAAGATTAATCTGGTTCATCATCTTAACACCTTCTGATGTGCCACACCAGTCAAAAATGCCAACTCTGAATGAAAAGTACTGAAAGACTGTCTTGTCAGAGGCTTTTGTCTCCAGTGAAATATGTGTGCTACCTGTATGCAACCAGCTATGAAGGAATCCAGACATCTGCTGTCATTCCTGCCATTTGCTTGACAGGACTTCATTTGCTGCACCTCTGCATGCAATATTGGTTGCTATATTTCTTGTAAGATATAAAAGACATTCAAGCCTTGATTTTTGTGTGTGTGTATGTGTGTGAATGTGCACATGTGTGCGTGTTTAGAGTGGTATTGTTACCACTTAGGAGAGTGACCAATGCTGTCTCTATGCAGAGAGAACTATTTATAACTAATATCTATATTAATTTAAAAGCTAATAAATTCCATTGCTAAAAGGGCAAAAAGATAGGAAGCACATAATGCTCACAGTACTTTCAAAATGAAGCAATGCAGACTGAGTTAACTTAGGCATTGAAAACAATATATAAATATTCCTAGGGTTTTCCTCCAGTGGAAAATAACCAAATTTAATGTTAGTGCTGAGCTATTTTAAATTTATAACCTGAACACAGAGAGCTTTGTACAACAGAAGGAAACTACATAAATTATATTTTATTCATGTGTCAGATGACTTTATTGAAACATAAAAACGTGGCAAATTGGGAGTCTAGTAGAACAAAATAAACAGGATCTCTTAGGCCTTGCTTATTGAATCCCCATCTGTCAAATATTTGCATGTCAGCATGTGAAACACTGCACACATCTCCTTTTCATTTGAGCATTGCTGCCTGGGTTAGGTGTTGTGGCTTTGTCCAAATGTCCTCGTGTCCTTGGAGCTCTTGCCATGCCAGTTTTGCTGTCTTCTGTATCTCTGAAACCAAGAGAGCCGTAGTGACAGCCTGGCTGTCCTGCACAGCCCTGGCTCCCAGCCCCCCTGTCCTTCCAGAGCTTTACAGATGGGATTTGTTGGCACATGGGACCAGCAAGTGCTGGATCTGCTCGTGTGTGGAGAGGAGCACAGCTGGAGATGGAGGGGAGAGTGAATCAATGGCTGGGTGCAGAGGGTCCCATGTGGATTGGTTTGTAGGTGGTCTGTGCCATCTCTGTGTTTGGACAGGATGGCAGTTCTGCACTCTGAGGTAGCTGTATCCTTAACTGGAGAATGTAAAGGTGAATTGTTTGTGTACTTGCTCATTTCAGCTGTCCTTATGATCCTGCACCACAGCGAGCCATTCTTTCAGGGAGAGAGGGGTTTTATTTAACTAGCAAATATAAAACAGAGTGACAGGGTCTTGGCAACTTGGCTGGGGATTTGGGCTTGCCCATTCTCCTGGGACTTTTTGCCTTTTCTTCGTGCTCAATCTCCATGCTTCTGTGATCACTGATTTCCCCCCTTTTCATCTGTTCTACTCTGTGTTTTGTTTCTGTTCTGTCTGGGAACGTAGGGAGTAAAGGCTTTACTCATCCTCAAACTGAGATCAAGAAAGCTGATAAAGGAAAGGGTTTATTGAGAGACAGTGAAACTGGAGATTTATTACCGTGAACTCTACTATAACTCTCAATCCCACAGAGATTTAAATTGCCACTTCAAAGAGGGAAGGTCCTGGGGTGCCTTACATTTGCCATGTGTCATTGCTACTCTCTTTTAGCTGATCAGTTACACATGGATATGGTGGAAATGCAAATAATTGTATATATCTGGAGTAAATCTTGATGCTGCAGTTTAATGTGAATGTACCAGCAGTGTAGCTTGATGTAAATTATGCTGAGAGCAAGAAATTGGTGGTTATCTGGCCTGATTCCACAGAAGAAATACATGCTTGGTTCACAAGGTGTGTGCTTTTGGCAATCCTTGTTATTACATCCATGCTTTCCATTGTTTCTCATTTCATTTTCCATATCACAGAGCACAAGCCTCCAAGGCAGGTGTCTTTGGCAGTCAGGGCCTGTTACACAATTAGCACAAGTTACTTTCTCTGAAGTTCTTTTTTACCTTTACTGAAAAATGAAAATGTCAAACTGCTTTTCAAACCACAGGAGAACTTCCTGGAGGTTTAGGGAACTTCCCTTATATAAAAGTCTCTTGAAGGAAAGCACAGAACTTTATACAGTGAGACACTGACTTAAAATGGTTTACAGAGACATGAGCTATAACCACTTCTCTCCTCCATGAGAGTGAAGAACACAAACCATCAGAGAGTCTTAAATACAAGGAGAGCCATCATTTCCATGTGACACACCCTGCCTGCACAAGCAGCCTGTGTTTTGTGCTTGCCTCTCAGGAGCTGTGGGAGGAGAGGGAAAAGAAAAACAAAGGTTATCCTTTAACTGTCTAGAAACAAATCTCTTGCAGCAGATTTTATAAATATTAATACATCCCAGTTCCTCAGTCCGCACATTCCCCATTCCCACTGCTGTGCTCCCAATAGATCAGACGTCAAGGCATTTTTTACAAGCTGTTACTTTTTCAAATGGGTGGAGAGTGGACAAAAAAAATCACTGACTACCTGTATTGGTCAAAGGCAGATGAGTTTTTGTGTGCTTACATGGGTTATGTTCACTGTAGTTAAATCCTTCTTTGGGGTGTCAGGTTTCTGGCAGGAAGTGCATTTTGAGAGTATAAACATTTTGAGGGTTTTGATAATTCATTTTTCTGTGAATTTGGGTTTTGGTTGAATCCGGGTTAAGAGGGTGGGAGCTGTAAAAAGGCGCTTATTTCACGGTAGCAGGGTGCTCAGACAGGAACCTTTCTTCTCCGAGTGCCTGCTCAGGATAATTCCAGTGCCCAGTAGAGGGAGTGCAAACTGCATGCTCCACATTTTTCTCTGTGCCACCTTGATCCAGAGCCTGCCATCTGCTCAGTCTGTGTTTCCCGGTAAACTTACTACAACAGCAACACCAGAGACATTTCAAGTTAATTCGTGACTCCGTGAATTATTGTAAAAGTACAGTTGTAATTATTGGCTTAGATTGGTGTTTAAATGAACACTACTGTTTCCAGAGTTTCAGTTCTTTTGCAGGAATAACTTATGATCAAACTGTTCTTAAATTTTTTTTTTCTGGTCAGATACAGATTTGTTTCTCAGTGTCTTCTTCCTTTTCTTACAATACTGGAATTTATTTTTTTCTTGTTTAATGTCTGATTTGCTGCTGATTAGATGCAAATGATCTTGCAATTTTAGAGAGGATGAGTATGTTCTGTATTTTAAATCGTTCATGCCACCTTTCACTTATATCTTTTCCATACAGACTTACCCATTAGGATAATACTTGAAATCCTGACATTGTTAATAGAAATGTAGCTCATTAGCTGGATTTTGTACACTCAAAGTATGCTTATGTCTTATGTGATTACCTTGGGAAGCCATGGAAGGTTTAGTACTGAGGCTGGCTAGAACTTGGGCAGGCAGAATCCAGGAGGAAAGATGATGTGAGAAACATCCCATTCATGTGTCTGTCAGCAGAGGGATCATTTAACAGACCTGTTACACTTTGAATTTTAAATTCCAAGTTACATTAACAACCAGGGGTATATAGTTTTTCATTAACTGTATTCATTACTTTTTGTTTCACCTTTCCTTATCTTCTGTCAAATCTAAGCATGTGCTTGGATCTTGATTTATTCGTGTACTTAATTTTATCCATGTGAAATCTGGTTGAACTCAGTAATGCCATTAATAATTAGATTTGGAGGAGCCTGTCCTTGTGTTGTCCAGAACCTGATACTCACTATAATACAAGTAAGATTTTTTTCAGAAAGATGAATATCATAAAATTGTTACAAATTTGCAATTTAAATATTTGCTGCTAATTTAGTCCTAAAATACATTAAAAGGTTTAAATTTTTATTTATTTTGAATTGAGCTTAAGAGTTCTGCCAATTACTTGGTTACAACACTTGCTGATTTTTTTTCCCCATGTCTTCAACTACAGTTTGGCATTTTAGCAATTTTAATGAGTTATTTTTACCTAATAATTTTGTAGCTTTATAACCACCTCTTTTCGAGTCTGTCTTTTTCTTAAGTTAGTGCCTGCTTTAAGAAAAACAAAGAGCTGCACTTGAATTTTAGATTTCTTTTTCTGCTTCTGTAGCCATAGAGAATCCAGTCCTGCTGACAGCTCTCTGCAACAGCTTCCTGTACTCACATCCTTAAAGTTTTTTTTCTCTTGTTCATTTTAGAGAAGTTGTTTCTGGGGGTTAGGTAATTGTCCTCAGTGATCCCTCGCAGTGCCTGAAACCACATTTACTAAAACATGCTCAGACCGTGCAGCCAGAGAGACACCTTTGCAGAGAAGTCTTTTCCCCAGGTGCTGCTTTTTAACAAAAATCCCAACTCTTAGCAAGAAGTTGCCCTATGAAAACTGGAAGCATTTAATTTTAAGATTTAAATGATAACTTGATGTTGTTTGTTAGTATGTTTTCTATAGAGAAATACAGGAATATTTGATCACTATATCAGCATTTTACTGAAAGATGTTCTTTACCTGATTTTATACATTGTTAGCATGTAATGTGGTCAGAATAAATTGTAATATTTTTATGGTCAAATTGGTAGCCCAGGCAACATTTAAATGGTTTGGGGTTTTTTGTCTAGGTAATATTTATCAAAAAAAAAAAACAGGTCAACCATAACTGTAAAAGTAAACACAGACTATTAAATGGGTCATACAGATACTTAATGCTCCCTCTTCCCTCCTTCCTAATTGCTGTTATTTTTATTGTTGTGTTTGTCATGTTCTTATTATTTCTGTTAAATGATCGCTTTTCTGCTAAAAGAGCTTTCTGTTTTTTTAAGTTTCAGTAGGATGTAGGACTGATGTAAACAAAACACTGTAAAATTAGCCCTCAGAACAGCACTCCCTTCTTAAAGTGTCTGATCAGCTGGGTGATGGGTTTGGCTGGTTTTGTTTCTTCCCAAGAGCTGAATGTTGCTGTGGTGTGTTTTATGCTTTGCCCTGGCCATGCAGCCTGCCACTGCTATGAAGTTATTAAAAATATCTTGTTATGCAGATCTAGCCATGAATTCTTGGGGCTGTCACTGTGACGACCTCTGAGCCCTGTGTGATTCGCAGGTCGCACAATGCAATTTGGAGCTCCTCTAATAGACTGGAAAATAAAGGAGGATGTCTCCATCATCAGGTTAACCCTTATGTTAAGTATTTAAGTTTTTCAGGCCCAGGGGTCATCTCCCTTGATTCATCTATGAATACAGAGCAGTGTGTACTCTCTAAGTAGGAGATATAAATTTGCTTTCTGCTTTTTATCCATCCTACCTTACAAGGGGAAATAGTGTATTGAAGTGATTTTTTTTTTTTGGTGAGGTTCATAGAGGTACGTTGCTAAGTGTGTATTTATAAAAATGGAAAAGGAAGAAAAGTTTTAGGCTTGAAACATATATTAATGCATTTAAATTTAGCTGGTGAGCAATGTGAAAGTAAATATATCCACATCCAAAATGTCTTTGTACCTGAAATCCACAATCAGAAATACATGGAAGGTTATGTGTATCTTGCATAGAATAATTTTTTACCTGTCTGTGATTAATTAGGTTTATTTGATTGAGATATGTATTTACCTGTGATTGTTAGACTTGGAAACCTTGACTAGTTTAACTAAAACTGCTGCATCCCCCCTGAATGTGATACTTACTTTCTGAAAAATGTGGACTGTGTAAGAGAACTTTTTTATGTACCTACTTAAGGATTAAGATGATTTATGCAACCATGATTTTGGTGGATGGTAGGAGCTCAAGTAGTGAGGTATGAAAATACATCTGAGGACACATCTTGGTGGTTCTTGCTAAAGAAATACTGAACTTGCCTTACACTATCTTCCTGAGGTAATAAATTTGTCCAATGTACCAGTTTTCTAGACTGCCTTTATTTTCTGCTCTCTGAAACTGTGAAGTCATGTGCTGGTCCACCGGGTCTCTTGGACATACCAGTTGTTTTGAAAGGGTTCATGAAGATGCAGAGTCTTTTGAACTAGTTTTTGAGCTTGCCCCTCCAGGACTGTGAGAATCCTCACAGACTCTTGCTTTAGGGAAAAACTAGTTCATCAGGTAGTTGTTATATTGCTAAAGCAATTTGGAGCAAGGTATGTTCATTCTCCAGTGTAATTTGGCAAAGTGTTAGGCTGGAACCCTTCAAGCATTTTTACTAACTCCTGGAAATTAGGAAATAATGTGAAAAGTGCATTCCTAAATAAAAGTCAGCCTGGCCAAGATGCTTATGTGCTGTTGAGCAACTACACCTAGAATGAATGGTGATACTTTTACAGGTGAACATAAAATGTGCTTTGCCTGGACCACATATCTAATTTGCAGTCATGGGGTTTGGATTTATGTTCATATCACAAAGTGAAGGGGAGGGAGGCTGTGTGGGAGGTTCTTATAAATACAGCTCTGTTAGGAGTTTGTGTTTTCCTTGTGTTGCACATGAGAAAACTCAAGCATGGTTCTAAAATCTGTCAAAATGCCAGCATTTATTTCCATGTCACCCTGTGATGATATAAAAGAATGGAAAAGGAGGAATGTGTCTTTATAATTAAGATACACTGTTTGACTGTTCAGTTTCTGTTACTGGCACTGAAGATTTTTACCCCAGTCACTGTTTTCTTACATAAAATACCCCCAAATTTCATTTTAACATGCCTGAAGTATGTTTTGTGTTATGGTTGAATAAAAAATGCATGTGCTTAAGGTTGCCCCTCTAACTAGGTTCTACAGCAATAAATATTCTGGTTCCCTAACCAAAATCTTCTAGAAAAATATTTAGTTGGCTTTGAGTAGATGCACATGAGATATTGGCATGGTGGAATAATTTGCAAGATCTTTCAGTGAGGGTATTAGCATATAAATAGCAGATGCAATGACGACCATCACAGCTGAGTACATTTAATTTTTAGTTTATAAGATAGAATGGGTTTTTAAATGCATAGCCATCAAGCCTGCTGAAAGACAAATGAAGTTTAGAGTTCACTTGTCTGAGGATGCCTTACATCATTTTTTTTTAGAAAGGGGAAACAGGCGCGCATAAAACTGAACAAAAGTGATTTCTTGGGTGAAAAGTAATTGAGATTGCAAACCAAGTTAATTAGACCATGCAAAATTTATTTAATGGCCCCAGCTGTAGTTTGCAAGTGGTGTTTTAGTGAGTAGATATGACTTCTTCATGTGCTATCTTTTCTCTTCCTTCTTTTTCTAAAATAATTAGCAGTGGCTGTACATCTAGTCCTATAAACTGATTGCATTGTATATTCCAGTAATTTTATTGCTTGCTTTAATTATGATTGCAGAGACTTGGGTTTTTAAATCCTCTTAACAGAATATAGGAGTCAATTTGTATAAAAGTGAGCAAAGGATCAAGAGCTTTTCTTCAGATCTTTCCAAGTGTTGTGTGGTGGGTGGAGGCTTTTTTCACATTTATTACTGGTTGGGATGGGTGAACAAGGCCTTTAACTGGGGCTCTGGTTGCACTGAGCTGCACTAACAGATGGAGGCTGTTGGAGCATTGACTGCAAAGAAAAAGAAACAATTGCATTTCTACTGGCATCCAGTGCTTTTTCCAGGTTTTTAAAAAAATGCAGAGTAATAAGGAAACATCTGTTTTTTTCAAGTTTTTTTTAATGAGTTGGGGAGGAAATGGTTTGATTGCACTTGTCTAGTTGGAATAGTCAGCACTATTTTAAGTTTTTAGTGGAAAATCAGGAAAATGGTGAAGATGTTCTAAGTGATTACAGTGAAAATAACACATGTATGTTTTCTGTCTTTCTTTAAACCGTAGTCTCATATGTAAATAAGTCCAGCTCAAGAATCTGAAAATTGCCTAGCAAAATCCCATTTCTTCTCACAGGATTATAGCTACCTAGTCAGTGATCTTACTGTGTTAAAGAAACCAACAACCAGCACATAATTTTGCAAACACATCATTCTATGATTTAGATAAATAAATACAAAAATAAATATCAGCATTTTAGAGCAGATTAGCAGGCTAAAAATTCCCTTTCCCTTGGAATTTGAGGAGCAGTGGTAGTGCAAGCAGCCTCTGATGGCTGGGGTTCTGGTGGACCATTCTCTAGTGACAGAGAGGGGCTGTTCACCCTCCATCTGTGGTAAGACTGTATTAGAGAGTTTCCTTGTATCACCTGATAATTAGAATGGATTTGAACCGAGGAGCTTCTTTCTCACATTCTTTGACAGGTGATTGAGACACAAGCAGTTTTGTGACTACCTATCTTTCAGGTATTTAATCTTATACACTACAAGAAAAGCTTTACATTGTGGTATTTATCACTTGCTCTTATGCTTTACTTCCCTTCAGCCATGGCACCCTTGATATTTCATTTGTTTTTATCTTGGTCTCCCTTTTCATAATGGCAAGTACCCTAACCCCTCATTCCTAAAAATATTATAATTTACTTAATCAGCCATTTAAAAGTATTGTCTTAAATATTTATTTCTTCTGATTTAATGATGGATTGTTTATTTTAATTTTTTTAATTGACTGAAAAAGTTTACCTATAATTGAAACATAGATAGGAGGGGGTTGAGCTTTTCTACTACCTCTGTAGAAGTTGCTTTTGGAGCTGTCTTCATGCTTGAAAAGCAGAACTTTAAAGAAAACAAAACATACTTTTCTAACTAATAATGTTTCCTATGAGCTCTTCCACTTTCTCTTGCAAGGAAAAGGAGCAAATATCCACAAATGGGATGGTTCTGATAAAGTACCACTGGAATGAAGTAAATTGAGATATAACTACCTGCTATTACTGTGCAACTTCTTGAATTTCCAACAGTGACAACTGTAATATTTTAAAGTAAAAAGATAACTTATTTAACTTGGTAAGGATTTTATCAGGATAAAGACTTTATGTCTGTTTGAAGGGAAAAGAGGGCTTAATTCCTGATAGTTAGCTAAGCAGTTAATTTTTTTTTTCAGGAAATCTAAATTTAATAGAAGACTCCAGGGAAATTCAAGGGTGTGAACAATACGCGTAATATTTTATGAAAATGACCCCCATATTTAAAATCTGGCATTATATGTTATGCATTGTAGCACCAAGTCCACATCTACCTTTTAGAAAATTAAAACACATAAATTCTGTTTAGTGTTTGATATGTGCTGCACTAGCTGAAAGCCATAATGCCCCTAAAACCTTGGGTTGCTTTTCACCTTTCATAAATTCCTGGGTAGATTCTATACAAAAAATAATTTTCAGCTCCGTGGCTCATTGTTATTCAAAGTTGATTGATTGTCGTCATTTACCCAGTGAGGAAGTTAAGTGCTCCTGTCATTTCTGAAGAGTATAATTGGGACGTTTCACAGGTCAGTGGTAGTGACAGGTTTCCCTTTTGATTAGTGTTAGACTGATAACAAAAATTACAGTTTCCTATGATTAATGTTTTCTATAGTACTTGAATGCACAGTTCATGGATTGTACCTAAACAAAGTGAATTTGCATCTGATTATGCCTTTTCTCTGTCAGGCTTCTCACATGCTTTAAAGTTTTAGATCATGCAGGTAATACAGCAAAGTTGCTTCCAGTGCAGTTTTCAAGAGGAGGATTAGTGAGATCCACTGAATTTTAGAATATTACCATACAGAGAGATATGTGCCTTGAGTGATATGAACAAATTAGGTGAAATTTCAATTAAAGATAGTACTCTGCTTTCCCTCTAGTCCTCTCAGATATGACAGGCAAGGAAGTGCTGGTATTATATCCCTGATATTTTAGGTATCATCTGACAACTCAAGTTAAATGATCAGGCTGGACTGAGTTTTGTCCTCTTAGTGTTTAACACTATTTCTCTCTTCCTTAAACCTGTCGCTGTTTATTTGTTTACAGACTGAGTGAAAACAAAAGGAATACACTGAATTTACTTTCCCTTTTTATGATATGAAAGTTAGTCAGTTTGTACATTGACACAAAGTTGCAGACTAAGATCATCTGTGACAAATTTTATCTTGGTGAAATCTTTTTTTGATAGCTAGGTAAGAAATGGAACCTGAACATGAAAATTATGATCATGTCCTGCTTCTAGAATTTTACTTCTAACTTGTACCATCCATTCATTATGTGTTAATGTATATCTGTGTATAAATATCAATTAACATTCTTTGTTAGAAATTAACACAGTCCAGCTTACAATTAATTATGGCCAAAAATAAATACTGAGGTTTTTTTAAGTTATTATTTATTTTAAGTTTTAAACCACATTTGATAAACCAAGGTTAGCTGCTAGATTTTTGGCTTCAGAGTATATGTATGATTTAAAGGAACTCAGCTGTGACATAAGATTAGAGTAGTGAATTAGATTGGGAAAATTCTGCTGCAGGCAAAACCTGCAGTATCCTCTGGTGCTTGTAACAAGGACCTGTTGGTATGAATATTACAGAATCCAGGTGCACTAATAGAACTAAAGAACACAGCTGAAAATAGTGAAAATTACGCTATTCCTTGTCAGTTGGGTTGCTGCAATGAAGTGGAAGAAGTGATATCTGTGCTAGGGTTGGATTTAGTGGATACCTTTTACTATTTCCTTGTAAAAGGAAAATATGGCAAACATACAATAGTAAAGTGCTAATTATTTTGTTGGGAATGAGGTGACTCTGAACATGGGCAAAGGAAATAAAGCTTAAAATCTCCATCATTGTTGCCTTTTTAGAGTACTTGACATTTGCTTTTTTAAAGCTCTGATAGTACAGACCATGTCTGGTGATGCAGATTTTTTTAGCTTGCGTGCAATTTAGAAATAAAAATCATTTTCAGGTATGGAACAAGCTTAGAAAAAGTATAGATAAAGAATTTGCTAGCTAAAATTATACATAGGAAGCCATTTATGTGGATGAATTGCACTGGTTAGTTGGAACTCCATTTTTTTTCCCACCTACTCATAGATCCTCAATTTCAGACTGCAAGACAGACCAAGTGCTCATTTAGGAAACTCCTGTTTTGTTGGTCTTTATCAGAGTAGTGTGTGCTGTCTGGTGGTATAAATGGTTGGGATGTACCAAATCAGCTAAGAAATCAATGTATCAAATTATTCTTAGTGCTGTTGTGAAGAAACACGCTGAACAACTGTAGTACACATATGTGAATATTCTTATTTGGGTCACTTTTAGCTTGCCCATTCATCAGCTTCCCCTCCTGTTTGCCTGCTCTGGTTTTGAACTCTTAAACAATTTGTGATACCATTTAATATGCCACAGATTATTTGAGTGCTGGTAAATGGGTAAAATCATCAAAATGAGAAGAGTTAAGACTGTAAATTGCTCATTAAGTCAAAATCTTGATGTTATTTTAAGATTTTTTGGTCTTATTTTATATCTTCACACTTTCGCAGACTTCACCAACTGCATGTGTTCTAATGGATAAAAGGGACTTTAAGGAAGCCCTTAGGATAGAGTATGGCTTTAGAGATAAAATGTGAAGCAAAGGCCTAATCTTAGATAAAGATTAAATACATAATTAGGGAAATACTTTTGACATATAGAAGTATCAGTAGGGCTATCAGGATGATGGCAAAATATTTTCAGTGTGAAGGGAAATGAAAAACAGTCTTCACATGAAAATAAAGAGAAAATAAACCCAACAAAAATATCTCTGTAGATGAAAGCCTCGGAAGATGATGATGATGATGATGAGGATGAAGATGACTTTGTGGAGGTCCCTGAGAAGGAAGGTTATGAGCCCCACATTCCAGACCACCTGCGGAAGGAATATGGTGAGTTTGCCCAGCTGTGACAAGCTTTATCCCTGCATGTTACTGCTGCACCAAGGTAAATAAACAGCCATGCTGAAGTAATAAAGTGATCAGCAGTGTGGGTAATCTCTGCCTGCTCTGAGGAAGTCATTACATGGACACAGAGCAGTGATTGGCTCTGGATAAACAAATACTTCTAGGAGCAGGAGCAACTGAGAGGAGCAGCTTATTCCATTCCATCATCTTCCACAGGAGTTCAGAGCCAGGAGCAGCACCCTGTGTGCTTGTAGGTGTGCAGAGCACACCCTGGGAGTGGAGGGATTGCAAAGTGAAGCTGGCAGTGAGCCTGAGTATTGCAAATACTGGTGCCAGTCTGGTGAGCTGGGATAAGGTGCTGTTCCATCACCTGCATTAATAGCAGCTGGATATGCACAGCCACTTCCTCCCATAGAATGGCCAGCTTACAGCCCTGCAGGGTGGCTCTTTCTGTTTAGGTGTTGCTGTCAGAGGATTTTAAATGCAGCTCAGCCTTCAAGTGCAGAATTACAGCCATGGAGTACATACTAGATGACAAACTATAATTTTGCATTCTTAGTAAAAGTAGATAATTTTTAAATGAAGTTATATTTACTTGTGTTCGTGTGGAATTGAGTGGTGTTACTGAAGAAAGTTCATCTTCATTCAACTTCAGTGCATTGCTCCTTGTCATGCTTAGTAAGTCTTCAGCTTTACTTCTGTGTAACTCAGCATCTTTGAGGACTCCCAAGATTTCAGTACATTGTAGAGAAGGGTAGCTGCCATCAGAAAGCTTTAAGTTAAAAACCTGTAAGCAGTGTCTTGCTCCTGCATTTGTCCATGAGTATTTGTGTAAGACTGGTGCTGTTGCTGTGGCTTTTTCAGTCCTGTTGATGCTTATTTTTCCCATTGCTGCAGTTTCCCTCATATAAGTCAGGCTGCAGCTATCACCTGGAACTCGTTTTTCATATCTTTAGCAGCAGCCCAAGTAATTCTAACATGCAGAAGTTCTGTTTGTACTTGCCAGCTTCCACTGGAAGTGAAATTTATTCATCTCTTCCCTTTTATCCCATCTTCCTCATGGACACACATTTTTCAAAAATAAAGCATCTTACCGTCCTTTGTACATAAATACTTGGTTGCTATTTGAATTCCTTCTTATAGGGAAGGATAAAAGAAGAACCCTGCTATCTATTTAGGGATATTTTAAAAATCAAAATGGATTAAGAAATTCCCAATGTGTATTTAATCTATTGCTGATAGGAAAATACATTATAGTGAAGAAGTCAATGAGAAAACAAAACCTCTCATTTCGTATACCTGTGGTTATGTAGGAGCTAATGGTCACACTTGGCTATTCTTTATCTGATGTGTTCATTAAAAAAATAACATTTTGAAAGAAATTAATAATTCCTGATGCTTCTGAAGACATTCAGCTTTACTTCCTGCCATTTAAAGCTATTATGTAAGTTCCCAGTTTAGAAAATGGTCTGAAAATAACTAAGAATTCCTGAAAATCACAGTTTAGAAAATGAAAGTCTGCATGAGTGGAATGTTCTAACTGGAACATTAAACCTCCCATGTAAAATAAAATCCCAGTGTTACATGGAAAGTGTAAATGGCTAAAAGCTGTTTTTCCATTTGTTGTTACTTTTCCTGAGCAAGCCAGATTAACTTGATACAGTAAACCAGAAAACAAAGCTGTAAAACATGACTGTGGAAATGGATTGAAACGTGACATGTAAATTATTGATTTAAATGTCCCTTTATTTCCTCTCACTTCTCTCACAAAGACGTATCTTACCATCAAGGTAAGTTTTGTGCTTTTCCTGAGAGCTGAAAAACTTGTTAAAAATGAAAATTTATTTAGAAAGACAAGTTCTGTGCATAAGTATATAGATACATGCAGTTGTATTATCTGTGTGTTTATATGGTTAATAACTATAATCTCAAAATTGGTGATGATATTAAATATAGAATTTGAATTGAGCATGGATGCAGCTTGGGTGGAGGTAGAATTGAACAAGTCAATTTGAATCTTGATGTATAAAATGAAATGTAAATTTGTTAAAAGAATTTAGGTGATTAGATAATTGAAGTGTGAAGATATAACCCATTAGAGGTGTCATGCCAAATTAGCATTACCAGAATTTTAATGACTTCCCATTTGTATAATCCTTATTTACTCTTGCATCTGATGTGTGCAGCTGACAAGAGGCCAGCTCTCCTGTGGGACCACAGGGTCATTTAAAATACACTGTGGTGCTAAAGAGGAATATTTGGCTAAAAAAGAAACAACACTGGAAATAATTTTCATACGGTTGCTCAGATCTCACCACGGGGCACTGATGTTGCTGATACCACTGGTGAGTGACCTGCCCTTGTATGGCTGGCATTGCTAAGCCCTAGAAAATGGAGCCATTATTCATTTAAAGGAAAACTTTAGAGAGAATAAAACCTTCTTTCCACTGGAGATTTTCCACATTCCAGCCTTTGCTGGTCAGCTGTTGGTTCCATTGGTATAAAGCCTTGGGGTGAATGAGGTAAGGGATGGAACTGTGTAGCCCTGACTAGAGCCCTGTGTTGCTCTTGTCCCATAGAATAGAATTTTTGGCTGATGCCAAAGAATGAGATATTCCTTCCTGACCTTGGTAGTCTTGGCCTGTCTTGCAGCTGAGCTCAGACCCACATGGGAAGTGGTCTCCTTTGAGGGATGTGCTTTTCCACATAAAAATGGAACAGTTCTCAGCTCTAGTCCAAAGCACCCACTTTAGTTGGCAGTTCTTGTGTGTGTCTCATTGCAAGCATTACTTCCCCATGCAATAATGCTCTGGGGACAGGGGAGTCCTAGTGCTGTTTTACAAGAGGTGATAGAGGGAACCATCTGACTTGGGACTATTAGCATGGAAGCAAGCTGTCACAGACATATTTTATGAAAAATCCTTTTGCTAGGATGTTTTCTCCTGAGAAGCTGAGAGGCCTCAGAAAAGAAATGTAAACAGTTATCTGCTGCTGTGGAATGCAACAGGTGCATCTTTGATTGGTCTCATGTGGTTGTTTTTAATTAATGGCCAGTCACAGTCCAGCTGTCTCGGACTCTCTGGTCAGTAAAAATATTTTATTATCATTCCATTCCTTTCCTTTTCCTTGCTAGCCTTCTGATGAAATCCTTTCTTCTGTTCTTTTAGTATAGTTTTAGTATATAATTTTCTTTTAATATAATATATATCATAAAATAATAAGTCAACCTTCTAAAACATAGAATCAAGATTGTCATCTCTTCCCTCATCCTGGGACCCTGTGAACACAACCACAGCCGTCTACTGGTTATCAAGTTTCATCTTTTTCCAAAATTATATTAGGAATGACTCTGCAGTCACAAACCTTTACTTCTACTCTGGTTAATTAGATTATTTCTCTTGTATTTGAGCCTTAAGCTGAATGTTTTTAGGCCTCCGATAGCTACTTTACGGGTTCACATTGCATATTAGAGTCTGCTTGAGATTTCTTTCATATGGGAATCCAAGCTACCATTCCCAAGAGTTTGTTCTATCAATTTCTGAAATTCTTCTCTCTGTTCCTTACAATGTGATGTGCTTTTTCTGGGTTAGATGTCCCCAGACTGCTTTTCCTTATCTGATGATGTCTCAGTCATGCTTTCCTGTGTGTTAAGTAGCTGCTGTTGAATCCCTGAATAGACACCCCTGTGCCTGCTAGATGGAAATTAAAAATTATATTTAAGCATTTTCCTTCCTTATGCAGTGATTTCTCAGTTTGTCTGGGTCTAGCTTTTCAGTCAGGTTTGATTTCTCTGGTCTTCTCAGAGAAGAAGACCAGAGAACTGGTCAGGAACTTCTGAGGGAATTCTCCCTGCATGTGAAGGATGTGGAGAGCAGTTTTATGTGGACAAACAGCTCGGTGTAGACCTCAGCAGAAGCAAACCAGCAAACTCCAGGTGTCTAAAGCACCATTGTCAGGGGCTGAGTTTGAGACTTAGAATTGTCTCAAGACTGTCTAAGCTAAAAAAGGCTTTTACCTGACTTCTGTAAGGAGAAAAAGCATACCAGGTTTTAGAGGGGGAATGTTAGGCAGAATTACTTATTTACCTCTTTGAAATTCAGGTTCCTTTTTCCTAAATTTGGAGAATACAAGTAACACTCAGTTGTTTCTCAGCCTAACAAGTCTAGTATCTAGAATAAGTTTTTTATTAATAATACTATGAATCCTTTTAAAAAATCAGATGTAGTTGTTACATGATGTGAATGGCCTGTGTTGATTTATCATAAATGTATTGAAAACAGATATTCAGCATTGAAGTTAAAACCCCAGACCAGAATTTCTGTAATCAAATGTGTGTGTGGTCTCCATTTCTCTTAGGATATACAACTCTAGAAGTATTTAATTAGAATTTTAGAAGTGAGATTGCCTTGTTATATTGGTGTGTTTTGATATGCCTGTATATGCACAAACACAAGTCCTGTGTGGAATCACAGAATCATCTTTAAGATTGGAAAGACCTCTAAAATCATCAAGTCCAACCTTTGACTGCGTACTGCCATGCCCACTAAACCACAAAGTTGCCACATCTACTCATCTTTTGAATACTTCAGGGATGATGACTTCAGTACTTCCCCAGGGAGCCTCTTCCAGTGTTAACTGCTCTTTTCAGTGAAGAAATTTTTCCTAATATCCAACCTCAACTCCTTTAGCACAGCTTGAACCTACAGAGACCTAGCCACACTTAGGACAATAAATGAGTTAAACTGCTTGTAATGCAGTATTTGGAATAAAGATTATCTTTTCACATTTATGAAAAAAACTGATTATCCCTTCCAACACAATACTTCAACATCCATGTAGAAGTATTGACTGTAGATAGTTCTTCTGATGCATCCTGAATCAGCTGGTCATGGAAACTCGCCTCATTCTCAGGAGAGATCCTTCTACAGAAATAAAAATTTCCCAGAAAATCTAACAGGTTATGAGATTTATGATGGTTTTGAGATTTATTATTTATTATGATTTCTACTGAAGTTGTTGGAAATTAATAGTCTCTGCACAAGATGTTGGTACACTTTCAAGTAGTTTGCCACAGCAGTATCCCTGAGAGGATCTATGCAATGGCCAGGGGATGCAAAATCATAAGGAAGAAGCTTAAAAGGTGAGGGTGTAAGGTATAGAAAGGGCTTGATATAAATGCTGTATATTTGCATTTTTCTGCTTCTTCACTATGATTGTAAAGCAGTAAAAAGTATGGTTAATTAATGAGAGGTAACATTATATCAACATATTCTGTAATTCCAGTAAGCCAAACTAAGTGTTTATGTAATGTTAGTGAACTCTTCTCCTTAACTACCACAGTTATCTTTTTTCT
The DNA here is from genome assembly GCF_027477595.1 of Haemorhous mexicanus. NCBI lineage: Eukaryota > Metazoa > Chordata > Aves > Passeriformes > Fringillidae > Haemorhous > Haemorhous mexicanus. The sequence continues at coordinate 70,675,096 of NC_082344.1, read as the reverse complement.
TTAATTTGAATTTCCAAAGGAGGATTCAAAGATTTCACATAAATGAGCATAGGTACATTAAAAGGCACTGGGAAGCTTTACAAAATCCAAAGCTTCCTGAGTAAAATACCAGCAGGCATTTTCATTGTGAGCACAGTGGAGTAAGAAGGGAAATAATGGACCTGGACTGCTGGATTTTCCTGACAATCTAGGACAGTGTCTGTACTATTATAAATCACATCCACTTGGCTTGACTAAGAGTCAACAAATGAGGAGCAGAAATTATTAATTTTTTTCAGGGAAGGTGAAGTCTGTAATACTTGTTTATATTCTATCTCTGTTTTTTCAGTTAAACTTCAGTGAATCTGAAGTAGCTTGGTTTCGTCTAAATCCACACAGCTGAGGAAACCTGGGCTTGCTTTTTCTCTGAATTTTCACTGAGGGGCTTTTATCTCCCCCTAATCCCACCATTTCTGTCAGGACATAATCTCTTTCTCAAATTTACATTTTAATTACAAGGCCAGCTGAACTAGCTAAAATCAATAATGTCAGCATTCAGCAGCCTAACTTCAGCTGAAACCCCAGCCTCTCTCTTTCCTGCTATAGATTTATCTTGTGAACATGGGCTACTTTATTGCTCCAGGCAATAGGTGCCATTTGGTCAATTTAAACAAAAAGGGGGATTTAAACACTTTTATGATTCTTTCTCAAAGCTGCTATTGGCACAATTTGAACCCAGTACTGTACTTCTTAAATAAACCCCACAGAACAGCAGAATTCTGAAGAGGAATTTTACTTTTAAAACTGTACTTAATCCCATCTATGTTTTAAAACCAAAACAAAGCAACCCCACCCTAACATTGGACACCATTCAGCTGGGGCTGTCTGCCTGGTCACTCTTGTCTTTGTCTTGTTAGCAAAACCTACTTTCATACATAAATTCTTTTTAAAAACTCCACAGTGGAGGTGATGTTACTGATGTCTTAGTGTATCTATTTTTAGCTATTTTTCTGTTAATAGTTTAAAATAAGAAATCAATGAGGAAATATTTTGTTCTTGTAACTCTTAAGAATTCCTATATTGATCTTCCAGATGTGATTTTTATCTAAGTGTCACATTGTCCATTTATCTCTCTTACCTTTCCTGTCTGTTGCTGACTGCTTGTCTCTGCTGTTCCCCTCCTCCTCGAGCAAACCCGTGTTGTGAACAAGCAATCTTGCTTCCTGTAAACACCATAGGAAAAGAAATGGGAAAAAATAGGGTTTTCTGAGCACTTTTAATACATAGCAAGTATTTTCTCAGAAGATGAGAGATGTGGTGAGTGACACAAACCTGCTATCTGCTGACTTTTTTTTTTTACTATTTGTAAATAGTACAAGTGCTCTCAAACCACTTGCTTTAAACAATGCTTTTCAGAAATGGTCCTTAAAAAAGGAAAAATAAGGCAGTTCAAGTGCTAAATATAGTCTGAGCAATTCTGCATTACAGATATTTATGACATATTCTTAACCAGGTTAACTGAGAAGTGCCAAAGGCCCTGTTTGTAGCTGTTTCTGTCATTAGAGGAAGTTTACTTCTCCAAATACTGATGATTCTAAAGTGTGGTTACAGCAATGTTTTTGGTTAATTCTGTTTCACTTTGGTAAAAGCACCTGAGAAAGGCATGTTCCCTTTCTAGCCTGTGATGTGAACTGAGATGGAGCCCTGGCCCCTTTCCAGAGACATAAATTCAAAATTCCTGCATTATTATTTCACTGAAGTGCTGTTTAAGAGCACATTTTTGTGAAGGCACCATTCTCCCTCTTGAACAACAAGTCCACGGCCTAATAAGTGTAATGAAATAATTTCTTCTGCTATTTAACCTAGATATCTGCTTAAATCCATCCTATTATATTTAATTATAATTTTCTTTATTCCTGGTCCTTCTGCAGACTGTTTTCTAGTGCAGAGATTGGACCTTTAAATGTTTTTGGGTAGGGTTGATTTATTTAAATTTTTTTTTTTTGATCATGTTCTTTAAAGGCTTGTTGACTTTGGAGAATGTAGAGTGTTCAGAGCTTTTGTTAGTGTGTGGGGTGGGCAGGAGTGAGTAAGGGAGCAGCAGTGCCAGATGTGCTCAGCAGCAGGATGGACTCTGGATTTGGAATGAGGATTGTTGCTGTCTCTGGGGAGAGGCTGTCCAGGAATTGGGTTAAACAAGTGTTCTGCTCAGTGCCCTGAGCTTGGAACTTTGGAAAACAAGTTTGGGTGTCATTTCCTGCACAAGGACTCAGCTCCTGATGGAGGTGTTTGGAGAATGCATTCCCAGGGGGTGGATCTCAGAGGTTGCCACCTCAGCACCTTGGCCTGTGGTTTTGGTCAGGCAGTGCCATCTGTGCAGTCACACCCCAAGGCTTAAAGGGAATGAGTGATGCAAACCAGTCAAGGTCAGGATGAATTACTGGGAGACCTCGTGAGGTGGTGAGATGGGTCAGCAAGTTGTTCTTTTTTTTTTTTTTTTTTTTTTTTTTTTTTTTTTTGTGGAAAATACATTATTCTCTGAAATAAAAATATTTTGTGTACCAAGCTTCCCTGCCACTGTGGGTCTTGCAAATTAATGTGGTTTAGTATCTGTGAAAAACAAATGTGCTCTAAATAATTCCGTTTCACTCTGAGTGGCATTTATGTCTAACACAAACTGAAAGCAGGAAGATGTAGTCAGCACCCTAAGCTGTTTGGGTGGACTGTGAGGGTGGGAGAAATGAATCACTCCTAAACATCAAGGTTTTTTTGCAGGGCTTGAACCTCAGTCACCTCCAAGAGCCCCTGTGGTGAAGGCATCAACGGGAGCAGCTCCGCTGAGCTCCCGCACTCAGCTCAGAGGGAACGAGGATGAGCTCGATCCAACCTGTGCAGCTGCCACCCTGAAACTTCTCAGAGACAAACTCCCAAAGTTACCATCTCCTCATGCCAGGTCATCTTTGTTTTAATTCTTGTACAAACTTCTTGCTTTTGTGTTTATTAGTCATGGCAGCACACAGAAAAGCATTCGTGAACCAGGCAAGCTGACAAGGCTGACTTGATCTCTTTTTGAAGTTACGTTCATTGCTTAGTGCTTGGGATTCTGGTGGTGATTGCACCAGGATCTTAAGGAACCTTTTACTGCTCAGTTAATATAGATCTTATTTGGTGTAAATGGCCTTTATGAAAATACACTGTTCCCTTCTTTGCTAACAACACCCCCCACCCCATTTATATGGGTAAATTTTGTTTGCAGCTGAACAGAGTGTATCCTAACGTTCAGTCAGCAAGTAGGTTCAACATCTCTTTGTTTCCAGTGACTTATGCTGTCACTGCTGCCTGGAGATGTTACATTGCTTCCAAAGACATATTTGTTATCAATCCTGCTCAAAGTTAGGTGAAACTCCAGCCTTGCCTAGCATTTGGCTGTGATTTGAGGGTAAGGCTGGAGTCATCTGTTTAGTGACATGTTCCTGCAAAGACTCTTCTGTATGGACTAGGAAAGCCCCCAAAACCTAGCAAACTGGAATTGATCTGATATTTCCAGTACCACATCTGTGGCTCCTGTGAGAGTGCAGTATGCATGATTCACTGCTGCCCCCATCAGATCTCTGGGCTTTTGCCCCCACAGTGTGATATGTGTTAGCCAGCACTAGCTGAACATGCAGTGAGCTGCAGAGTGTGTGGTGTTGTATCATAATGTCTTCCTTAAAAAAAAAAAGGGACAACATTGAAAAGTAGTTGTAATTGTACATGTAAGGTAATATTAGTGTTGGTCTAAAAAAAATCTAATGAAACCAGAAAGAAAGAAAAGGTTGTTGTGGTCATTGGTGTTCTGTACTGACTTCTCATCAATTTTCTCCAGTGAATCTGCAATTTCTGAGACAGCAAATTTGGAAGATCCTGACAGTAAAAAAAGAAGACTAGAAGAAAGAGCTAAAGCTCCCCTCATGCCTTTTGGATTAGATCTTCACTACTGGGGAGAGGATCAGCCAAGTGCTGGGAAGATTCTCAAGTAATGCTCTTTTTCTTTTAAGACAAATTTAACAGATTTACTTGTACTCAGAGGTCATGCAGTGGGGTGACTGCTGTTTCTTTTGATAATTACTTTTCTTCTTTACCTTGTGTTGTAGGACACACAAACAAAGTCAGAAATTCTACCTTTAAATGTTGTTTGTTTTGAGAAGATGTGATACTAATTAAATATCCTTTGATGCTTCAAAGCACTTTTTTTTTCCTGCTCTTTTTATGTTTGCAGCATGGCATCAGTTACTCCAATTTAAACTGGTACCTCATTATGCAAAGGGCTCTGCCAAGTGTGTGATAGACATTCCCTGAGCTGGAGACTTTAGGATCTAAATAAGTAGCAGGCAAGGTAGGAGAAAGGCTGAGGAAGTGTTTTTCCTTATTTCACTGAGTGGTAACTGAGGTAACTGGTAGGCTTATTCAGTCACTCAAGAGAAAGGTGGCAGTTACAGGATTTGGATTTGGCTCTTTCACTTTCCATTGCTGTCTGGGAGGTTTTGTGTTTCATGAAGCACTGCTGGGGAGAAGAGGTGGTAGGTACACATCAGAAGGTATTTCTAGCAGTCAGTTTTTAAACCCTTTTTACTATTTTTAAATGAAAGTTAGGTTGCAAAGTCCTCCATCTATGTATAAATTTTGTTTAAGTTCACCAGAACTTTGGTATCTGTGTACCATACCTGGCTTGAAAAAGGCAGAAATCTCTGACTGGCTGGGTTGCAAATTAAGCTATTATATTCTTAGCAGTATTACTTTAACTTAGTTTGTTTTCTTACCAAAACAAACAAAAAAACCCAACCTGTAATCACAGTGCTAAAACAGTCTTGGCAGAAAGGAACAAGATGAAATCTTTGCCCCTGCACCTGATTTTGTAAAAGGCTGAATATCTGTTAAATTACTGAAAACTGGTGCAATTTGATGCATAAAAGTGCTTTAGCACAGTCACTCCAGGCTTTGGATTCCATCTCATGTGGTACAGGTTCTTCAAAGCCTATGAGGAGATTTTCAGCAGGGCTTTAAGAAACATTTGTCTGTGATAATGCCAAAAAGGTAGGAAGGCCTTATTTTACATTGCAAATGAGTTATTCAAGTCATAAGTGAAATCAGAAGCATATTTCACTGCCTGTCTGCCTCGTGCTGTACTGTTTTATTTTTATGCTTCCCAATAAAATAGAGGGCTCAATTCTGAACCATATAGTCTATAACTGCAGATGTGCCAATCTAACTAAAGATAATTTAAGTAACTCTGCACACACAATACCATTGACCCCAGGCATAAAATAGACTTATTGAAAAATTAAGGTAGATATCAGTCAACTCCTTCAGCATTTCTGTGTGCACTCATACTGACTCTGTAAGATTCTTAGGGGAAAAAAGCAAACTGAAAAATAGACAAGAATATGGGATGTGTATGGAATTTGAATTTTTAAAATCTGAAGGGGAAAAGTCTTTCTGCTTCATTTAGCAGTGCACTTACTTAATCACAGCATTTACAATAAATTAAGATTTTTAACAGTGAGATTTTCTAAAGAAGTTTTGTTGGGTTTTTTGAGGAGGGGCAGAAGGCAGTGTATGCTGCACAGTGTTGAATTCTGTGGAGTCTGCTATGTCATCTTTACAGACTTGTTTTGGATAGCATGGACCTTCCAGACTCATCTACTCTCCTCCTTGAATACAATCTGCTTACTCTTAGGAGCAGAGTGAAATAGCTGCTGCAGCACTGACTGTGACTAGGATGTTTGAATTAGCCCGTTTTTGCACTTGCATCAGGATCTCTGTAAGCATCTGGGGCTAGAATTTATATTTATACAATGTTTTTATAAGCTTCCTGTCAGATTAGGAATTAAGATGATTTAAATTCATTGAAAGAGTGCAGCAGTTCTCCAAGAGCTTTCTCTTAGATTTCAGTTAACCATTACTTGTCTTTTATTCCTCCTCTTCCTCATGTATTGCTGTGGCATTGCCATTAAAGCCTCTGTTATTTACCTGGGTTAGGAGCACTCTAAATGTAGTGAGGTGTTGATCTTTTTCATCTTTTAGTTGATTATCTGTTCCTCTTCTGATCCATCTTACAAACAGGTTTTACTTGTCACATGCATCATTTTTTTCAAACAAGTGTCTGCCTGTTTATAATGTTGCTTAACTTACAACAAGAAATCAGGAAACTTTGGGAACTGCCCCTGCTTTGTTCTCTCACCTGCTTCTAAGTTGTGTTGGGAAAAAATAAGTTATATGCTTGTAATAAACAGTACTATGTAATAATATATTTGTAGGAATATTTTAACTTCAGTTCCCAAATACTGGTCAATGATACCTAGGGTAAAACATAATTTTAATATTCTTGACGTTTGTTGGGTGCATATTGAGGGGAAGTGGGAAGAGAAATGATTAAATAGAACTATTTCCTAACTGGAAGGGTTGGCATGCACAACTGTTAAGTGCTTCTTCATTCTCATGAAACTGTAATTTGATAATTTAGAGGGGCAGGGGAGTTCAGACCACCAAAGGACACTAGAATTTTACTAAGACATTCTGTGAGATTGTCATGCATGTGAAAATCCTGTATGGTGCCTTTTTTAAGAATGCTTTCCCCTCTGTGTGGCTGCAGGTTAGTGACACAGAGCTGCCAGTCAGTTTTGCTTTCAGCATTGCATTGAACTAAGCAAATAAGAAATTGATGTCATTATTTTATTTACTCTCTATTGTATAATCTTGCCACATAATTTCTGAAGCTAAAATACTGTACTGTTCAAACACTGGGCTGAAATAATTCTGATTTTTTAGAAAGACTCTCAGGGCTTTTGGGGTTTTTTGCTACATTTTGCAGAAGTGTGTAATTAAAAATATTTTGTTTAACCAAAAACTGTGGAAATACATTACTGTGTTTATTGTTGAAGTAGCTTCCACCGGAACTCTTTTGCCTTTGTTCCCTAATTTACCAGAAGAAAATTATTTGTACTTTACGGCAGGTTAGCATTACTCTGGCACTAGTGAGGTGTATTTGATGGAGAAATTACAGATAGAATTAATCTGTTTAACAAGAATTTTGTTGAACATTTTTCTGGTGATGGCAAATCACAGAGATGTTTCAGAGTTTCCTTAATCCCTTTTAAACCTAGTTCTAACCTCCTCACATAGTTTAAATGCTCAACTATTGCATTAAAACCAGCAGCTAGATATGTTGTAGGTTGCTATGGTCAGATATTTCCCTCTACTTTTTTTTCCCCTTGTCATCTGCTGAAAACTTGGTCAGATAAAATTAATCAAAACTTTTCAGGCCCTCTAATTTTTTCAAGTATTGGCTTATGTGCTTTGCCACATTGTGACTGGTATGATGAGTGAAGCCAATGTTCATGTAGATATGGCTCTGCAGTCCACAGAATGCAAGGCAGGAATGACACCCAAGGATATTAGTGAGTGAGAGGAATTGGATATGGACAGAGAAAATCCTCTCAAATAACTCTGGAACTGATTGGGTCGAAGAACTGTGTGGAAGAAAGGGATTGTAAGGTTCCTTTAGGAATTTTATGTCTTATCAAGACATCTGTCATCTAGGTATCTTCATCTTGCTTGTCATGAGCAGCAGACATGCAGGCTGCAATTTTTTTTTTCCTTAGTTTAGCTGTATTTTTTTCCTCTTTAACTTCATATTTCCTTAAATTTGGGATGGGATTGTTGTTGTTAACTTCCGATATCTTAAAATCAGATACCTAAGCTTAAGCTGGTTACTTTAATTTCTTTTCATGATTAAGAGAAAGAAACACCCTCAGAGGGACAGTCATTGTCTCCTAAGACTGGTATTTAAAATGAGTCAGGTAATTGCTCTCTGAGGTTGCCTGTTTTTCACTACAGACTGTTGGCAGCTTAGGGTGGAAATAATGTGAATATTAATATGAAATTATATGAATGCTGTCGAGAAAATGTCTGTAAGTGTAGGTAAGGTCTCTAACTTTAAAATAACTTTTCAATGGATTAGCTTAATTTCCTAGAAGAACACCTGCTAATTTCTCAGATTTATGGACACTGTGTAGGAGAATCTGGAAGAAAGAATCTGTGTAAGGCTCAGCTGATTGCTTTCTTTTTCCTGTGGTCTCAGCTTATTGCAGCATCCTCTGATTCCAGCTTCTGCTTCTCTGCTGCTGCAGGACTCCAGCTATCAGGAATGAGATCAGCCTGTTAAGATCAAACTGTTTCCTCCTTGATCTGTGCTTAATCATAGAAGTATTTTGTTATGAAGAATGTTAAGTATAGAATTACAAAGTTATTCACTGAATCTGGAAATTGGATAACTGACTCTGAATGTCAGATCATGAACTAAAGCTAAGACTTGTAATAGCTTAGCAGGTTAAACAGGAAATCAATACTAGACAGGCTTTGGTGGTATTTTAAAAATATCTTCATAATACAGGAGCTATAAGAAAGACTGGTAGATTCCTAGGGGTTTTTAATTCACTAGTAATTCCCTTCCTTTCACATGTGAGTTTAGCACAGGTTGATAATAGCATCTCTGTGTGTTTTCTTACAATTTTGTGTGAGTTATTTTCATTTGTTTTCGCAGATTTACCTCCGAGCATCGATTTTGGGCACCCAGTGAAGTAGAGGAAGAGGTGGAAAATAAAGAAATAACAGAAATGTTAAAAACCAGATATATAACCTTTGCTGGCAAGTTTGAGCCAGTGAAACATAAATGTCGAGCTCCCATGCCTGATGGAACTCTGTGTGAAAGACAAGATCGGCTCAAGGTAGGCACCAAGTTACAGCACTTCCAAGATCTCTGCTGTATATAGAAGGTCTCCTTAAAACATCCATAAAAATTTATTTCACATTGTAAGTATAGCTCAGGGGAGTGGAAGAACATTGTGTTGGAGAAGTTCATTGTTAATATGTGCTTCGTAAGGGAAACATCCTTTTGGTAAAGAAGCTGTAAACATTTAAAGATCTGTCAAATTTTTTTGGCATTCATTATAGGTTATCTGGATTTTATTTATTGCTGTGATGTATGAGTACCTGGCAGTAAGGCAGAGATAATTCTTTGCTGAAAATTTTTCCTCAGAGGCATATTTGATATTAAGTGTTTCTAGAAGCTTACATGTTTGAGGGGCAAAGAAATTTTATTTACAAATTAGGTTTTATGAAAGCTTAACTCTGCACAGCCTCAAATTATGAGCAGTATTGAGCAGAACAATGTTGCCTAAATACTTGGTTGTAGTATCTCTGTTCTTCCTGTATTATCTGAGATTGGAAGATCTGAATGCACTACCGTAGTTTTAATGGGATTGTTACAGGAGAGGGATATAGCATAAACAGCAATATATGATGCAGCATTGGTGCCCTAGTTCCATCCTTGACAGGATGTGCTACCTGGTCTCTTGAAATTGTATATTTGTTTCAAAAAGAAGTTATTTCTTTGACATTCTGAATATATTAAACACATGATGCTTATGGGATTCTGATGCTTTCTAAAGAGGACTGAGAGTCAAGTGTAGTTTTGTTGCTCAGTTCCAGTTTCCACCTTTAAGCTGTGTTGAATAAAAGGTAAACATTTTCTTTTCATTCAAAAACTGTGAGATCTTTTTCTTTCCCCTCCTTTCTTTCTCAAGTGCCCTTTCCATGGAAAGATAATTCCTCGGGATGACTCTGGGATTCCTGTAAATGCAGAGGACAGAGCCAGAGAAGAAAAGATGAAGTTTGAGAAGCAAGCAGCCCAGCCAGGTCTGTGTCTGCATAGCATTTTAAAAAATAAAAATAAAAACAAAATACTAGGCAGAGGTGGGAAATACCTGTTACCTGTTTTGCTCCTAACCACGTTCTCCCATTTGCATTCCTATTGATTTTAAATTACAGCTCATTGGCAGTGGTCCTTGCTTATGTGATAAACATGGATACATGTGTAGACAGAATAATGTTAACATTGCATCTGTGCTTTATTTCCAGTGGATCTTGAAATGTTCCCAATACTGCTCAGACAGACCAGTTATAGCCTTTGTCTTGAGGAACATGTTTATCAAGGATGGTTGGACCTGTTCCCTGGGAAGTGCTTGGCAGTAACTATTCTGTGCTTCTGCAAAGATGATGTCTGATCTTACTGGTCCCTCACAGTTGTGATTTGTGCAATATAATGATAATATTATTAGGATCACTGTGTTACCACCAGTTTTGGGAGGATGTGCTGAATTTTTGTTTTTAAACAATTGGGAATGGGCAACAAAACTATTGGTCTTCTCCTTGCATCCTTCAGATGTGGAGGGGGGGCCTCCTTCTTCCCCAGGATAATTTGGGCATTTTTTGCCGAGGTTCAGCTCTAGACTGGTAGGTGAGAAATGCAGGTAATGAGTACCCAAGCAGGAAGATTTCCAAGGGGAATAAAAGACTTTCTTGCAATAGTGCTACTAAACTGTTAGTGATGGACAGGTGGACTACAACCAGGAAACCACTGGCAGTTGATGGACTGCAAAGGAAGATGAGAGAGAGGTATCTATCCAGCAAAGACACAGTGTATAATTGGAGGGGACAGCTTTTCTTTAATCTAGCTTCCTTCAGCAGTCTTAGTTTTCTCTGGTTTGAGCTATTTATTGTAGGTGAGTATTCTGCATTTTAATTAAACTTACCCATAGGCATTAGCATTTTGATATCCTGTACAATACTCCCTTGCAGGAGTTCTCTCTTCAGGTTTGACTGACTTGGTGTTTGACAGTTATGCATATTGCTAATGAAGCTACTGAACCTTTAATGAAACCTCTTGAGAGCCTGAGGAGCAGTTACCTGTATTCAAAACAGGAATCTGTATTCAGAAAGGTCTGTGTGGAATGAGTGTGCATTTAAACATAGAATTGTCCCACCCAGTGTCCTTTAATACTTGTTTGACCATCTTTGAGTGACAGTGCTTGGTGATTACAGCAGCACAGCAGTGCAGCAATTACTGAGCACCTTCTGGTATTTGCAGGTGTCAAAGTGCTACATTTGCAGGTAGTTTCCATCCCTGTCCAGGCAGAGGAGGTGTTCTAAACTGGCATCCAGCCAGCAGCACAGACACTGTTGGACTGTCACAGGGAAACCAGGATAGGAGTGTGGATGTTGTGTTAAAAAGGAAAGTTCCCAGCTTAGTTATGACAAACTCAAACTAGCAAATTAAACTGATAGGTGGTGTTGAAATCTCAAACTGGAAACTAATATTCTGGTATAAAAATCACTTGGACTGAAAAATATTGATTTTTTTTTTTTCCCTGTGAAATTGCCATTGCTTGAGGCTAGACATAGTATTTATTTTTATTACAGTGTCAGCTCAGTGTTGTTAGAGGCTTCTCACCTCTGGTCCACAAGGATGTGTCTGTTAGTCCCAAACCAGTGTTGGCATTGCTCCTTGTGTTATTGAGTGTGGTTGTTAAGCTGAAATGTCACACAAAGGTCCATCCCATCTGGCTGGAGACATACTGCACAGGCTGTGGCACTCCATTTGGACAAAATCCTCCATGTTTCTAAAGCCATACATATACCAGATGTCACTAAATACTTCTATCCACTTTCTTTTTTGCTCTGCCTTGCTATTTTTATATTTGCTTTAGAGTATTTTCATCAACTTTTACTTTTTTTTTTTTTGCTTGTTTTGAGGCTTGTGGTTTGGAGGGGTGTGTTTGGTTGGTTTTCAGTGGTATTTGGTTTTGGTGTTTTTTGATTTACAAAGGTCTTGAAGCAATTCTGAGCAGTGCTGCTATGGAAATACACAACTGGGAACCTACTGGACAGTCAGGAACTGTTTGATTGACAACATCATTAATGATGGCAGTTTGAAAAATCTGAAAAAAACCACTTAAATTTGGGGATCAGTTGTATGGTTAAATTGCACCAAAATTCTTCTTGCATCTCCTTCCTACTGTGTGGTAGATTTATTTCTATCTTTGTGTGATTAAAGGGGGAAACAGATAGTTAGAAATCATATGTTTTTAGATAGAAGTCATATGGTTTGTGTGCTAATGACAGTGTTTTGACAACACTGTCATTGTTATTATGGATCATTTATTTTCTTAGTACAAAATTTTAAACACTAGCTCATGTCTCCGGAGAGGTGCTTTGGGCTCTTCAGTCCTGGAGCAGTGAATCACTTGGGATTACCCTGACCCGCTAATCTGCAGCGTTCATCCTTTTCCCATAGTTCACACACAGGAGCAAATTAAGTGCCTATTTTTTGTGTCAACCCTGAAGAGTATCTGGTTTTTCAGCCCTTAGTGACTTGTTAACAAACAGGTATCAGGACAGGCTGGTGAAGGCAGGCCGCTGGCCACTCAGATGTGAAATAGCATCTCTTTACTAACTACAGTATCGATTCCCGCCTACCCTTGCAAACTGTGTAATTTTCTTTTCCCTGCTGCTAAACTCAGTAACAATGTATGAAGAGCTTTAGGGGCCCATCAATGCTCAAAAAGCCTGCTCTTCCCTGGCATTCTATTGATTTTTCTCAAAAGCTTTTAAATTGCTCCTTCATTTTACTCAAATGCTCATTTCATCTCTACTGGATGCCGGCATTTTTTCGTTGTGTTTAAACAATTGCTCCATTCACGGGGTTCCTAAACTGTGACGCCTTCTTATTACTGGGAGATAAACTGTTTAGACAGTTTTCCTTAATCTTGGATTAATCGTTCCTGTATCTGAATTGTGCTGTTCTGTATTCCCTCACTTCAAAAAAAAAAAAAAAAAATCAAGTCTGTGAGGTCTTATGATCTATCAAGTATATGTGTTCTATTTTCTCCCTTTGTAACTCTCCTGTGCAACTCTTGAACAGCTTGGTTTTCCTCGTGCTTTTTGGTGTGTTGGATTTTAATCAGTCCTTGCTTTCATGTATGATGGTAGTTTAGATCTAACCTTTCCTTGGAAAATTGCTCTGCTGTTCCTTAACACCGTGTTCTTAAGTGAGGACATTGCCTCTGACCTTCCTGAAATGTTGTTAGCAGCATTTGTCACACTGGGTGACCATCTTGGTGTCTAAATGAAGTTGTAGAGTCCTTTAGGACTGTTTATTTCTCTATATTTACAAAGATGTTATGTAAGAGGAGTAGACATTTGTTGTTACAATTTCTGCAGGCAAGAAAGGCTGACTGACATCAGGGAAACTATGACAAATGACTGGCAATTACTGTTGTTAAAACACAGACTTCTGGCATTTCTGCTGAGTGTGGACCATGTTCTTTTTGAAGTAGTACTTCCTACAATTTTTTCCCAACCTAACTGCTCAAAGTCTTTACAATGAAATGAAATTTTTCTAAATTTCCCTTTTACTTTGTACTTTGTGTTACCTTGTTTTGATATACAAGACTACACTGAAGGTGAAAAACTGCAGCTTCCTCAAACAGTCCACAGACTAAATTGTTCGTGCTTTTTCCTCAGGTGGCATGTAGGGTCAGAATCCACTTACAGTGTGTGGCTGGATTCTGAAGCATTAAGGTTTTGAAAAAATGTAAACCAAGGTTTTGTTTAGATAAATTAACTTGTGCCATTGTCAAGAGAAGAAACTTGATTTAGATAATTAATCTGAGGCAATGTGGGATACTTAGAAAGTAGTATCTTTTTCAGATGCAAAATGGATGTCATGGCAACAGGGTCATGTCATCCTATTCAAGAATTTTATGTAGATATCAGATACCAGTTCATGTTTTAAAATAAGTGTTATTGATGAAAAGAAATCACAATGTTGCCAGCCCTACCTGTCTAAAAAGTTGATATATTCAGGTTTTTTAGGTTTATTTTTAAGCTTATGCAGAGTATTTTTCTGCAGATTAAGTTACTCAGCTACATTGTAGGCATTTTCATTTCTAAATAATAATCACTATGTTTATTCACCTCTCCTGCATGGAATAGTTTCCTTGGAACTTTGCTACTGTGCTGCTGAAAAACCTTGTCTTGGGTCTTCCTACAGAACAGTTTTGTCCATAGCAGCTACTCATACATACTAACCCAGAGTGGCAGGGCTTCTTCATCCAAATCTGTCATTTTGGAAAACTGTTTTATCCTTCCCTTCCTTTGTGTGTGCAACTTGTGTGGCTCTGCCTTCAGCCACTGGTGACAGGAGCCTCTTCTTAGGGGACTGCAAATCCCCCCTGGGTTTGGAGTTTAAAAGTTTATGTTTTGTCTTTTGAACAGAGTGGAGAGATCCAGAATTCATGAGAGAAATTGAAGCTGCTACAGGACTGGATCTTGGATCCTCTAAAAGTAATGGAAAAGGACAGAAAAAGAAAGGGAAGAAGCAAAAATATCCAAATCTGACAGACCTGAAGCAACAGGCTGACACCTCTCGCTCCCGGCTTGAGAAGAAAGTCTTCAATAAGTAAGATACTTCCATTCTCTAAAGCCTGTTAATTCCTATTTCTGTTTGATTCAGCAGTACTTTCTGTTTCTACATTAACATGCACTTACTAAACAGCTTCTCTGGTTAACTCCAAGCAAGAATATCTTCCATATGTCTGGAGGGTAGAAAATAGCAGGTACTGACAAACAAGGTTATTTCTTCGAGAGTGATTTTTAACTAATTTGCAAAATTTCCTTGTGAAAGGCTTTTTTCATCCTGTCTCAGGTTTTTAAAAACTTCAATTGCTGGATTGGCTTCTCTGGATGATCATTTATTAGTCAGGCACAGCATCTCAGGTGGCTGTGGGAACCTGCCAGCCACTCCCAAATGTGCTTTAAAACATACAGTAGCTCCATCTGTCCACTATTAGCACCATATTTGATGCCTGTTCTTGCTTAGATGTGGCTACAACATAAATTTGCCTAAGCATACTCTGGTCTTTATCAAATGGGAAGCAGCTGCAGCTATTTAAAGAGTTTCATATGTCAAAAATGAAGTAGTCAAAGGAAAGTAAAGTTGTCAAATCAAAAAAGAAAAATTATTGTTGTAAAATTATTAGTGGTGGATTATTCTCTAAGCATACTGGATAAGTTGAACAGCATCCAGGACACAATATTTGTTTAAACTCAATTTTCCCTTCTCTGATGTAGTGGTTATAATAACAAAGCCAAATCCACATTTATTTTTGGTTATGGAATAGCACATTCTATGTGAATTTCTCATGTCACCTGGTCTTAGTTAGAAGTCAGACACATACAGTCCTAGTGATTAGAATTTCATATCATGGTTTACTGTGGTTTGTGCTAATGATTTTGAGTGTGTGTTAGTGCCAGGCATAGGGAATCAAACCTGTCAAGTTTTTAATAGGTTTCATGCTTTGCAGCACTAAACAAGATGATAACCTTGGCTCCTTCTAACAACCCCAAATTACTTGAAATGTATAGGTGATAAACCCAGGCTCTAGTCTGCCAATAAAGCCATCAAAGTGGGATCTCATTTCATTTACAGTATCACACAATCCACTGGTGCTAATGTAAAACCTACATGACATGAAAGTGGCAAGGCCACTCTGCACTGCTAAAGGCTCACTTTTCTCCTACCAATTAGGTAATATTTGAAGTGCAAAACCATGACCACATTTTCCTTACTCTGGTAACTTTATTGGCAGACTTTTGTTAAAAGTATACCTCTTCCAGGGTGTTTTTTCAGAATGTTGGTTTTCATTGCACTTGCTGCTGAGAAAATCTTTATTCCCACCATTTAGAGCATTATTAAGAAGAAACCTCTTTCAGATGTTTCAAAATGGTTTTGGAAATGAAGCCATTACAGAGAACAGTTACCAAACCAGAACTCAGCTTGTTTATTAGAGATAACCTGGAAGCAGAGCTGGAATAGTGTGTAAGGGCTGATCCTGAGGAACACTGCCCAGGTGCATGTCTTAGTTTCATTTTCCTGCACAGCTGGGAACATCCTCAGAAGTGATAAATGCAGACTGTCACAACGTAGTGTCTTAACAGCACAGGCCTTGAAACCATCTACTTGTGTGATGGAACTTGTCAGATTTGTAGCAATCAAAGAAGACATCAGTCAGTGCTCTGCTTTTGAATGGGACAGTCCCTCAAACCAAGCCTGTAGCTGCTCTACCTCACACATCAGCCAGGTGTTTACCTGGAGATGTGTGAGGAGATAACAGCCTTCATAGGCAGGGGGACAGCTGAGAACACCTGCAAACATCAGCCTCAGATCATTGAGCTTCTGTTCCAGAGGTGTCTGAAGGAACCAGTAAAAACTGGAACTTTAGAATCCAGTGAGGAACAAAATTCCTGAGGCAGGGTGCCCTCAGCTCTGCACAGCAGCTGCTTTAAGTTTCTGAGGGGGCAGATGTTCACAGGAGAGCATTTTCCTGACTGCTTCTGCTGCTTCTTACTCTTCTGGATTTGTGAACCCATTCCTCTGTCTTACCAGCTGGAGGATGTAGGGGCCTGCTCTCTCTGCCTTTTATGACAATCTCCTACTCCTGTTCATGCTGTTCATCATTTTCCTCACCCTCAAAATCTTAGCTGTGTAATCTTCGCTCAGAAGTTTGTGGAGGGGAAAAAAGTGCAGGTGTCTGAATTACCCAGCTCAGAAACATTGCAGCCCCTCCCTAGAGAAATCTCTGAGCACATCTTTACTGGGAGGAAGCAATGGCAGCCAATGAAGCAGCAACAGGGAGACACACAGGCCCTCACTGGATTTGGGAGCACCAGAAAGCTTAACAGCTCTGAAGTTCATTCCCTCACTTCCTTTTTGAACCTGAAAAATGTTCCAGAGCCTTCTCCAAGCACAGCAGGAGATGCAGAGGGCTCAGGTCTTGCCCATCCCGAGGCAGCAGAGATCCCATTTGCCCATGAGGTGTTGGCCATACTGTCCTGCCTGTGCTGAACTCTGAGCACTTCTGCAGCAGCAGCCTGTCCTGGAGAGATACACAATAATCTCTGGTGTCTTCCTAAACTGGAGTTGTTCTTGTGGATTAAAAGCTGCTGCTCAGGATTGGGGATGCTGCTGGTGTGAGCAAAAGAGTCTAACTCAGCCCACATCTGATGAAACAGAGTTTTAGTAACCTGTGGAAGTTCACATGAACTGAACAGCCAACCCTTCCCTCCCAAAAACATTCTGGATTGTGGGTTTGATTTCATAAGGGTTTCTAAGTATTAATTTTTAATGATCTTGTTAGATACTTTCAGGTTTTTTTTTCCCTGAGAGCCCTTAGGTGCTTTTGAAAATCAAACTTGCTCTATGTGGCTCTAAGATGTAATGCTGGGAGGGTGGAATACACAGCCATTAAACTGAAAGACTTGAATTTGTTTACTCCTGTTAATAAAATCATTGCAGAATTAAACTATTTATATTGCTGCAGCTAATTTAGTTAACGAGACAGATTTGTTCAGCCTCATCAATGCCACAAGCCTGGTAGTGATTAATCACATTCTCCAACATTCATAAATGTTCTCTGAGATTGAGTAGACTCAAAAATATTATTATTGTTTTGTTTCTCTTTCAGAGGGGCCATGAAACGGGTCATGAAAGCCATGAACCGGGTGGACCAAAGGAAGCACGAGAAGTTTGCCAACCAGTTTAACTATGCACTGAATTAAATTCTTAATCACCTCTGCCCTTCTTTATTACAAGAGTGCAATTGCAAAACCCTTAATCAAAGATATTTGTATTTACACTACAATCCTTTGCTAGGCACATTTTTACAGGTGTCATTTTTAAATTGTTTCCAAGTTTAACTTATTTGATAATGAATATTAATTTTAGAAAAGATGTAGTGGTGTGGAATTGAATACATTTTAAAAGTTGATAATTATTTGAACTATGCATGAAATAGAGATGTTTTATGACTGGTACATTATTTGGGTAAACTGTTCAGGTTTTGGGGCTTGGTTCTTTTCCTTCCTAAGGAACTCATGTAATTTATACTTCTTTTGACAGTATGTGTGTTTAATTTTTTACTTTCAGGCCTTCAGGGAAAAAGATACTTTAAAAACAATTTGATTGCTGCCAGGGATGGCAATGCACAGAGCATTTTCTCAGCCTTCTGTACAAACTGAGCTACACCAAGCAGCACAGCAGCTCCTGCAGCACCTCTGCAAACACCTTGGTGCACAGTAAAAAAATCCAATTCAGCTGATGCCTTCAGATGATAAACAGAGTAGAGTTTGATTTCTGCAAACTGAATTCCAGGGGCTGTCAGTCTGGGTAGCTGTGGCACAGATGGAAAAGCTGAAATGGCGAAGATCATCCTGGCCTGCTTCCCAAGATGGTATCCCAGTATCTGTCTGAGCTGCTCCTGGACAGCACATTGTGAAAGTCTGTACATGTACAGAGAGTGTGCTCCAGTTGAACTGCAGTCAAAAAAGCTCCAGGATGAGGTGAAAATAAGAAGTTTAAGAAAATCACTCAAGTGGCACAAGTGAACTGCCTGGCTTGGAACAGATAAAATTACATCAGGCTAAAGCCCCAGAGTGTATCTAAGGACCCAGATATAAACACAAGCATCTGGAATCTTCTAACTCCAGACAGAAAATGTACATTTGGATCCATTGTGGGTTGTAGTTCTTGGCTGGATACTTAAACAAATCTCCCAAACGTGTTTGCTGGCTATAGTCAAGCTTAAGGAGAGAGAATGAAACAGTGACCAGTTGTGCTCTTGCAACATTTCATACAGCTTTCTGGGTAAAGAAAATCCTGAGAATCAGGAGGGTTGTGTTTGAAAATCAATTTCAAAGTGACCAGCAAAAGTCCCCAGTAAAGTTCTCATTACAGAGTAGAATGGATTCTCTGTAGCACAGGCTTAGTTACTCACCTGTTGGAGGTGTTTCCTCATGTGTAAAGACACTCTAAGAATTAAAAATTAGGAAAATTTTAACAACTCAGTGTAGCTTCTGACCATCTCAGACAAAAGCTAATTTACAGTTCTGCCAAATACATTCTGACTTGCACAAGTACTGCACAGAAAGCAATTAGTGCTGACTTTTGATAATTTATCTTGCTGGAGCTCTATAATTTGAAAGACAATTTGTTCTTCAACACAAGTTGATATACTTCTGAAATACTGAAAATAAATCAATGAAGAGGCAGAATTTCAAGTAATATCTACTGACTGCACTGGAAAGTTGAACCACTTCTACTGACTATTAGTCTTGCTAATGTGACAGTGAAGATTTCAGGTGAAAGTGTGGATTAGGACAAACCAAGTTCATCACCAAGTCAGTGGAATCAACTGCTAAACTGATTTGATTTCATACTAAGGACAAAGTCACACACACACACACAAAATAGAGACCACACAAACCCAACAGCTCCACCACCTCACACATTAGAATGTGATAGTAATCATTGACTGCTGGGATTCCCAGAGAGTCCAAACTTCACTGACACTTTGTGATTAACCTTCAAAGAGCCACAAAGGTCATTGTGCCAATATTCCAGAGATTCTTGATCCTGCACTGGCTGAAGGTGTTTGTTTATAAAACATGTTTTCTCCCTGTAAAAAGAATAGGAAATTTTTATTGTGCAGTGACTCAGCCCTCCTTTGCTGGGGCCATGAAATGTCAGCACTACAAAGTGCCCAGCAAACAGTAGATGCACTTGACCCCATGGAGTTCCCAATGTGGACCTTTATTAAAGATCCCAAAGACCGAGACTGGGAATGGAAATGGCAGAAATCTGAGGGGGGGGTGGGGGGAAAGTGTGTTAGTCAGTTGTGTTCTGCTGTGAGCAGCCTGGTCTGATGGAAGGTGTCCCTGCCTCTGGCAGAAGGGCTGGAAATAGGTGATCTTTAAGGTCCCTCCTAGCCCAAACCATGCTGTAAATTTTAATGATGCTATTCAGTCACATCAGTTCTAGAATTATCAGCTAAAACTTCCTGTCTGGATCCAATTGTCCAGTCTGGCAGTTAAACCTGATCCTATCACATGATCTATGTGCTTTCCCCTTTCCTTTTAAGGTGATTATTAAAAGCATGCATGCTTGGGGGGGGGGGGCGGGGGGGGGGGGGAGGGGAGTCTTCCTGGAGTGCCTCTCGTGGAGAAGGAGATTTTCAGAGTTAAAGTAAAAATTCCCTGGCAGGTGGCTCAGAAATGGCCAACTCAGGCAGATGTTCCTGGACTTTAGGACAGGTTGATGGCCAGTGATGACTTCTTTTAAAGCTCTTCTGGTGTTTTTCCTCTGCATCTTTTTCTTCATTTTTTCACCTTAAGGCAAGATGAACCATTGACCCTTCATAGGAAAATGTGTCAATTGCACATCCCCTGTAGCACTTCTTTATGTTCCCCTGCTCCAGTGTGGAACAAACCCTTCCCTTAACCCTTGTTAATTACTGACACTTTTTATCCAATTATTTCTCTACAAGAGCCACTCAGCACATATACATACATCAGGTCTTGGATGTTGTCATTTAAGCATTCGTGTTAGACCTGGTCAGACATAATTCAGAGATTTTGGGGGAGCTTTCTTCTTTTCCTGAGTTTATCTGTAGCTGTGCTGGAAGAAGAAATTTAAGAAGGCATCTCTCTCCAAAGATCCAGTATACCTCCACTAAATAGAAATCCTTTTATGTTCAAAAATTCAGAATAGATCAGTCTGCTTTTCTGATGCATCACACTTTTTGTGTGTCAGTTTACTTACAGCAGTTTACAAATTTGAGGTCCTGGGCTCACTGGTTCAAATGTTGCTCAACTGTCCCTGTGACATTTGTACTGAAACTTTTCTATTCCTGTCCTCAGGGCTTCTGGGGAAAAAGAATAAATACAGGTATCATTCACATAATCTTTGTGTGTGGTTTTGTGTTTGTAACTCCCTGCAGCATCTTTGCAGTTGTGCTTGTGCTTTCTGGGGATGCTGTGTGTGATTTCCAGGTACCTTCACACCTTGTGCTGATTTGGCCCTTGGAGTGTTGTGAAGGTGAACAGTTGTAATACAGGTTGAATATTGTTGGCTGAAGGGACTCTGAGCTGAAGTGAGCTGTGCTGGTGCATCTAAATCATCTTGTCTTAACCAGGGTTGTGTCTGGGAAAAACAAGAACTGTAAGCAGACTTCCCAGTGGTTATTCTTACCTGGGCACACGGTTACACCTGGGGAGTAAAAGCCTGGAAGGAAAAAAGATCACAGCTTGTACAGTGTGGCACTCAAATACAGAGCATTTAGTGGCATAAATGAGCTTGGCATGGACCTCATGAGCAGGGCTTCTGAATGAGAAACATCCTTCAGCACATCCCTTTTGAGGTTTCAGGGGGAGGGTGATGTGCCCATACTCACCATGCCTTGTGACTCCATTTTCTCTAAACTCACTTGAAACTTGACTTTATCAACCTGGATATGGCTGAAAGTTTCTATTAGAAAACTGTAGCACTAAAAAGTTCCTAGAAATCATGTTTAAAATACTTACTTGTAGTTCTTTTTTTATTGATAAACAAAACATACAAATGGTATTTGTAAGCAGTTCTGCATGGACAGTAGATCACACCACACAGAACAGTTTGCATGTTGAGGAAAGGCTTCAGTTAATCTAAGTGGGCATTATTGGAAAAAAGAACAAAGAAACCAACCTTGTTTTGTGGAAAACAAAAAGTAAACCTGTTCCATTTAAAGTGGCTGTAGAAATGGGTGATAAGGGTGTTACTAGTTACAAGGAGCCTCTAGCCTGAAGCAAGAGGTGTTGAATCTCAGGAGCCCAGGCAGCACAAACCCAGTTCAGGTGTGTCACAGCACACAGCAGAGACAGATGGTGGTCTCCCACATTCTGCAAATGCCTGGCTGTGGTGCAGCTGCCTGTGGGGCTCATCCAGTGCTGTTAGCCACTTTAATGCTTTTACTCAGAGCTGATGTGAATGTGTCTGTAGGACGTGCACCAGGAGAGGTGAGGATGTCACAGCAGAGCTTCAGTGATGAGTTGGCCATTTAAAGCTGTGCCTTTTGGAATGCCTCACACCTTCAGCAAAGTCACTGGCTTTGAGTAGGCAGTGGCAGTCGTGGTGCACTTAACAGCTCTCACATTCAGGAGGTGGAGCCCAGGTCCCTTCTCAGCCTCAGAGCTGACAGTCCCATGTCCTGGCTCAGGGGACAGCCCGAGCCACCAGCAACTTAAAGCAGGAGAGCTGCTGGGAGACAGCTGCCATCACTTGTTACCCTTGGGAACTGGAATTGAACCACCATGAAGCTAAAACTGCTTCATCTAGGAAACTAAACAGAGAGTAAAAGATCTCTGCAGATTACAGTCCCAGACTGGGGCAAGGGAGGGCCAGATCTGCTTATTCCCTTGACACCTGCTAGGAAAAACAGCACTGAACTTCATGGAATTGGGAGAGAGCTTCCTCATGGATACCATCAGCAGCTAGATCTGCCCTCAGGGCCCCACAGACACCAAAGCCAGAGAGGGGGATGTCATTCTGGTAACTTCTGCAGAGCAATTTCTCCTTATGTCTGTTCTAGGATGCTCTGGGACAGCTGCATTCAAATATACCCAAAACAGGTAACAGCATTCTGCTCCTGGGTGAAAGTAACACTTGAATTTACATCTGCAATCAAGTTCTGCCTCAAGCAGTGCCCAAGGAAGACTCGATGGTGCTGGGAGTGCAGAGGGAAGGTAGTCTATAGCCAGGTGAGAATGAAAAAACAGAGGAGAAACTGGGAGGGAGGGGTGAGCCAGGAGCTGAAGGTGAAAATCGGGGCAATGTCCTTCCTGACAGCAGCACCATCACACAGCCCCAAACAAGAAAATAATCTTAGTAATAGGAACAGAGTCAGCCACCAGTTACCTGAAGGTCCACCAAGATGAGAGGCTGGTCTGGAGCCAAGTCAGCAAGGAGAGATCAGGGTGAGAGCTACAAAGCCAAGCACAGCCCAGCACCAGGGCTCAGGCAGGAGAGCCCACTGAAATGCAGCTCCCCTGCAACCACAGGGGGCTCCTGTGGGTCTCTCCCAGCTTAGCTGTTTTCATGGCAGCCTGAGCCAAGGAGCTGCAGCTGTGCCACATCGGGGTGGAGTTTCAGCACCTGCTGGGGTGTGGGGTGGGGACACCAGGAGGATTACAAAGGTGGTGAGAGGGTAATGAGAGAAATTAGATCCTGCTGGTACATTCAGAGCCCTCGGAGCATCTCTCTTACTGGATGTGGTGATGGTCCTATTACAAAATCCTCTTAATTAAGGAACTGAGAAAGAGGGAAAAGCCTCAAGCAGTAGCCTAGGTCAGACCAGTCTGACCCCTCCCCATCCAGCAGCACCTCCCCACCCCTTCATCTGGGAGAGATGCTAAAGAGCCCAAAACTTAGCACATCCCCTAGAAAGCACATGTAGATGAGAGCCAAGGCTGCCTGGCAGCTGGACAAATTGTGACCTGTGGGATAAAGTCGTTCTTCCAGGTTTGGATGCTGCCCCTGAAGGAAAGGAAGGAGAAAGATCCCTTCATTACTCATGTTTCTGAGTTGATGCTTTCCCTTCTCTTCTTCAAAGCTGATTGAATGGGGAATGAAAAGGATTCATGTCCTTGCTGAGCCTTTCCTATCAGCTGGCTCTGGGGGATCCAGAGCCTAAATACCAGCTCAGGGGAGTGGTGGGGGGAGCAGGCTCTGCCAGGGAGGAGGGCATGGGGTGTTTGTGCTAGAGACAGGCTGCACCAGAGCCTGGGCAAACTGAGCTAGGCTTATGTCAGCACAATCTGTTTCTCCATCTCTAAATGTCTGTGACTGAAATATCATCATTTGGCTTTCTGGGTAGACTTCCCCTTGCTTTTCTGCCTGCCAGTGCCCTGAGCAAAAACCCAGCTCTCCTGTGCCAAGTGCTCGTATGTTTTTCCATTATCATGAGCAATCCTCTCTGTTGAGGGGTTTAAGGAAAATCTTATTAATTTTTTTTTTAATGTGGTGCTAATTAGTTTAGATGTAATGAGCAGCATTGGACTTGTGGTGGCTTTGAAAGGGGTTGTTGAATAACCATTTCTGCCGACATTCCAATTTGCATAATGACAAGGTGTTGGCATTGCATCCACCATTAATTCACTGTATTTATAATGCCATTATGGAGCCACTCTTATCCTCATGCACTGTAAAAGGTATATGGAAATATAATATATGATCCTGCTTGTTTGGAAATTGCTTTTGGATATCTTTGAATTTTTGTAGTAGTATTTTTGGCAGCTGAAGGCTATCAGCACCACCAGGAGAACCTGCCACACAGTTTCACTAGGGCAGAAATTAAATGCTGCTTCCACATGTGCAGGAGAGTTTATTTTCCCCAGTGCTGGAGCAGAAGCAGCAGAGGTGAGTGTGATCAGGTGTGCTGCAGAGCGTGCTCAAGGCAAACACAGCATTTCACTCCAAATCACCCCTACAAGGCATAATGCTGGTGCTTGAAGTCCCAAAGAGCATCCTTAATCACAACTCTCAAAACATTTAACAGGTCACAGAGAGTGCAGCTTGGTGCTGTGAACTCCTGGTCAACACAAGCAGTTGGAGGAGCCCAACCAGCAGCTCACTCAAATGCTCTCTTCCTGCCCTTCTCCTCCCCTCCTGCAGACTTTGGGAACCAAGGAATAGGAAATAAAGTTGTCATTCTCCCTGTGTTACAGTGAAAAGGCAGGAAAGAGTCCCTGTATGTGCAGCATGAGTTCTTGTAATGTATGTGTGTGGTAACAGAGAAAAAGAAATTACAAAAAAAGAAAAAGAGCAAAAATGTATTTATCTGTACTAAGTTTAGTAGAATTATTTTGCTTCTCTTGAAAAAACAGCAGTTTGCTGAAGGGGGTGGATATTTACAGTGAAAACCATCACCCCACATAAATGTTACTGTGACAATATTTCAGTTTTTTGCTGTGGTGTCATCTCTCCTTCATTGTCACTATAAAATATTTCTGTGTCATTGCAGAGAAGAAGATCTAGATGCTGTATACTAAAATAAAGTCTATCACTTTGGGTGGACCTGGCTAGTTTTAGCTACCAGTCACATCATAAGAATAAATTAGTAAATCATATGCAGATTCCTGCATGTCCAGACTTTTCTGTTCTGGCCATGCTCTGGTTTCTGGCTGGAAATCCTATCAATACAAGGTTCATCCTTAGGATTTCCAGCATCAACAGGATTTCTCCTGAGTGGGCACATAGCTGTAGCTTTCCAAGGCTTTGATAACCTGTTTTAAAGTTTATTCTGTATCGTGAACTCACATCTCAGGCAGACAGCACAAGGAAAGGGGAAAGAGCTCTTCCTGTCAGGGTTATTTTCACTGTGACAGCCCCCATTCTGTCCACCTGAGATGTCTGTTTAATGTGAGCATGTGGCACAGAACGTGAGTGTGTGAGCAAGAGGGAAAGAAGTAAAAAAAGCCACCAGATAGAGAAGAATTTGGTTTATGTAAACCATTTATGTAAGCCCACTTTGAGCAACAAACTGATTAGGATCATCTTTTTTTTACTTGTCTGTCCCCTTCACCCCCAGTGTCCCTCTGTCCTCTGCCTTGGTTTACCTCCCAGAGTCTGGAAAATCTTCCAAAATCTGGAAAAAACCTTTCTTTTATTTGCTCTTAAGAAAGGCTCTACAACAACCATATTTACTTGGTTATCTTTGAGACAGAACCTGAAGACCAGAAATGCCCAAACATTGTAAAATAATTTTCCTTTGAGTATTTAAATTCAACTGTTTGGCAGAATTATTTTGTCATGTAATACAGGAATTAATATTTGTTAATATAACAGACTACAAGCAGACATCATGGTGTATTTTTGGAAAATTTATTTAAGTTTATATAGACCAAGCTTTATTTTTAACATTTCACTTGTGTAGTTTAAGACTAGAAATATGTAACATGACTGAGTTCAGTCTGGAACAGAAGCTCTGAAATACATGTCAAAAATCTCTAAGAATTAAAAAAGTAACTCCCTGCACCCTGCTCAAGTGGAAACAACTCAAGGAATTTTTGCAGGTGATAGCACAGAACTGGTTTGCAAAGACTTTGTGAAACATCATTGACTGATGAGTGAAATCAATGACACAAAATATTTTGAAATATTTTTCAGTTTTCTCTCAATTGTTTGAAATGTATCTGTCTGTATTTGTGTGCTTCTTTCTGTTGTTTTGATTATAAGACATTTTACTGAACAACTGAAACTTGTTCCGTATAAGCTGAAGTATATGAAGTAAAATAGAGAAATTTCCTTTTTTTTAACCTCCTTCATTCACAGAGTGAACAATAGTAAAATGCATTTAATACCTGAATCTTTTCTTACTAATACAGGTTTGCACCCTTGGATTTAACATTGATTTCATGGGAATTAGTCCAAAAATATGCTGATGCCCCAGATCATCTCTGGTACCTGCCAAAGACATCACTGGAACACATTGAATTGGGGTTTGAATGTGCTGCTCAGTCTGTCAGAGCTGAGACTCTGCCCTCTGGCCAATGCCCAGCTCAATGTCCCCTGGGATGTGTTCTGTGTCCTGAATCCCCTAACACTTTACATTTTATGAATGAATCATAAAGTAATTAAAAAGACAATTTGACTGACAGAATGGACCAGAGCAAACACCTCCTGCTTGTGTCATAACCCTCATCCCCTCAGTCAGAATGTTCCACTTGCTCTGCTCCATTGATGATTCATGGAAAATGAGCTCCAGTGCAGGAGCACCAGGCGTGGTGTGCAGGGCAGCAGGGACACCAGACAGGCACCACATGGGAATTGGCTTTTGGGCCTTGCTGGGGGTCACTGTGGGAGCTTTGGGGGCTTTCTGTGACTACCTGATGGGACAACCCTCATGGAGTCCTGTTTGACCCTCCTGCAGACCTGGAATATCAGCGGGCAGGAACAGGGGGATGGAGCTGGGAGGTCCAGGCAGGTGAGACAATTTTGCTTTAGCACACCAGAGGCTGAGTACTCACACCTGAGATGTTCCTCAGCAGCTGCCCTGTGTCAACACCACCACGCTTCTCACTGTCAAGTTTACACCCACACTGTTCACTCTGATCCAGCACCATGAACCAGCTGCAGAGTTTTGGTCCAGGGAGCATTATCTGAGTTGGCTCTTTGGTGCTGGTGCTCCAAATGCCCACTGGGCACAGACAGTACCTGTGAGCAGAGTGTAAAACATGCCCTACATCACTGCAGGTGCTGCATGCTGGGGAAGGCACACACAGAGTTGAGACTGTGCAGCTCTGCTCTAGAATTTTATGATCTCAGACCTCTGGATGAGGCACTGGAGCAAGGGTTATCAATAACTTCCTAAACTATGCTGAGAAAGATACCTGCGGCTCTGTTTTCAGCACTGCCATAAAATGTGAGAAGCCTTGTTAAATTGCATTTAATGACTGGGAATCTCAGGCTAACTGACTCCTTCATCTAGCAGCTGTGAGTAATAATACTCACATGAGCAGGTTTCACTGGCAGGACACTAACCAGCCTGCAGGAGGGCAATCCTGCACTCTGAAGCTCTGGGCAGCTCCTGCTGGAGCCAAATTATTCCCCACTGGCAGGGAACTGCTTGGAGCTCCTGGAGTGCAGACAGGGGTTGAATTATCTCTTTATTCAGCTGTGTCATGCCTCACCTGAGCTAGCAGTTTGGCTGCTAGTGGCACTTACTCAAACCTGGTGCACAACGGTGTAGTGTGAGAGAATCTCCCCAGAGCCTGTTTCCCAGTTTAGCTGCTTTTCTTCTACCAGTAAGAACCGTGCAGAGCAGTACACGGTCTTACATACTCCAAGCATTACTACTTGTCATGTTTTTCCCTGAAAATTTACTTCAGAGCATCTTTCATCGTAAAAGATCTTATTTTCACAAATGCGTCTGGTCAGAGACTCCTGCTTGCAGGCTTCTGCAGGCAGGGAAGTGAGAACCCGGAGCATCCCGCGCCACCTGGAGCATCCCGCATCCTGCCCGCTGCTCCTGAGGGCTGCCGGACCCCGCAGCCAGCGCTCAGAGGGAAGCTCAGCCCCTGCGGGGTCCGCAGCTCGCAGCCGGCTCCACTCCCGCTCCCCCCTTGTCCCCAACGCCGGCGGTGGCGGCAGATTTTGTTTCCACGGGAGGGCTCAAGCATTTGATTCCATTCGATTCCATTCTAGAGCGGGTGCGAGGGAGTGGGATGCGGCTGTGGAGCTCCCGGCCGTGCACAGTCCCAGATCGGAGCCAGGCTGAGAGGACCGGGAGGGAGCAGGGAAAAGGAGCTGAGCGGGGAGCAAAGCCCGCACACCCCGGGGACTCCGGCACCCGGCCAGGCAGTGATGCGGAGATGGGTGCCGAGTGGAGGAGGATGCTCTGTTACCCAAAAATTCCTCCGCAAAATATCGGTTTCTTAGAATTGCCCTCGAGGGAAAAAAAGAAAAAAAGAGACACCCCCCCCCCCCAAAAAAAAAAAAAAAAAAAAAAAAAAAAAAAAAAAACACCACCAAAACAAACAAAAAAAACCCCCACACCTAAAATGAATGGAAAAGGAAGGCTCTTCCCCGGCTTGAGCTTTGGAGGCACACAGGGAGTGGGGTACCAGCAGTGTCCCTGCGACAGCGGGCTGGGAGCTGCTGGGCCGGCGGAGCCACCTCGGGGTCATAGACTTTTTCTTTGAAAGTAAAAAAGAAAGTGTTATAAAAGACCGACTTTGATACAAATTTAAAAGTAATCAGAGGAACCGCGATGAAAAGATTATTTTATTTTTAAAGTTGTGCAATCTGAATGAAGGAGCCGATTTATTAAATTTACATAAATCCAAAATATCGGACTTCCCATTGGGGGAAACATGGCAGAGATGTCGGATTCCCTCTATATATGATGTTTATTTTGTCCGTAATATCGCGCAAATCGGCAAAGCCAATTAAGAAAATGCAAACAAGGAAACTAAGAAGGGAAATACCCTCCCTCGTACAAGAAGAATGAAGTTTATTTGCGTATAAGAAATACGCTCTCAGAGTAAACGAAAAGAAAAAGGATGATGCAAGACATCCATCCGAGCGTCTCATGAGGCAGGCGTTTTCCAGAGGAAACTTGTCTTTCAAAGATTCACCCGAAAACCAGGGACTCGCCACCACGGAAAGCGCTGTTTCTTTAGAGTTTATTGATTGACTTAAAGTGTTTAGCAAACAAAGTGCTCTCTTTATCTTGCTCTTACTCCCTCGTCTTATAGATTAATTATAAAGTTAAAACTTTTTAAATTATTATTATTTTGTAACAACCAGAAATATACAGAAATG
Organism: Haemorhous mexicanus; assembly: GCF_027477595.1. Classification (NCBI taxonomy): domain Eukaryota; kingdom Metazoa; phylum Chordata; class Aves; order Passeriformes; family Fringillidae; genus Haemorhous; species Haemorhous mexicanus. The sequence continues at coordinate 70,646,049 of NC_082344.1, read as the reverse complement.
TTTAACGTAAAAAACCAGCCCTGCACCCCAGGACCCGCCCTCGCTGTCCCTTCCCTAGCGGGACCCCCGGCCCCGCTCAGGGGTCGATGGACAGTGACGTTTGTAAAAAATATCCCTCGTCACCGTGAGGTCACGGGAGGGAGCGGGGCTTCTTTGCTTCTGCAGTGTCGAGGGACAGGACCGATAGTTCTCCGTTTTACCCTGAGAGTCAAATGGGTACATAATCTTTTTTTTTCTTTTAAAGTCTTTCGCTAGTGGCCAGACTAGAATAAAAACAAAGCCAAATAATATTAATAATAATTATTAAATTAATTAAACACACATAGCAACGAGGGACGGTGAAAATAAAAATACAGGTAACGATGATTTACATCTACTTGTATGTACACGGGGGAGGGAGGTTTCTCCTCCTCCTTCCCTCAGCAGCGCAGTCCGGACACATCGCGTACAAAAAGGGTCGTAGAAAGGCCCGAGGGTGGGGGAGCCTCCCGCGGGGTCCCGGGAGCCTCCGGCCGCTCCTTTCATCCCCCGGGGTGGGTCGCAGGACACGGGGCTGCCCCTTAGCCCCGGTGTCGCTGCCGCTCGGTTCTCGGTTTCACCTCCCGGGTGCGGGGGTTGGCGCGGTGAGCGGCCCCCGGGCCCGGCCGGGTGATCCTCGGAGGGGCGGCGGGCACAGCGGGAAGGAGCCGGCAGTGAGGAGGAGGAGAAGGAGGAAGGAGCCTCGGGCTTATAGGTGCGGGGTGTAGAACGCCGGAGCGCCGTAAGTCTGGGAGCCCAGGACGAAGGGCGAGAGGACGGCGGGGCTGGGCAGGAAGGGCAGCTGGGCAGCGCAGACCAGCCCTCCGGCCGGGTGCCCGGCGTAGCTGCCGGGGCCGTGCATGGAGAGCGGGGTGCCCATGGGCGGCGAGTGGCTGAGGGGGCTGAGCCCCCCGGGCAGCGCCCCGCCGCCCAGCCCGGCCCCCGCCCCGCCGCCGCCGCCGCCGCCCGTGGGCGCGCTGGTGTCGGCGCCCGGGTTCTGCTTCTTCCACTTGGTGCGGCGGTTCTGGAACCAGATCTTCACCTGCGTCTCTGTGAGGCTGAGGGACAGCGCCAGGTTGAGGCGCTCGCACACCGACAGGTACCGCGTGGATTTGAACTTGTTTTCCAGCGCCACCAGCTGCTCGTAGGTGAAGGCTGTCCGCGCCCGCCGGGGCTTGCCCGACTTGGAGTCCGAGCCCGTCCGCTTCCTCTTGGGCTTGGCCTGCGGGCCGGGCTGCGCCCCGACGGGCGCCGGCGGCGGGGGCGGCGGAGGGGGCGCCGGGGCCGGGACCAGCCCCGCCTCGGCCGCCTCGGCTCGGAGCGGACCCGGCTCGGGCTCTCCGGGCGCCGCGGGGCCGGAGCTGCCGCTGCTGCCGCTGGTGCTGCCGCTCTCCTCGCTGCACAGCTCCTCGTCGTCCGGCAGCTCGCTGTCGGGGCTGCGACTCGGCCGGCTGCTGTAGTCCAAGTCGCACTCCTCGGCCTTGTAGAGCTCCCCGTCCTCTGCGGACAAGGGACAGCCGCTGTTAGGGCTCGCCGCCCGGCCCGGCCCGACCCCCGCCCCGCCCGCCCCCAGCCCCCCGGTGCGGCCCCCGGCGCGCCTTGGGGGTTCCCCCACCCGGTGTCCCCGCTGCTCCCGGGACAGGGCCGCCCGGGCAGCGCGGCCGCCCCTCCGGCCCCCTCGGCCCCTCCGCCCCCCGTGGGGTTGCGGCCAGTCCGGCCCCTCGGGTGCGGGGCTGCCCCGGCCGCCCTGAGGCAGGGGTGGGCTGGGGGACAGGAGCTGGGCAGCAGCGATGGGGATGGGACTCGGAACTGCAGCTCTGAGGCCGGGAAGGGGCTGTCCAGCCCGGGGAGGCTGTGCCAGCTCTGCCCCTTCCGAGCCGCCCACCTTCGGCAAGAGCCGGCGCCGAGACGTGGCTGGGATAGGGGATGTACCCCCCCTTCCCACGGCCGCCAGCGCGCCCAGCAAACACCCGACTGCTGGAAAAGCCTTTGGGGAGGGCAGCAGGGCGAGGATCCCCGGATACTCAAGTATTCCCGGGGTGCCCGGAAGGGCAGCGGGGCGCTGGCAGCGGCGAGGAGCGGCAGGGGAGAAGCCCCTGCCCGGGCCGAGCCGGCCGTGCCTGGGGAGCGGGCAGCAGGGATGTCAAAGAGCCTCTAACAATTTTAGTGATGGAAATCTCCGAATCGATGGGCGATTTGCTGGGTTTTGCTCTGGCATTTTTAACCCTTCCTGCGTCTGGTTTGACCCCTTGTCACTTCCCGAGATGGAAGTATTAAAGTGGAGTAAATACTTGTATTGATTAGCAGAGCAGATACAAACTTAATTAAACTCATTTTGTGCAATGTACAAACTAGTTAACGGTCATTTAATTTATTTGGGTTTATATTACGCTCCAATTAACGGGTCTCCATCGGAAAACAGGGTAATTATCCGATATTTAAGGCTATTGGACTTCTGCTGACGATTCTGTCATTATGAAGCCTGAGAGCAAATCGCGTTTTCCGGAGAACCGGCTCCTCCTCATCCTGGCTGGGCCCGGGCTCCTTCGGGAAAACGAGAGGCGAATCCTTCTCCACGGGACGGGCTGGGGGAGGCCCCGCGGACAGGTGGGGACAGAGGCCCGTCCTTTTTCGCCGGTGCTTTCAGACACTCCTAAACTTCCCTCCTCTCACTTCTGCAACGGGGCTGTAGCTCCGGGAACCCCTAATTAAGGACTCCTTAAACTTGGTTAACCGAGATACGCAAATAGCAAATGAATCGCTGGTCTGTCACCCTCATCCCGTCCGCAGTTTAGCTGTTTTTAATCGCCCCCAAACCTGAACACACCTCAAATTTGCTCCGTATCCTCTCGCAGGACCCCCTAACTCCCGCATGTGAAATTAGGGGTGGTTTTAGAAGTGTGCTTTGTTCAACGCGCTGATTTCAGAAATGGCTGGTTCAGTAGGAGAAAGAAGGGCAGTATATTGTTGTCCTTGTCACTCCGAAAATATCCCTTAATAACTCAGGCTTCATTAAGAACCCTTTCCAGCTTTCTGTTCAGGTCGGAGCATGGAAAACGCGGGCGATCGCCGCCGGACAGAAGAGAACCGGGCCACTTTTCTCCCAGCGAGTGCAGACAGGCGTCCTGCAACCTGTAGGACCTATTAGAAATTGCGGGGCGTAATTTTTTACAGCAACGATTTATAAAAAGTGCGTGTGGCTGCTCCTGCGGGGCAGACTCGGGGGCTGAGCGCAGCCGCAGCACCCACGCACGGACCGGACCGGGAACCTGCAGCTGCCAGTTTCGGAGTTTAATTTTCCATCTAGGGAATCCCAGCCGTTGGTCAACTAAAATTTTTTAAGACAAAAGAACGCACCGCGAATAGAATTGGCGGCGGAGATGGACGTCGGGCTTGTTAGTTTTTTTTTTTTGGGGGGAATAGGTTAAATGGTAATTTAACGGGGAGTTTAAACTGTTATTTTTAACATTAAAATAGTTTTACGAGCGGCAATTGACGAGCGCTGTTTTCACTCTCCTTTGGCCAGAAATCCTTTGCACTTTTTCGGAGGGGATGGTACTTTTCTGGACAGAGCTACTTCTCAGAACGCTTCTCCTAGATTAAGCCACCACTTGAACTAATATTAATTACAATGGGGAAAGAGAAAAATTAAATTTCGTGATTTTCGAGCGGTCCCAGATCTATTTCTGGCCACTGCCATAATATTTACGCGGTGTTACCAAAGGAGTCCGTGTGTGCAGTGCCTGGGGAACTTGTCAGCGGGCGAAGCGCACCGCGCCGTGATACCTCCAAACATATTTATTTTGAGAGAAGAGATGGAGTTACATTTCTCTCCTTGTCTGGAGATAAAAGTGTGAGATTAGCGATAGGTTAACCTCGTCAGTCTTTCTGATCGCCCAGATCTATTTAATATGGCGAAAGTCAGATGAGTTTAGAGGAATAATTACTCCAGCTCCGCACTGCTTTAAAAAATCTCTTTTGAATTCTATTAGTGCCCCATTCTCGCCTTTGCTTTACAGATGAAAAATGCGTCATGGCTCCGACTGAAGCAGATTCTAGACCTCTTTCTCTGCCTAATTTTACTTGACAGAGTCCCGCTATGGCAGGGTTGAAAACCTCAGAGCCCTCCTCTCTCGCCCCAGACCCACAAACTATTTTTCCTAAGCCGAGAAGTTTATCCCCTGTAGCTCGCTGCCTCTTCTTTCCCCTCTCAGGACATGGAATAACTGTAGGTATTTTCCACTACGACAGCCTTTCCCCGGAAACCCTCCGTGATCCCCAGAGTCGCGGTGTTTAGAGGTGAGAAAGTTGGGATATTCGGACCCAGAAAGAAAAAGCAATCTAGAGCTTGGGTCGAATGCAATTCCCGATCAATAGCGGGCCCTAATAAGTGTAATAGGTTTTAATCGAGTAATTATCCGAATTTTGACCCTATAATTTAGATGTTAGGGAAGAGTTTGCAAGGTGCTTGAAAGAGATATGCACAATTCGATAATAGGATATCGATCCAAGCAGTCCTACATGCCACTCTGGGGCGATTTTCCCCATTATCCAGCCTCTTTACGCTGCTAAGCACATTTTACCTTAAATGTAATCGAAGGAATTTAATTGTTTTTCCAGAGATAACCAGCATTTTGTCACAATTAGTCTGATTTGTCCTAAAAAAGCCAAGGGGAGAGAGAAAATTGAATCTGTCGCCCAGAGCAACGGGCGGCAGCGGCGGGGGGAGGACGGGAGAGGGTCCGAGGCTGGGGAGAGGAGACACAAAGTCATAAACGCCTGGGGGGCCCAGGCGAGCTGGGGGTACCCCGGGAGGGTTTTCGCACCCTCGGGGCCGGGACTCCGGCCCTCCGAAGCCGGAGTAGCCGCTTCCAAGTTTGCCTGAGCCGGAGCTCACAGGCAGCGCTGGCCGTCCCCGCGGGGAGGAGGAGGAGGATGGCGGGGTTCCTCCCCAGCCCAGCCAGGCCGGCATCCCTGGGGTCGATCCTGCCGCTCCCGGGGGCGCACGGCACGAACGGCCCCGGGTGTCCCGCCGGGCTCCTCGGCGAGGCGGGGAGCGGAGCCCGGCCAGTGCCGAGCCCCGGGGCCCGCCGCCGCCTCCGGCCTGTCCCGAGAGGATGCTCCCTGCTCCCCCCTTGCATCCCGACTCAGAATCCCGCCTCTCTACAGCCAGCAGCAGCAGCGAGGGGTGCGTATGTCCCTCCCCGGAGCCGGCTGCCGGCAGCGCCCCGGCTCCCGAGGTGCCAGCGGGGGAAGGATGAGATGTCAAATCATGCGAGACCCTGCTGGGGGAACCCGGGGCAACCCCCGGCTCCGAGGGGCTCCGAGCCCTCGGACCTACTTACTGATCAGCTCTGCGGACTTCTTACACGCGTCGAAATCTTCGGCGAGAGCCTTTTGCTCGGCCAGCTCCGTCCCTGAGTCCTCGGGCTTATCCTCCGCCCCCAGCGTGAACTCGGTGCCCGCCGATTTGTACAAGCCCGCGCACTGCCGCCGCTTGCTGTTGAACTTGTTAGGGTCCAGGATGTCGAGCACGGAGAAGGAGGTGGTTCTGTGCACCATGGGCAGCGCGGCCACTGCCCCCTCTTGTCCGGGGGTGTTGCTCTGGCTGTCCCCTTGCCGGTCCCGGTTGGCAGGGCAGTAGAGCGGCAGCTCTCCGCCGGCCGAGAGCCGCTGCTCCCCTCGGCTGTCCATGCCTTCCCCGTGGCAGCCGCCCCGGGGCTCCCCGCCGATGCCGGCCGCGGGGGCTGTCACCGCAGCCGCTGCCGCTGCCGGGATGGAGATGTCACCGACCTTGTCTCTGCTCACATTCATGACTCTTTGCAGAGCCCCTCTCGGTTGCAACTTCTCCCCCCTGCCCTCCCCTCGTGCTCTCCCCCTCCTTCCTCCAGCGAAGTTGATCTGGAAACTCCTCCCCGGCTCCGCTCCGGCTCAGGACGAGTCGCTGCCTTCAGCTCCCCGGGGCTGAGCTGGGTCCAGCCGCCGGAAGCCTCCGGGGGAGGCAGGGAGTCACAAGGTGATGCTCGGCTCAGAGCCTCCACTCAGCTGCTCCTTCTTCCTTCTCATCATCCTCGCCAGGCTGCCCAGGCGCTCCTGCCCCCCCTCCCTTCTCTCTCGCTCGCACACACGGAGGCAAGGCTGTATCTTATTTATGCATTCATATTTAGCACTGGATTGTAATTGGCTACAAATTAATCCCTTGCCCATAATAGTCTGTAATCTTCATCACTGGAAGAGAGACACGTTGAAAGTGTGTGCCGGGGGGAGGGGGGCAGAGAGGGAGAGAGCGAATGAAGGATGGTGTTGGCTGTGATATACTTGGCTGTCAGCTCTGTTTCAGCACACCTCCACTCATCTGGAAAGCATCTAAATAGCCTTATTTGGAGAAGTGGGAGGGGATGACGCTTTCTTTTAAATAATTGCGGGATCAATATAAAGAAGATATTATACACGGAAAATGGGAACTTAAGGTCTTCCATCCCTAATAGTGGAGTTAGATGATCAAAAGGGGATTGTGTGTGTGTGTATGTGTATGTGTGTGTGTGTGTGTGTGTGTGTGTGTGTGTGTGTGTGGGCTCGGAGGTGTCAGCCCCCAGCACCTGTTTCCCTTCCCTGCTGGGTTTATTAAATTAGAACAAAAGGAGAAAATTATGGACGGAGGTTTAGCAGTTGGAGCGAAGCTTGTGTCCGCGGACACACACACACCCTCACATGCTTCTTTCTCCTCCTTAGCTAATTAATTAAAATTAAATCTCAAATGTAAGTGCCAAGAAAGTGCCAGAAGAAAATTAATACGTTTAAACGACACAAGACAAAACACGACGGTAAATAAATCCTGAGTAGCTGGGAGAAAAGGTCTATTCCTTCCCATGCAAGGAGTAAAGGTATAACCAGACCTAAGTTCCACTTTCGAAAAATACTCTCTTATTATAGCGGTTTTAATTGTAGAAAATTAAGACATAGGAATGAAATTGTCAGTGAATTATACAACATGTTTTCCCACCCCCTACCTAATTTCCTTCCCTTTCTTGTATAGTTGTGTGTTCTTTGATCATATCAATTTCATTCTTGTTTTGGACGCTCCAGTCGCTACTCAGTTTGAATTAGCTGCCAGGGAAAAAAAAAAAAAGGGGGGGGGGCGGTAGGAAAATAGAGAAAGCATAAAAGGAAAATTAGATTTTTTTTTGTCTTTGAGGCTGGTGACACATACAAGGACAGGTCCTTTGCAATTACCGCGGGCAATGATCCTTTAGAAAGCAGAAATTAAAAGTTGGGAGAAATAATGGGTAAAACAATCAGCTTGTAATTTTGGTAGGTCTTGGACATGATTAGTCCATCAGCGGGCTGGGCCCAGGGGAGTCCCGCTGAGCCGGAGCCCACAACAGCCCCCGCTCATATATTATACACCAGCCCTTAGATTTTAATCAGACATCACAACAGTGTCCTTTCTCTTTTATGACTTTATTATGCTTTATCTTTAAATTATAAATCACCTCCTGGGCTGAAATGGTATGTATAATCTCCGATCATGTGTAGGTAATTACCTCTCCCCCTTGTCCTGACCTCACCGACGGGGCTGCCACCAACACACAGCGAGAGCGAAGTTTTAATCTGCGTGTGCACACACTCACATGAGCCCACACCCCGGGGTTTGTTGGTTTGTTTGTTTGTTAACAGCTCCTCTTTCCTTCCTCCTCCGGCCGTGCCCTTGGTCCCATCTTTTCTTTCGGATAAATTTTCCTCTCATCACTCCTGCCCGCAGCGCTGGGATATTATTTATGAAAAATAGACGGTGGTTTAGGTAGATGCTGTATCAGATTCGCTGTCGTACTCGACTGTATTTGTACTATTTGTACTTTTTTTTCTTTTTTCGGGGGGGGAGGTGGCAAGAGAATACGGTTATTTGGGGGCAGCGGTGGTAGGAATATTTTTTACTCCCTGGGTTAGTGCCTCTTAGAAAAAAAAAATATCCAAATTGTAATTGACTCCTGTGCCCGGGCAGGGACCGCTCCCAGGCGTGCGGAACCCAGAGCGGCGACATCAGCACAAATTCACGGGTTAGCGCTGGGTGCTGGGAACAGAAGGACCCACATCCCTGGGGGCACCCCCGAACAGAGGACCCTCCGGCTCGCCCCGATGGCTCTCAGGTACCAGCGGGCACCGACAGACACAGAGCGGAGCCGGGGGGTGCGCAGCGATGCTGGGCAGGCACTGCCGGCCCGCCGGGACCCCCGGCCCGCACGGAGCTTTTGTTTGTCGGCGGTTTAGAGCGAGTGTTATAAAGATGTTCTATTGCTCCTAATCACAATTGATTGTCAATTAGAGCCTCATTTGTGCAATCTCCATCCATCTGCCATCTCTGGTTATCTGTTCACCAGAAAGTTAGCGCTGATTATGGAGCCCTAGATGAGTTGTGACATGTAATATCTCGCCAGTGGTCGGGCAGGGTGACCGGTCCCATCTTCCTCTCTTTCCATTTTCCTTGCAGGATGGGCCAGCAACAGCCTCTCCTGAGTCACTCGTCCTAGGGACGCTGTCCTGCGGGACCACCTCAGACGGTGCTGGGGGTGAGGGGCTGCGGGGCACCCCCAGACCGGCGGCATCTGCACCGTGCAGAGCCAGGTCCGCGAATTTTGGGCCCGGATCCCTTGCCCTGCTGAGGAAAGCTCCCAGGGAAACGTTTCCTTCTCCGAAATAAATAGGGAATCACACGGAACACCCTCGCGTTTTTACGAGCCTCCCCGCCGCAGCGATGGTTATCTCTGTAGTTAGGCTGAATTATACCTGCGGGGAGGTGATATTTCCAGAGCCTGAAGGCACCGGTGGCCGGAGCATCTGCCGGGAGCCGCCAGCCCCTCGGCCACCCCGAGCCCCCTGTGCCCCCGGGGAGTCGCGTCTGAGGACGGGAGCCGATGCCTTGGTTCGGGCAGGGCAGGGCAGGTGAGACCCCGCCGAGGGCTCTGTCCCTGCTGCCCTTGGTGCCCGGTCACCCTTCACACCAGGAGGGAGGCAGGCCGAGCACTCTGCGGGTTCCGGGGTGTCCGTGGTTTTAACTTTATTAGTTAATATAATATCTATTTTCAAATTATATTTCAGCGACCTCCAGATCAAAGAACAACATTTAAAAAAAAATTTTTTTTTAGTGTTCTCCAGCTATCCCTCTCCCCGT